>NW_027263533.1:7975145-8121429 GCF_042370955.1 Sodiomyces alcalophilus JCM 7366
AACCCTGAATTTTCCCCCCCCCCCCCCCCCCCCCCCACCCCGGGCCGTAATACCTAAGCGCCGAATCCGTTTATGCTTAAACGCGTCGCGAGGGAGGCATATATCCTCCCTTAAATCGGGTATATTCGAGTCGCGCTGCGTTCGTAGAGACTTTGCTCCTAAGTCGCGGGCGTTCCGCGTCGCGCTAAGCGCTTACTCTTTATATTAAAAACGCCCGGTTACTCCTTTTTCTTTATTTATAAACTCTTATAATAAATAGCTTTATAGGCTTTTATCGTATCCTATAGTTCGATATTATAGTATAAGCATAGCTTCGCCCGGTTTATTATTTATAGTTAATTCTTTCTTTATAAGCCTATAATATCGTTTTTTAGTAGTAAGCTCCGTCGCTTATTCTATACTAAGAGCCGTATCGTTCTTCGCTAACTTATAGCGTAGTTACTTTATACTTATAGCTTTTAATTAATTCTATAAATCTTATTCTTTAACTATTTAATTAACTATTATAAGTCTCCTAATAAGTCCTTACGCTAATCCAGTTAGGTTATAGCTAATAGAGTACGTCTAGATATCTAGACCCCGTTATAGCGCCCGCTATGCCTATAAGGGCACCGCTAAAGAGTAGCCGGCTATTAGCGATATTGCCTCCCCCTCCCCCTTTACCTAGGAAGTGGCTAAAAAGGCTATCGCTATAATAATAAGCACCGGTAAAGGCCCCGGTAATAATAAGGTATACGATAGGGCTTTATACCTGGCTATAAGGGCCTTATTAATACTCCTGTAGCCGGCCACGCCTAATAAGCGATAACGGGGCCCCGCCTACCCCCCCCCCCCCCCCCCCGTCGGCCCCATAAGGCTTTCTATTATCCCTATACTAACCGTATTATAGGCGTTAAAATAAACTTCTATTAGATATACTATAAGTAATCCGGGCCCGGCGCGGCCTATAATAATCCTAAATACTATAAATATGCTATTAGCTCCTATATATACTATCCTATAAATTCTATACGATTTGTGGGCTAAGTGGTTATAACTTACTCTTTAGCTCCCCGCCGCTATTATCTAATTTATAAAGCCTTTAGCTAACACGGGTCGCGCTATACGCGATAACCTAAATAATAACGATATAAGTATCTTTTTATATCCTCTCCTAGGTCGCTACTAACTCCAGTTTAGCTCCGCGGGGCCTATAAACTAGCTTATAGCGACTATTACGCTTCCTTATCTAAGATAGCACCCGCCCCCCCCGCCGCTAATACCGCCCCCGCCTCCGTTAATAATAGTAAGGGTCTCCGCTATAAGGTAGCGGCCCTCTATATAAGCGGCTAGTCATAGGTTAATCGCACTAAGTAAGGCCGAATAATTATATTATCTAGAATTAAGGAAGAAAGAAGGAAAGAGTAAAAAGGGCGTAGGATTTGCTAGGTTTATACGAGTTGCCTATAAGGGCGTAGCGTGGCCCGAGTATAGAATCTCGTGCGCGGATTAGCGGTTCCGGCTATAAGCCGGAACTATATTAAATAGGGTTAACCTATAACATTCCCCCCCTCCTCCCCCTCCTCGGCTCGGGTTAACCTTAGGCCGGCCGGCGTTCCTAAAACGGAAGTAAGGGAGGGGTGCACTAAGGTCTATTAGCCGTAGCCTCTCCCTGCGTTTAATCCATGCGCTAGCGTCGCGCTGGGTTCGCCGCGACCTGCTATATTCCTTGCCGGTTCTTGGTTCCCTTAGTATGCCTGTCTAGGCTATTAAATAATAGCCCTGTTATTCCTTCCTCGTTATTCGTAAACCGCGATATTAGTCGATTCCGGGGGTTTCCACTATTATTTATACCTATAATTATAGTATAAGCGTAGATTTTCTAGGCTCGTAATATAGGTTCGTTTTTTCCTCCTATAAGTCTATAACGCCGTTTAGTTATACGTTTCTTTATTCCTTTTAAGCTATATATAGGCGAATATCATACTAACTCGCCGCGGGGCGACCTATTTTTAGTATTTTCTTAATCGCTGCTCCTTTTACTTAATTTCCTTTATCCCGGCTATCGGTTTATCTCTCTTTCGCGTTAAATTCGGTAATATAAGTCCGCGATCCCTAGGGGCTTACTGCTAGCGCGCGTACCGGCTAACTTTATAAGCGTAGATAACTTCCCCTCGCCGTAGTAATCGTCGCGCCTATAAGAGTAAATAATACTCCGCCCCCCCGACTACGAGGTCGCCGCTCCTACTCCCCCGCCTCCTAGTAAGGTAGACGACTAGGCCGCCTTTATTAAGTCCGACGCCGGAGAAGCTCTTACTATAATAACAAACACGGGTAAACGCCCGAATAAAGATAATATAGGTAATACTTCGTCTATCCTAGCGGCGAGTATCTTACTAACTCTCCGGTAATAACCCTCGCCTTCTCCCTCTAAGCGCTAGTAAGGACCCTATTACCCTCCTAGCCACCCTAAAGCGGTTATATACCGACCCTATATAAACCGAATTACTAATAAAAAATTTAATCAAAAGTGCTATAACTAATTAGGGCCGGGCGCTACCCGGTATAAAGCTAAGCATTACGAGTATTTAGTTAGAATATATAGTTACCGCCTAGTAAATGCTATATAACCTAGCTTTTAGTTCTTTATACTAATTCTCCGCCCTATAGCTACCCCCCGGTGCTATAGAGTTTATCGCCCTTATAATTATAGCCGGATAGGCGTATAAGGCATCGCCTAATAATATAAATATAAGTATTTTCCTACTCTTTTTTTATATTCTAAGCTAACTCGCGTATAGCTTAAGGACGCCTAGATTATAGCACGCGGCGACTACTACGCCGCTATTAGTAAAAACGACTCCGACGATTCTGCCGCCCCTGCCGCTAACCCTAATAGTAATAAGGAGGTCCGCCGTAAGCTCGCGGGTCTTCGTCGTAAGGTTAAGAAGGAGACGCAGCTTCTTTATTATATTTTAGCTACGATCCGTGCTTAAAAGACTATAGTTAGAGGCAGTAGTAATAATACTAATAAGGCTATTAACTAAGACTCGCCCTTAAGGTAACTTTAATAGGCCTAAAGGCCAGGGGGAGGGCCGGCGAATACCCTCCTAATAAATAATTAATATCGGCCGGTTTTTAATAATATATCGCGGTTTCCTAGCGACCTTATATCCCTCTCGCGGAATACGTATATAATAATCCGTTATTAATATCTACTAACCCGTATCGGTTTTCGAAGTCGTCTAGCATACGTGGTTTTTATACGGCGTCTAAGGGTTCCTAGGTGGGTTCTATATAGCCAGTCTATTATACTAAAACCTTATATCGGGTCCCGCGACCTCGCCGCTTATTCCTCGTATATAGGATTTCTTTTACTTCCTATTAGTTATCGCTATAAAATACGTTTTATATAGGTTCGGGTTAGGGGTCGTCTATAACCTATCTAGGTAAGGGGTCGCGGCTAGCTCGCTTTAGAATATTAATATAAAAGCGCGGATAGATCCCTAAGGGGATATCTAACTCTACGATATAAGGGCTAATAACCTTTATAACCTTATACTTCTAATATAACCAGCCTAGTTTATATAAGGGCCTCGGTATCGTATAGTTATCTATAGATAGCCAGGCTAAGTCTCCTATTTCGAACCGCTTAGTAGGAAGTCGCCGCCGGTTCGCGGTCTCCTTTTCTTATAATTATTTCGCGGCTATAAAGGCCTAGGCGAACTCCACGGCTTCTTATAGGCGGCTTAGCAGTTTATACGCCGCGAACTCCTTAGGGTATAAGGGCACCTTTTCACAGACTTAGATTAGGTCCACGTAGAAGTCGTGTTCTAAGAAGCACGGGCTTAGCTAGGTCGTGGAGCTCTTCTAGTTATTTAGCGATAACTACGGCGCTAGTAATAAGCGACCCTAGTTATTTTATGTATAATAGATAAAAGCTCTAAGGTAGGCTTAGATATCTTAGTTTAGCCTTTTAAGGCCTTTATCGGTCTATAGGTGGTACGCTATACTAAGTCGTTATTCGGTCTATACGAGCTTATAAAAGTATCGCTAGAACCTACTAGTTTAGTTTAAGCCGCGGTCACTTATAATCGATAAAGGTATACTGTGGAATCGGAAATAGTAGTATAAGATCCGTTCTACGTAGGCTTCTGCCTTTATCGACTCTATCGCTTCTAATATAATAGTTTTTATTAGCCTATCCGTAATAACCTATAAGGAATAGGCCTTCTCCTTCCCTATAGAGGGAAGATCGGTTATAAAGTCTATTACGAGGTGGCTACGGATATACTCGGGTACCGGTAATAGCTTTAGGAGTCCTCGCTTAGCGCTACGGTACCAATTCCCTTAGTAATAGGGGTCGTAATTATATAGGAACTTCCGGATATTTTTATTTATTCCGGGCTAAAAGAACCGCCGGGCTATTATCGTTATAGTGTTTTCTTAGCCCGGGTATCCGTTAATAACTAAGCCGTGGATCGCTTAGATAAGACGCCCCCTTAGTAGCGAACCTATAGGGCCCGGTACCTAGAGGCATTCACGGAACGTTAATAGCCCTTCGGGGTTCACGGAATATTCGGCTATTTATAGCTTAAGGTTTAGGGATAGGTTAAACCCGCGAGTATATAAGGTAACGGCGGCGAGCGCTCCTTAGTATTAGGCGTCGTTAGGTATCGCTTTATCCTATAGTTATTAAAGGTCCTTATTAGCTTTAAAGACTTATCGAATAACCCCCCCTTTTTCGAGTACTTATCGAATAACCCCCTCTTTTTCGAGTACTTATCGAATAGCTAGCGACTTTACTAGGATAGTGGCGTTAGGTATTAGTTAGACGACCCTGCCTTTTTCGCGTTTATCTATTAAGTCTTAGGGGTTATCCTGCTCCTAGCGGGAGAGGGTATTAGCTACGTAGTTCTTAGTACCTCGCTGGTACTCTAGCATAAAGTTAAACTAGGCGAGTTCTCCTATATAACGGCTTTATCGTTCCGTTAATACTTGTTTCGTTATAAAGTACTCGAGGGCCTTATAATCTAATAAGATTATAAAATATTTATAGCTAGTTAGCTCTACCTTATAACTAAGGACGCAGCTTATAATTACTAGTATCTCTTTATTATAGATCGGGTAATTATACTTAGCGGGTATACGTTTATACGAGTAGTATATAACCACGCACCTACGCCCTAAACGGTCTACTTAGGTTAGAACTCTACCTAGCGCGTAGCCCGAATAATCGGTCTCTAGGATTATATTATAATCGGGATCCTAGAGTTATGGAACGGGTTCTATCTAAAAGAGTCGTTTAAGCTCCTAAAAAGCTATATCCTCTTCTAAGCCCTACTTAAAAAGACGGTCCTTCTTTATTAAGGCTATAAGCGGGGCGGAGATACCAGCAAAGTCGCGTATAAATATCCGGTAATAATTAACGAACCCTAGGAAACTCTATACTCCCTTAACGGATAAGGGGGCTTTTTATTCCTCGATAGCCTTTAGCTTATCCGGGTTATATAAGACTCGTTTACCCGCTATTATAATAAACCCTAAATACTCTACGGACTTTACGCTAAATTTAGACTTAGTGAGGTTTAGGTTAAGGCCGGCCTCCGCGAGCTTACGCAGGACTAGCCTTACCTTCGCTTCGTATTCTTTATAAGAACTACTAGAGTAAATCAGGACGTTATTAATATACGCTGTTACGAAGTCGTCTAGAAACTCTTAAAGGGTCTGGTTAATATAGCGCTAGAAGGTCGGGGGGCGCCGCTAAGTCCGAAGGGGTATATAAGCTACTTAAAGAGACTAAACCTTATTTAGAATACGGTCTTATTTTCGTGCCTAAGAGCTATATAGATCTTATAGAAGGCTGCTATTATATCTAGCTTAGTAAACCACTTAGCCCTAGCTAAGTTACGAAGGGTCTTAGTAATTAGGGGGAAGGGGTAGCGATCTCGCTTTAGAATTACGTTTAGTACTCGGTAATAATAATAGAAATATAGCCTGCCCCCGGGTTTCTATATAAATAGGACTAGGGCTATAGCGGCCGAACTACTAGCTCGAATAAATCCCTTATCTATTAAGTCGTTTAAGGTCTTCCGGAGTATTAGTAGCTCCTCCCTGGATATACCGTAGAGGGGTCCTTATAGTAAGGTCGGTTTATCCCCGCTAGGACCTCGCTTTAGGTTAATCTTATAATCGACTCCTAGATAGTAAGGCGGTAATTAATTAGCCTTATCGGGCATAAAAAGGTCGCCGAATTCTTATAAGATATTCACAGGAATATAGTCGCCGGGGTCTATAGGTTCTTTCTTACGGAGAGCCTTATCGATATCTTATATACTAATAGCGCGGATAAAGGCATTAAATTCGTCCCTCTTTTTCTCTTTTAGTCCTTTTTTTATTTATCGTACCGTGGCTATAAACACGGATACCGAGACTAATCTTACCTCGCTGATAGCTTATATATTAGCCGGTTCCTTTTCTCCTACTAGTCGTAGGTTAATATTAGCGACTCCGTGGTATAACCTATAGTTTTTCGCGTAGTATATAATATTATTATATTCTATCCACGGTTTCCTTAGGAATACGTCTTAGTCTAATCCTTCTACTATATAGGTAAATGCTCGTTATATATAGCCGCTAATCTTAAGTTCGAACGTGGCGATTCCGGCCCTAGTAGCCGGCTTATATATATCCGAGAATCCTTTTAATAGTTATTTCCTCTTATTAACTAATAGTAACTAGAACCTTCGGATAAAACGTTTATTTATAGTAGTATAGTAGTTATAACCCGTATTTATAAGAGTATATATATAGGGACTCTCTAGGGAGACCTCACATTTCCATAGAGAGACCTTACATGTGACATTTTTATGGGGCTATAATAAAGCCGCCGAGCTGCTTAAGTACTATGCTTATTTTAATATACACCCTTGACTGCACGTTATACTGATCTTATACCACTACTCGATATTCCCTAAAGTCGGTGACAGTTCAAGGCAAAAGCCGCCTAAAAAGGGCCCTCAAGGCATCTAGTACAGGGAAGGAAGGGCACAGGAATAATGGTACTAGGTACCTGGATATAAAGTCGTAACTACTTTATACGTGTATATATGTATATATGCCCCTCCGGCCTGCGGGCGGGCATAGCGGGAATGACCCAAAAAATATCCCTAAAAAGTAGAGATATTAATATCAAGTACAGGAATCTACTCAAGCTGTATATATAAATTGTATAGGATACTTGGGGAGCTTGGCGGCTTTGTTATGGCCCCACAAAAATGTCACGTGTGAGGCCTCTCTATAGAAACGTGAGGTCTCCCCAGAGAGTCCCTATATATATCTTTTATTTACTCCCGTTAATATTAGAGCTAAGTCGCCGCTAACTAGGTGTTTAAACGCTCCCTACTCCTGCTATAGGGCGGTTATCGGCTCTAACGCCCGCTTTCGTGTTAAAGCTACTCTTTTTCTAACTCTTTATTATCCGAATCGTCTAAACTCGTAATAACGTCGCTATCCTCGGCCTATACCTTCCCTATACGGGCGCCCTTAGCCTTTAAGCCTTTAGCTCGGTTCCTATAGTTTATACAGATATATTCCTGTTTCCTATATTCCTAGCACTCTTGGTTATCACGAGGTCGGTCCGTAGTCGTATCGGGACGGACTTAGTTAATCCCGCCCATCGCGACGTCCTTATTGGTATCCCGCGTCTCTCGGTTCCGAGTTCAATTTAGCACGTAAGTGTTCTAATTAGTTAGGTATAATCCCTTTAGCCTCTAAGCGGTACCCTAGACTTCGGTGATCTAGCTTAGGTAATCGTAAGGTAACTTTATAATAACTAAGGCGCTATATAGTTTCTAACTTAGGGTCCCCTTAAGGAAGGTGATCTTCGCCGAGTCGGCCGACTCGCTACCGCCGGCTTATACGATCTGTTTTTTAAATTTCGGTAAGAACTAAGTGAAAGTTTATTCCTTACGCTGCTTAAGGGAATATAGCGTATAGGTAGCGCGAGGCTATTCGTTCTGGTCCTTATACGTGCGCTCCAGGTAGGCGAGGAATTCTTCGGGGTCATAGGTACCTCCCGGTCTCCTAGCAGCGTAATAGGCCGATACCACTTACTAAGCACTCCCTTCTAGGTATAAGTTAATATAATACTATATCTTAGCTTAGTTATTAAAGAGGTGTTCGTCTAAGAGGAGCTTATCGTGTATCTATTATAACCACGTAGCGTATTCTGCTTATCTCCTACTAGACTCCGCGGGGTATAGTAAGGGCTTAGTATAAGGGGCGCGAGGCGCTTATAGGACTTCGACCTAGGGGGGAATAGGAGCTACCGGGGTAAGAGGACTAGCTACTAACTCCGCTAGTGTATTTATAGGGGCTCCTTTTAAAGGGGGCACGAGGTGAAAGGAAGGTCGCTACGAGGCTTAGGCGTTTATAAAGCCGTTCGCTAGTTATTAAAGCAGCTCTTATTATTAAGCTATTTATTATTATAAAGAACCTAGTATTGTATTAATAGCTTCGGTGATCCTTCGGTCCGTCTACTTAGCTAGTTCGGCAGGGTTCGTAGGACCACCGCTACCTAACGGCGCGTTCGTATCTAAGGCTATACAAACACAGCGCGTAGGGTTCGCTGAATTCTAGCTATATAAGCGGCTGGTTATAGGTTAATCGCACTAAGTAAGGCCGAATAATTATATTAGCTAGAATTAAGGAAGAAAGAAGGAAAGAGTAAAAAGGGCATAGGATTTACTAGGTTTATACGAGTTGCCTATAAGGGCGTAGCGTGGCCTAAGCATAGCAGCTTATACGCGGATTAGCGGTTCCGGCTATTAGCCGGAACTATATCAAATAGAGTTAACCCATAATACTCCACCGCGAGGTTCGCTTATAGAGTATAATACTAACGCGCCTCCTAGAGGGTATCTTTACCGCCCTTTAGGGAGGTAGCGGTCCTATTACCGGTAGCAGTAATAATAATAGCTAATAGGGTCCGGGTAGTAATATCGCTAATTAAAGTCCTTTATAAAGATATTATATATTTCCTTAGAAACCGGTAAGGGGACTAGTAACTTCCCCCCCTTTAATTAACTTATAATTATAGGTTATGCTCCCCTTATATTAGGGTCCCTTTATTATCGCGTATTCCTTATAGTATAATCTTATAAAGGCCTGTTATTCTTATTAGCGGGGCCGTATTCTGCTTTAAAAATATCTAATGTTTTTATATCCTTTATAGTATTTAGTGGCTCCTAAGCAGGTTCTCCGTATCCCGCCTAGTACACTAGTACCTTACGTTATATACCACGACCTCACCGTTTATTCTATACGTATAAGATGCTTTTTAGCTCCTACTCCTTATTACTATAAAGTGCGTCTTTAATCGGTTCGGGCTAGGGGTCGGTTATAACTTAGCCAGGGAGGGAATCACGGCTAGCTTATTTTAGGATACTAATATAGAAGCAGGGATATATACCTAAGGGTATATCTAGTTCGATAATATAAAAGTTAATTACCTTTATTACCCGGTATTTCTAATATAGCTAGCTTAACTTCTTTAAAGGCCTAGGCATAGAGTAGTTAGCTATAGATAGCTAGGCGAGGTCTCTTACTTCAAAGCGTTCCGCCAGGTGTCGCCGCTTATTCGTGGTTTCCTTATCTTACAGTTACTTTAAGGCTATAGCTGCCTATATAAACTCTATAGCCCCTTATAAGCGACTTAATAATTTATAAGCGGCGGCTTCCTTTAGGTACGCGGGTATAGGGTCGTGGATTTAGATAGGGTTAATATAGAACCCGTGTTTTAGAAAGAAAGGGCTTAGCTAGGTTATTAAGCTTTTCCTGCTATTAAGCGATGACTACGCGGCGGGTAATAGGCGACCCTAGTTATCCTAGGAATAATATATAAAGGCATAGAGATAGGCCTGGATATTTTAGTTTAGTCTTTTAAGTCCTTTATTAGTCTAAGGGTAGTAAGCTATACTAAGTCACTACTTAATCCTTACGAGTTTATAGAAGTATCGCTAAAACCTCCCGGTCTAGTTTAAGCCTTAGTCGCTAATAATTAAAAGAGGTATACCGTGGAACCTAAAGTAGTAGTTTAGGAAGCGTTGAATATAGGCCTCCGCTTCTATTATCTTTATTGCTTTTAATATTACTAACTTTATTAGCCGGTCCGTGATTACCTATAGAAACCGCGCCTTACCCTCGCCGGTAAGTAGTAGGTCCGTTATAAAGTCTATCGCGAGGTGGCTACGGATTTACTTTAGTATAGGTAATAGTTTTAGTAGTCCGCGTTTTATATTCCGCTACTAATTACTCCTATTATATAGATTATAATTATATATAAACTTTTATATATCCTTATTTATACCGGGCTAAAATAATTATCGGGCTAGTATAGCGATTATATTCTCTTTACCCGCGTAGCCGCTAATAGCCGAGTTATAGATCGCCTATACTAAGCGTCCTCTTAGCGGCGAGTCTTCTCCGGAGCTTAGGACCTAGAGACGATCCCGGAAAGTTATATATCCTACGGGGTTAAGATAATATTCCGCGATCTATAGCTATAGTCTAAGGGAAGAGTTAAAGCTATAAGCTCTTATAGTAATCGCGCCGAGGACCCCTTAATAGTAGGGGTCGGTTATTATAGTCTTATCCTAAAGTCGTTAAAGGTCTTCGTTTATTTTAAATACACACTTAATAAACGTTTTCCGTATCGTTAGCCTAGGGGTCGTTTTTAGGATCACGGAGTTAGGTATTAATTAAATTACCTATCCCTGCTCCTAGTTATCTAAGCTATCCTTCGGGGCGTTCTTTTTATAATAGGAGAGCGTATCCGCCGTAAAGTTCTTAGTACCTCGCCGGTACTCTAGTATAAAGTTAAACTAAGCTACTTCGCCGGCCTAGCGGCTTTACCTTTCGGTAAAGGACCGTTTAGTTATAAAGTACTTAAGGGCCTTATAGTCCGATAATACCGTTAATTACTCGTAGCTAGTTAGTTCTGCCTTTTAGGCGAGTATATAGCTTATAATTACTAATATCTCCTTATTATATATAAGGTAGTTATACTCCGTTAGGGTAAGCTTATATAAGTAATACGTGACTACGCAGCGATATCCTAGTTTATTTACCCAGGATAGGATACCACCTAATATATAACCCGAATAGTTAGTCTTTATTATAGTCTTACGGTCTAGGTTCTATAACTATAGAACGGGTTCTATCTAGAAGAGTCGTTTTAGCTCCTTAAAGGCGGCGTCTTCTTCGGCCCCCTACCTAAAGAGCCGATCCTTCTTTATTAATACTAAGAGGGGGGCCGTGATACCTACCAAGTTATACATAATAATCCGGTCGTAGTTCGCGAATTCTAAGAAACTTCGTACTCCTTTTACTAAGGTAGGGGCCTCCTAGTCGCGGATAGCCTTTAACTTCTCGGGGTCGTAAAACACTCCCTTATTTATTATAACGATAAAGCCTAGGTATTTTATTATTATTACGCTAAACTTATATTTAGCCGGGTCTAGGTTTAGGCCGGCGTCTATAAGCCTATATAGTATTAGCTAGACTTTCGCTTTATAGTCCTTATAAGATCTATTAGAGTAGATTAGGACGTTATCGATATATATAGTTATAAAGTCGTCGAGGAAGTCTTATAGCGTTTAGTTAATATAGCGTTAGAAGGTGGCGGGTGCGCCGCTTAGTCCGAAGGGGTATACTAGCTACTTAAAAAGACCGAAGCGCGTCCTAAAAGCAGTTTTACTTTTATATCCGGGAGCTATACGGATCTTATAAAAGGCAGCGACTATATTAAGCTTCGTAAACTATTTTACGCTAGCTAGGTTACATAAGGTCTTAGTAATTAAAGGAAGGGGGTAGCGATCCCGCTAGGTAATCGTGTTTAGAGCTTTATAGTTATAGTAAAAGCGTAGCCCGCCCCCTAGCTTCTTCACGAATAAGCCCGGCGCGGTAGCCGATAAGCTACTAGCGCGTATAAATCCCTTATCTATTAGGTTATTAAGCGTCTTCCGGAGTAGTAGCAGCTCCTCCCTTAATATACTATAAAAGGGCCTTTATAATAGGGTCGGCTAAAGTTTATTAGGACCTTATTTTAGGGTAATTTCGTGGTTAACGCCTAGTTAGTAAGGGGGTAACTCGTTAGCCTTATTAGGCGTAAAGAGGTCGCCGAACTCTTATAGTATATTCGTAGAGATATAGTCCCGAGGGTCTATTAGTTCCTTTATATAAAAGGCCTTATCGATATCCTATATACTAACGGCCCGGATTAAGGGGTTAAACTCGTCTCTTTCTTTTCCCTTTAATCCCCTTCTTATCCGTTATATCGTAGCCGTAAACACCGATCTCGAGACTAGCCTTACCTCGCGGATAGCCTATATATCGGCTAGTTCTTCTTCGCCTACTAGTCGTGGGTTAATATTAGCGACTCCGTGGTATAACCTACGATTCTTCGCGTAATATATAATATTATTATATTCTAACTATAGTTTTCTTAAGAATATATCCTAATCTAGTCCTTTTACTATATAGGCGAAGACTTATTATATACAGCCGCTAATCTTAAGCTTAAACGCGGGGATCCCGGCTTTAGTAGCCAGCTTAGATATATCCAAGAATTCTTTTAGTAGACGTTTTCTGTTATCGATTAATAGTAACTAAAGTCTTTAAGTAAAGCGTTTATTTATAGTAGCGTAGCAGTTATAACCCGTATTTATAAAAGTATATATATATCCTTGAGTTATTTATATTAATATTAGGGCTAAGTCGCCGCTAGCTAGGTATTTGAACGCCTCCTACTCTTGCCATAGAGCGGCTATCGGCTTCAACGCCTGTTTTTATGTTAAAGCTATTCTTTTTCCGACTCTTTATTATCTAAACTATCCGAGCTTAATGCGACGTCGCTATCCCCGGCCTAAACCTTCGTTACGCGGGCGCCCTTAGCCTTTAAGCCCTTATGCCGGGACTTATAGTTTATACGAATATATCCCTTTTTCCTATACCCCTAGCACTCCCGGCTATCGCGAGGTTAGTCTATAGCCGTATTAGACTAGATCTATTTAATTCTGCTTATTATAATATCTCCGTCGGCGTTAGCCTCTTAGTTCCGGGTTCGATTTAGTATATAAATATTGCGGCTAGTTAGACGTAGGCCTTCTAGCTTTTAGGCGATACTCTAGACCTCGGTAACCTAGCTTAGATAGTTATAGGGCAACTTCGCGGTGACTAAGGCGCTACGTAGCTTCTAGCTTAGGGCTCCCTCTAGGAAGGTAATCTTCGGCGAGTCTATTTACTCGCTGCCACCTATTTAGGCGATCTGTTTCTTAAATTTTAGTAGGAACTACGCGAAGGCCGCGCGAGGCTATTCGTTCTAGTCCGTATATATACGGTCTAGTTAGGTAAGGAATAACTCTAGGTCGCGGGTACCTCCTGGCCCCTGAGCGGTGTAGAAGGCTAATACTATTTAGTAGGCGCTCCCTTCTAAATATAAGTTGATATAATACTATATTTCGGCTCAGTTATTAAATAAGTGTTCATCTGGTAGGACTTTATCGCGTATCTGCTATAACTAGGTAGCGTACTCTATTCGCTTTCTACTAAACTTTATAGGGTATAGTGGAGGCTTAGTATATAATAGACGTGGTTTACGTGGTTCCTATATAACTAGAATCTAGGGGGGAGCAGAGGTCGCCGGGGTTGGAGGACCTGCTACCGACTCTATAGGTATATTCGTAGGGGCTCCTTCTAAAGGAGGCGCGAGGTTAGGGGTAGGTTATTATAGAGCCTAGGTATTCGCGAGACTATTCGTAAGTTATTAAAGTAGCTCTTATTATTAAGCTATCCATTCCTATAAGGGACTAAGCGTCGTGATAAGAGCTTCGGTAATCTTTTTATCCGTCCACTTAGCTAGCTTAGCGGGGTTTATAAGACCGCCGCCGCCTAACGGCGTGTTTATATCTAAGTCTATGCTAACGTAGCGTATAGGGTTCGCTAAATTCTAGCTATATAAGCGGCTGGTTATAGGTTAATTATACTAAGTAAGGCCGAATAATTATATTAGCTAGAATTAAGAAAAGGAAAGGAAAAGGTTTATATAAAGGTATAGGATTTACTAGGTTTATACTAATCCGCGGTACGGGTAGCGCGAGGTCCGAGTATCGGATCTACGTGCTAATTAGCGGTTCCGGCTTTATACCGGAACTACACTTTCGAGGGGTTAACCCGTAATATCTAGCTCGCTAATATTATAGGATCTATAAGAGGATTTAAGTTAGGTACCCTTAGGGTATAGTAAATAATATATAAATAGGATATATTACTTAAAGGAGAGGGTGAGGTTCCTGCTCTATATAGCCAGGGGAAAACCTCGGTCTATCTAAGACTTAGCTAATACTAGCACTAGTCCGGCGCTATACAGGCTTTAGTGTTGGTTTAGTGCTGGCACTATTTTAGCGCTATACTGGCTTTAGTGCCGATATAGTGCTAGCACTAATCTAGCGCTATACAGGCTTTAGTACTGGTATAGTGCTAGCACTAATCTGGCGCGATACGGGCTTTAGTGCCGGTATAGTATCGGATAGTGATGCGTAGCACGCCCTTACTAAAGGACGCCGAATATCCTATTAACTTATAAAATAGGAAGGAACTGCCGTTTAGGCTATTATATCCTTTATCTTAAGCTTAGCTAAAGGAGCTAAAGAAGTATATCGCCGAAGGGATAGCGAGCAGTTATATCTAACGGTTAATAAGCCCTATAGGCTTACCGGTGCTATTCGTGCCTAAGAAGGATAGTAGCTTATAGCTCTGCGTCTATTATTAAGGGTTAAACGCTATAATAATTAAGAATAGGTACCCTCTACCCCTAGTCGGCGAGCTATTAGATAGGCTTACCGGGGTAAAGTACTTTTCTAAGGTGAATATCCGAGATACTATAACGAGATAATCGCAGACCCATCGGCATATAGTCGGACCGATAACCGCGCACGGACTACCGATCCGAACCTATCTCTATGCGTACGTTAAGGGATCAGTGTAATCCCTTAAGTTAAAGTCTTGGTTTAAAGTTAGCGCTTAGTTAATGAATATACTGCGATCACCCTGCGATACTAAGCTATCGAGCTTTTTTTATAATATCTTCTCCTTAACTAAAGTCTATAGACTTTCCTTTCGTTATAATTCTTTAACTTCTATACCTTTAAGGTAGTTAGGCCGAAGATACTACCGAGAAGGACTTAAGGAACGAGTATCCCCCCGGGGGGAGCTAGCAAAGCGGACGCTAGGCAGGAGGCGCCCGTTATACCTAAACTAATAATAACGGTGCCCGAGAAGGGACCGGATAAAAATAAGGGGTCTATGAATACGCTAGTTATACTCGGTCCTAAAGATAGCGGGTTATAGGTCGATCGGCGATCCGTCGCCGGCCCCTTAATATCGATATAAGAGGCGTTAATTACGATGTTTTCGTAGTATCTCTAGTAGTAGAGCGAGATTAACTAAGTAATTATAAAGAATCTCGCTAAATAACCGGCGCCCCGGCGTGATTACGAAAAACCGCCGGTATATAATTATAAGCTAATTAGAGAGTTATTTAAAGTTATAAAATCGATAATTAGTTAGTGGCGATTAAGGCTAGGAACCAGTTTATGCCTAGTGCCCTAGTGCTATAGTAGATCGAATAGGCTTTAACGAAGCTTAAATATGCCTTCTAGACGTCCTAGACGTACTATACTAAGAAGATTACTAACCCGAATTAGGACGACTTTATAGCGTTTATTCGGTAAGAGTATTTATCCCGGGATATATAACGGTATTATTATTATAAGGAACTTCGTAAGCTACGAATAACCGGCGATATAACGCCGATAAAGCTTTTTAAATAGTAGCATAACCTATATAGGCTATCAGGCTAGGAGATAAGCGGAGCGAGGAGCGTGCTTACGATTATTTTAGCCGGCTACCTCTGCGTATTAAGGAGAAGATACAAGAGCGGAGGACTAAGTTAGATAAGGCCGTGACACTGGCTTAAGAGGCGTAGCTATTCTAGGATATAAGCCTTATCGAGAAGGCGAGTAGTAAGCGATCGGATACCGGCTATAAAAGGACCTTATCGAACTTCTAGCGTTCGGATAGTTACTTAAGCCGGGTAAGCACTCCGGTAACTAGTCGGCGTACGCCCGCTAAGCCAGGTAAGGCAGACTTAAAGGGGGCGGCCCCGACGGGTTAAAAGGCACCGGGCCTAGAGCCCTTATAAGCGTAGCCTAGCACGCGTGCCTTTATAGGCGAGTATTATAACTACGGTAAAAAGGGTTACCGTTCTAAGGACTGCTATAGTAATAAGGAACGGCGGATAATAACCGACGATAAGGCGGCGAAGAGTTATGCCTATATTAGTAACGTGCACGCTATATATAACGACCTCGATAATAATATTCGGGTTAAAGAACTCTCTTTATTAGGAAATAAATCGGCGTAGGTAATAAAGGGGCCGGACCTATACCCGATAACCGGCTAGCGATTATAGTTAGCGAGGTAGCGAGATCTATAGCGATAATAATCCATTACGGAAAGGAGATTAAGTTTAGCGTGAACTTAGATACCTATATATAGGTGGATATTATTAGCCCGGCGTTAGTGGAATACCTAGGGTTAAAACCGCTTCTAGAGGTTAAGACTCTAGAAATTAAAGGCTTCGACGGTAGCCCGGCGAGGGTTCGCGGAGTATATAGCTTAGCTTTTTATCTACTAGACATAAAAGGACGGCCACGCCTACTAAAAAGGGTCTTCCTATATACGGATCGACCTAAGGGTACCGGATAATGACTGCTCTTAAATAATAGTATAGGTTAGGAAGGTATTATAATTAATACGGCTCGCTAAATATTCGTCTACGGGCCGATTTCTATCGTAGACCCTAAGCTCTAGGCTCGCGAGGTTATTAAAAAGCGGGCAAAGGTATATATTATATATATCGCTACCGTTTCTATTATCGTACCAGGAACGCCGGATATAACTATTCCGTTTATAGATAATAAGGTAATATACGGACTAGTCGTCGAACTACTACCGGAAATCGCTAACTGCTAGCACGTGTTTTCGGAGCAGGCTGTAAAGGAGCCGCCCTTATTAAAGGACGCCGAATATATAATTAACTTATAAGGCGGGAAGGAACCGCTATTTAGGCCATTATATCCCTTATCTCGAGCCTAGCTAGAGGAGCTAAAGAAGTATATCGCTAAAGGGATAACGAGCGGTCGTATCTAACGGTCTATAAGCCTTATAGGCTTACTAGTGCTATTCGTGCCTAAGAAGGATAGTAGCTTATGACTCTATATCGATTATCGAGGGTTAAACGCTATAACGATTAAGAATAGATACCCTTTACCCCTAGTCGGCGAGCTATTAGATAGGCTTACCGGGGCAAAGTACTTTTCTAAGGTGGATAGCCGGGATACCTATTATAGGATCCGGATTAAAAGGAGGACTGCTAAAAGACGGTGTTTAGAATACGATACGGCCACTACGAGTATATAGTTATACTATTCGGGCTAATAAATACTCCGGCTACCTTCTAGGCGTATATTTACTAAGTATTCGCCGGTTTACTAGATATATATTATATCGCTTACCTCGACGATATCCTTATATATTCTATATTAAAGGAATAGTATATAAAGGACCTAAAGAAGGTTTTGGATTGGCTTTATAGGGCCTAGCTATACACGAAACTATTAAAGTACGAATTTTACTATAACTACGTAGATTTCTTAGGGTTTATAGTAACCCGTGAGGGTATTATAATAGACCCGGAACGTGTGCGTACGGTCGCTAAATAGCCGGCGTCTAAGTTATTTCGTGATATCCAAGTTTTCTTTAGTTTCGCTAATTTCTATAAGAGGTTTATTAAAGGGTACTCTAAAGTTATAACGCTATTAACTACGCTATTAAAAGGCAGTTAGGCGGGTAAAAAGAAGGGGCCTTTCGAGTTCCCGGAAAACGCTAAGTAGGCGTTTAAATTACTAAAGGCTGCCTTCGGATCGGCGATTATTCTACGGCACTAGAATCTAGTGCTAGATATAAGGGTCGAGACAGACACCTCGAATAAGGCTATTTCCGGGATCTTGAGTTAGAAGTATAAGACTGGATAGCGACTAGTCGCTTATTTCTCGCGGAAGCTTTCCGAGACGGAGTAATAATAGGGTATAGAATAGTAGGAGCTATTGGTTATAGTAGAAAGCCTTAAGTATTAGCGTTACTATCTTAAAGGCACGGGATAGGCGTTTATTATGCTAATAGACTATTAAACGCTTAAAGGCGTGCTAAACGCACCGGCGCGGGACCTTCGCGGAAGGCTTACTAGGTGGGTATACCGATTATCGTTATTCGATTTCGAAGTATAATACTATCCGGGTAAGACTAACCCGCTAGATAGCCTATTAAGACGGCCGGATTATATAGTAGACGAGACGCTATACGATAATATACTTCCTACCTTATCGTAAAGGTTATAATTAGTTAGCGACCTCCTAATAAGCGTTTACTAACGGATCGCGAGTATCCAGCTTACCCTAATAAGTAACGCGGTAAAGATCGTATATATTTAAGCCCCTCGGGTAACGCTTCCCGAATATAGGCCTAGTAAACGTAAGCGGGTATAGACTCTATAAGAGTGGGCCCTGCCTAGCTTAAGAGATAAAAAGGGCTAGAACCCCTGCGTTCTATTAACGGCACCCGGCGTGTTACTATCGCTACTATTACCCGCTCTCGAATATAGAATATAGGGTATAAGGCGACTACCTAGCAAAGGGTCGCTAGTAAGATATCGTAGATACCGGAGGCTAAGACTAGGGTTACTATAATACCGGATTAGTATATCCTATATTCTATGACTAAAGAGCTAGCTAGGAATAAAACGGTAGGTCGGCGTATTATTAGTAAGGGTCTAAAAGATCTAGTTAGAGGGCTATAGACTATTAACTGCGATTATATATACTTAATTAAGAATATTCGCTAAGCGATTAGAAAAAGGGCGGGGTACTCTCTCGGAGAAAAGGATATACTATTATTTAAGGGACGGTTAGTAATGCCTATATAGGGCGCCCTAAGGGCGGAGATTATATAATAGCACTATAACAACCCTAGGGCTAGGCACGTAGGAGCGAATAAGACGCTTAAGCTAATTTTACGAAAGTTCTACTAGGTGGACTTAGCGGCGGATATTCGTGATTATATCGCCGTATATTCGGCGTGTTAAGGGGTATAGGTGCCACGATATAAGGGGTACGGTTAGCTATAAACGCTGCCGTTATCTATATATCCGTTCTAGGAGATTAGTATAGATTTTATTATAGGTCTACCGCTTATAACAGGGGCCGATAGGCAAATTTATAACGCTATCCTAGTAATTATTAACCGGTATACGAAGTACGCTTTATCTATTCCTACGTGGAAGGACCTAATAACACTCTAGCTAGCGGCGCTATTATATAAGGAGATTAAGTGCCGATTCTTAAGTGCCGATTCGGTAGCCTAGAGGGTATAGTAATAGACCGGGATAACCTATTTATTAGTTAGTTTTAGATAGAGTTCTGCTATAAGCGGGTAAACGCTCGGCGACTATCTACTATATACTACCCGTAGACAGATAGTTAGATACAATAAAGTATTAGTTCCTAATTAAGTATCTACGAATATTTGCCTGTCATATAACGATATAATAGGCTGTTTAGTTATTAAAACCAGGGTTCGCCTATAATAGTAGTAAGTATTCCTTGTTTAGTATCTTACTGTATAAAGCAGTATACAGGTACTATCTATATATAGTAGAGTATTAAAGAAAGGCAAAGCCGTCACTATATAGAACGGCTTCGCTAGGGCCAAAACAAATAACTAACTAATAGGCTAGCCGAAGGGAGGGTCAAGCTCGTTACGGGTCCGTATCTAGAGCTAAGGAGTCCCGAGGCGACGGTCGCCGGGCCTCTAGAAGGGTCGGCCGTGGTCCGATCAGGGCAACGAACAGCTAGATAGGCAGGCGGGCCTACGGTCGGCTCTTCTGGATCGTCTAGATATCCGAAAAAGGAAGCATAATATAAATCAAAATTATAATAGGTGATAGGTAACGATAATAAAAAGATCGGATAAAGCTGGATATAATAGGTCTATTCCGAAGAATAGCCATATATAAGACCAGATCTCTAGGACCAAGTAGTCACGTGATATCCAATATCCTAACCCGGAACACGGGTCTGCCCCTCTATAGTATATCCGGCCTAGGGACGATACCCGGTATAAGCGGCTAGTCACAAGTCGTTTATAGAGTGAGGCCGAATAATTAAATTATCTAAAGCTAAGGAGAAAAGAAGGAAAGGGGAAAACTCTATAGGTGCCTACGACCTAAATATAATATCGCGGCGACCTACTAGGAATACGCTATAATTAGTCGGAAGATCCGGTGCTTTACCGGATTATCTCCACGGGGTTAACTCGTAATATTACCCCCCTCCCCCCTTAGTGAGTCGTTAACCTTCGGTATAGGTTTATAAAGCGTTATTATTTAATCGAATAACGCCTTTTTATTAATTAAATAACGACCTCTAGTAGCTTTTTAATCCTAAATAACCTCTTTATTCGTTAAAGAGCGCTTAAGGTAGGCCTTTATAGTTATGCGATTAATTAACGTGGTATATACGGGTATTATTATTATTCGTAGACGGGTCGTAGGATCGTTCCTTCTATATAAAGAACCGATATACGTACCTTCCCTAACCGTATAACTCGTTTATTAATAATACTAACTTTACCGTTACCTCTATTATCCCGTTTTTTCTTCTCTTCTTTAATAATATCCTTTACTATTAGTAGTACGTTTTTTATCGCCTACCACCCTTTCGTATACCGTTTTATCGTTCTAACCCCTTATCTCTCTTTTTAGAAGATATTTAAGTTTTTAGGATTATCTCCGGCCCCTAAAGTACGTTTCCCGTTCTTCCTATAAGCCTCGCGCGACGTTTACTAACTTATATATATAATATAGGGGGCTAATAATAATAATAATAATAATACCAGCAAGGAGGCACCTACTCCCGCCCCGGCTAGTAAGGAGATTACTACTCCTGCCTCGGCTATAGACCGCCGCGCCTAGGTAGCCCGAGCCGCTAAGGCTAAGGGTAAGGGTTCCGCGGGCGAAGCTTTTATAGTGGTTAAGAGCCCCGCGAAGCGCGCTCATAGAATAAAACATCTTCCTAAAAGGACCCGTTCAGTCTTCTGCTACTCTTATATTAAGGCTATTACTAATAGCCAGGATAGGCGGCGCTACCGTAACTAGTCGGGACCCGGAGCGAGGATACCCGATCCTAAATACTATAATTACTTAAAAGGCGGTTATAGGTGCGTTCCTCCTCCGCTTAGGATAACTAGTCCGTCGGTAGTACTCCTAGAGGCGGCGAAGGTAGTTAATAACGACCCCTTTTATAGCCCTAAGGCGATAAAGGCGCTTATAGCGGCTTATTCAGCCTTCTAGAAGGCGTCCGGGGTTTTAAAAGAGACCTTTAGTACTTTATAGGAGGATAAGCCTATCTTAATACTTATCGACTCGGGTACCGGTAAGCCTTATTTATCGGTATAAGCCACCGCCTCCCCCCCCCGCGGGGACTCCTATATTATAGTAGGTGGACCTATATTTATCGCGGCGCCTCTTACCGTCGTTACGCCTATTCCTAGTATAACGATTACCTTTACGGGGGTAAAAGGCCTACGCCGGCTTAACTAGTTCCTATAGGTAGTTAAGAATATTATAGGGGTTATTTATATTAAGGTAGAGGACGTTAAGTCTTTTAAGGGAAAGAAGGCGGATAGGCGGGCTAAGGTCACGGCGTTTATATTATCTCCTATTATCGCTAAAAGCGTTAACGGTTATAAGGATGCTTATAGCGATATTAATCTTAATACCTAAACCCGGTAGCTAAGGGCGGGGCTTATCCGCCCTAACTTAATTAACGTAGACGGCTTTACTATTATCCTAACCTTTACTTAATCCTTACTGCCTTTCCTATAACTCTTCTTTTTCTTATACTATTCGCGTAGTCCGTTATTAACTTTAATCGGGCTATACTTCTTTTCGTAGCGGTCTAGGGCGGTTAATTCTTATAAGGACTCTATCGGTTCCTAAGATATCTAGGCGTATCCTTCCTACTTTACTAACGCCTCTTTTTTTACGCCTCTACCTACCATCTTATTCCTAGTATATAAGATTTCCTTTACCGTCTATTTATCTTTTTCGAGACCGTTATAAATTAGTCCGGGTTAGGGGTTATATAGAATCTAACTAAGAAGCGGGTCTTCGCTTATACGTTATAGGAGGTCTATATAGAACCTCGGGTATACGTTTAAAGGCACGTCTAGTTCTATAACGTACAGGTTAATAACCTTAGTAACTCTATACTTCTAGTATAGCTAGCTTAACTTACGCGATAGTCTTAGGGTAGAGTAGTTCGTAAGCGAGAGCTATATAAGGTCGCTTTTATAAAGGCGTTCGGCGGGGATATAACGCTTATTCGCTAACTCTTCCTATTATAGCTACGTGGCCGCTATTAAGGCTTAGGCGAACTTTATAGCTTCTTAGAGATAACGAAGCAGGTTATAGGCTATAAACTCCCGAGTATCGCTACTTAGTTCCTTATAGATCTAGATTAGGTCGATATAGTATCTATATTCTAAGAAGAACGGGCTTATCTTAGTAGTAAAGCTCTCTTAGTTATTTAATACTAATTAGGCGGCGGGTAGTAACCTATCCTAATTATCTTAGGCGTAATAGATAAAGGCTTAAAGGTACGCCTATACTTCTTAGTTCGCCTATTCGGTGGCTTTATCGGTCTACGGGTAGTACGCTATACTTAATCGTTATTTGATTTTAGCTAATTTATAAAAGTATCGCTAAAAGCGACTCGTTTAATTAAAACCTTTATTATTTACGATTAAATAAGGTATACTATAGAACCGAAAGTAATAGTATAGGAACCGTTCGGTATAAGCTTCCGCCTTTATAGAGTCTATCGCTTTAAGGGTAATAGCCTTTATAAGTCGATCGGTTATAACCTATAAGTATCTATACTTCTTCTCCTTAGCGGGAGGCAGATCCGTTATAAAGTCTATTAATAGGTCGCTCCTTATTTATTCGGGAATCAGGAGTGGTTTTAAGAGTCCTTATTAAGCGTTCCGCCATGTATAGCTCTAGTTATAAACGCTATAGTTACGTATAAACCTATATACGTCTCGGTTTATTCCCGGCTAGAAGAAGCGTCTCGCTATGAGGGTAATTATATTATCTCGCCCCGGGTAACCTTTAATCGTAGAGTCGTGTATAGATTAGATTACTCGTATTCGTAATATACTCCCTTCCTAGGCTCCTAGTACCTATAAGCGATCTTAGAAAGTTAGTAGTCCTTATAAGGTAATCCCGTATTCGGTAATCTAGGCTTAAAGACCTAATAAGGGGGAAAACTATTAATCGCCTTTAAATACGGCTTATATAGCTTAGCGATACTAGTTATCTTTTTCTGCTATAGCGTCCTATAGCCGTTATAATTCGTTATTAGCTTCGAATACTTATAGGTATTCGCGAAGGAGGCGGATCTTTAAGGGGATTAAGGTCTCCGGGATTAACTATATATATCGCGCCTATTCCCGTTTATCGGAGAAGTCCTTCGGTTCGTCTTATTCTCTTCGCGAGAGAGTGTTAGCGGTATAGTTATTAATACCCTTACGGTATTCTAGTATAAAGTCGAACTAGGCTAGCTTACCGGCCTATCGGCTTTATCTCTTATTAAGTATCTTCTTTATTATAAAGTATTCTAGGGCCTTATAGTCGGATAGGATTATAAAGCGACTATAACTTAAGAGCTCTGCTCTTTAATACGTTATATAACTTATAATCGCTAATATCTCCTTATTATAGATAGGGTAGTTATACTTAGCTCCTATAAGTCGCCTCGAGTAATAAGCGACCACGTAATAACGTCCTTATTTATCTTCTTAAACTAATACACCTCCTAGTATAAATCCCGAGTAGTCGGTTTCTATAAAGGTCTTATTACTTAAGACCTATTATCGCAGGATCGGTTCCTCCTAGAACCTCTTCTTAACCTCTTCGAAGGCCGCTTATTTATTAGGACCCTAGGAGAATACTCGATCCTTTTTTATTAGTCTTATTAAGGCGGACGTAATATAAGCGAAGTTCTTTATAAATATACGGTAATAGTTTATAAAGCCTAGGAAGCTTCGGACTCCCTTTACTAAGGTTAGGGCTTCCTACTCTCGGATCGCCTTTAGTTTATCAGGGTCGTATAAAACGCCCTGGCCGGCGGTAACTATAAACCCTAAGTACTTCACGGTCTTTACACTAAACTCGCACTTTATTAGGTTAAGCGTTAATCCTATATCGCTTAGCGATTATAGTACTAGGTTAACCTTCTTTTTATAGTCGCGAAGGGATCTGCTTAAGTAAATCAGGATATCGTTAATATATACGGTAATAAAGTCGTTAAGGTAGCGCTATAATATCTTATTAATATATCGTTAAAAGGACGCGGGGGCGCTACTAAGTCTAAAGGGGTATACTAACTATTCGAATAAGCCGAATCGAGTTCGGAACGCTATCCTCGCTTTATAGCTAGCGGTAATTCGGATCTTATAGAACGTAGTAACTATATCGAGCTTCGTAAACCACTTAGCTTACTTTAGGTTTCGGAGTATCTCCGTAATTAATAGTAGAGGATAGCGGTCTCTCTAGGTAATCGTATTTAGGGTATAGTAATTATAATAGAATCGTAACCCTCCTCCTAGCTTCTTTATAAATAGAACTAAAGCTTTAGCGGCGGAGCTACTAGCTTATATAAACCCCTTATCGATAAGGTCGGTAAGGGTCTTCTATAGGACTAAGAGTTCCTCTCTGGATATATTATAAAGAGGGCCCTAGGGTAGTTCTGGCTCCTTACCGTCGGGGCTTATATAAGGTTTACTTCGTGGTTAACCCTAGGTCGATAAGGGGGAAGGCGGTTTACTTATAAGTCGGAGAATAAGTCCGGAAATCGTTATAGTATCTCTTTTAGGATATACTTCCGGGGGTCGACTAGGGACTTACCTTAGAGGGCCTTATCGATATCCTTAATACTAACTATATAAAGCGCGAGTTCCTTTTTACCGAACCGTTATCTCCTTTATAATCACCGTATAATACCGGCGAATACCGACCCGGTTACTACTTAAGCTCCGCGGATAGCTCTAATATTATCGGGTTCTTCTTCGCCTTAGAGTCGGATATCTATCCGGGCCACTCCGTAATAAAGGCGACGTCTCTTCGCGTAATAAGTAATATCGTTATATTCTATCTATGGTTTCCCTAAGAATATATTATAATCTAATCCTGGTATTATATAAGCGAATAGTCGTTATATATATCCACCGATCTTAAGATCGTATACGGCGATACCGGAACTCTTTATAAACCCTATAGTATCGGAGAACCCCGAGAGGGGTCTTCTAGTCTTATCGACTAATAGGAGGCGGAGGGACTTTATAAGACGTTTACTTATAGCTACGTAATAATTATATCTAGTATCTATAAAAGCGGTAATTAACTTTTTATTAATCCGCGCTTATATAAGAGCTAAATAACTACTATACGACTATAATATAAACTCTTTCTAATCCCTTTATTCCTTTATAATAGGCTTTAATACCCGTTTTTATACTAGAGCTATTCTTTTTCCGAGTCTTTATTATTATCCGTGACTCCCGTATAGATCGTTTTATTATCTAAGGCTACTAAGACCTTCGCTACGCGGTTCTCTTTATAATCCTTGGCGTCTTTTTTCTTTAAGCGGTATCTTCTAGCAAGGTATCCTTTCTTTCCGTAGTTATAGCACTCTCTTATCTTTTTTTTCTTAGTCTATACTCGATTAACTCCTCCTATCTTTATATCGCCGTTATAATTATAAGCGTGACTATTATTATTACTATTACGTGGCGCTTAGCCGAACCGTGGCTTTATAGCGAGGGCTTTAAGTCTCTAAGCGATGCTTTACACTTCGGTTACCTAAGTATAGTAGTTATTTAGTAGTTTCGCGGTGATAAGGGCGGTATAGAGGCGACTACTAAGAGCTCCCTCTAGGAATATAATCTTCGTAGTATTATCCTATTAACCTTTACCGGCGATAGCGAGCTATTATTCGAAACCGGGTATAAAGCTTCTAAACGCTTAGTCTTTATACTAGCGTAACGTTCTTAGGGCGTTAGCCGTATAAGGTTATTTATTAACGTCTTTATATATACGATTAAGGTAATTAAGGAAGTCTTTGGGGTTATATTAACTATCGGTTCCGCCTATAGCCTAGAAGGAGGCGACGACGCGGCGGGGACCTTTATCTAAGTAGGCGTTAATAAAATACCACTTTTTACGAGCGCTCTAAAAGAGATATTAATCGAGTAGGAGCTTTTCGCGAATCTCGGATAACTAGCTCGCGTACTCGGAGTGTTTACTATTAAACTTCTAGGGTAATAGAAGTGCTTTAGTCCTAAGGTTCGGAATAGGCGTTATATTAGGCGTGGGCGTAGTAATAGGCGGCTAAGGGCCCTATATAGTCTTTTCTAATAGTATAGCAAGATAAGGCGTGGTTACACGTTATTAACTTTATATCGCCTATAATAGCTAGTTAATAGCATTCTGTTATTCTTAGATCTAGGTGGTTAAGGTCGCGACCTAAGTCTATAAAGGGTTAATAATCTCCCTCCTCCACTCCGTAGCCTTAGGCGACTCGCCCGCTAGGCGTGACGGAGCGCCGGGAGGTGGATCAAAGTGATAGTCTATCTCTATTAGCGTAGCGTATGGGTTTCGCTAAGCTTTAGATATATAAGCGGCTAGTTATAAGTTATTTATAGAGTAAGGCCGAATAATTAAATTATCTAAAGCTAAGGAGAAAAGAAGGAAAGGGGAAAACTCTATAAGTGCCTACGACCTAAATATAATATCGCGGCGACCTACTAGGAATACGCTATGATTAGTCGGAAGATCTGGTGCTCTACCGGATTATCTCCACGGGGTCAGCCCGTAACACCCGGGTATAGGGCATTTAGGAATATATTAACTAGCTAATAGAGGTTTAGCGAAAGGTCCGTGAATACTAGGCGTGTGCTATAGAGTACCAGGCTTAGCATTATAATAAGCGCTATTAATCGTAGTAGTATAAGATAAGCGATATTATTAGACTATCTACGAAGAACTTCCGATTCTATTAAGGGTCGAAGCTAGTACTACGATATATTCAGGTATAGGTGACTAAGAGGATCAGCGAGTAGGCGTATAGGGTTAGACTTCCTGCGTAGTACGCGAGGATATATAATATATTCCCGGTATCCTTATTAGAACCATAAAAAGACCGAGTAGCCGTAGAGCTATCGGCGAAGGATCTCCCGCTTCTAAAGGAGCAGTAAGATAAATAGGAGGTAGAAGATATCGTTAGTTATAAGGAATAATAAGGGAAAACGTTCTATCTTATAAAGTAGGCAGCTTAGCCGGTAGAATATAATACCTAGGAACTAAAGAACTACCAAGAAAACGCTCTAGGGATCCGGAAAAGGTACTAGAAGCATAATATATATATATATATATATAAAACGTAGGACGACTATAAGATGGTATAAGGCGCCGAAGGGTCGGCGGATATAAAAATAAGAACTTAATTATATTATAATAACCTTTTCCTTATAGTAACTAAATAAACGGGGTTAAGACCCGACTAGTCCTAAAAATCCTAAGCTACTAGAATAACGTTCAGGGCTATTTTAGGCGATTATTACTGGCGATTACTCGGCGAAATAAAAAGTGAGTCGCTAAAACCATAGAAGTCGGTTTTGCTACCGGATAAAACGCCGGACGTATAACGGTTCTTAGCTTGGAAGAGGCCAGGTAGGTTATTAATATCGATGTTAGAATCGTTATTCGGGGCCGACGGGTCGACGGATAGACGACAATAAGGTATATAAATACGGCGATAAGGGATATCTTCCTTATTAAAAGAGATGTAGCTAGGCGGTGTGTAGCTAGTATTACCGGGAGACTAGCTATTAGCCGATAAGGCGGCGGTGGCTCGGCGACGCGCGGGTCGACGAGGATTAGCCGTAATAGGATAAGGAGTAGTTATAACGGCCTTATTAAAGCTATCGGTAAAGGGATTTTCCTCGCTATTAACGGACGCAATATAGCTATAGCGAGTAGCCGCTAAGCGGCCGGCGAAACGATATACTAATGCCGGGTATCAGGGACTATGAATTGCCGATAAAAGGCCGGTAAGAATATCTAGAAACAGGAAGGCGTCGAGGCCGCGTAGACGATCCTCAGGATTAAACGGATAGTAACTATTCGCCGCTAAGTCCTTAATAAAGGTAATAAGCGACTTAACGTCGCGAAGATCGCCCTTCTAAAAAAGGCAAGTTTAGTTTAAAAGCGCCGAAGCCTCGGCGTTATTAATACGACTAAGACGGTATATAAAGTCAACCATTATTATAGAATATCATGATAAGATCTCGTCTTAAACTAATATCTACGACTACTAACTATTGGGAATATAGCCGAACGGTTAGCGATTAGAAAACTTATATCCTTAGTAGTAACCTTTTTGTTACCGCGGTCTATAACCACGAGAAACCACATATAAGCTTTGGAAATACGCTTATAAGCGCGGTGTTAAGCTATCGGCGTTGAGTTATTATCCACTATATAGATACGCTTACCACTAGTCTATAGTAACTAAGCGGCACCTAGCAGGAAATCCGGAATTTAATAACTAATAAATTAACCGACGATAAAACGGTATATAGTCGGCGGTGATATTAATAATAATAATAGAATTAAGAATAGATAAGAACTTAATTGTTAAGTAATCGGCGATTATAATAATTAAAGATAGTTATAAAAGGAAAATCGACATACTATAAGGAGAATTACATAACGGAACCATATACTTATCGCTGAACGGTTACCTAAGACTAGGTATAATATCCGTAAAAGGTTACATAGCTATAGATAATAATAATAAGCATCGTGGAGGTTCTATAATAATATTCGGATAAACCGCGACGTATATGGTCGGTGATAGAACGCCGATAAACAGGTAAATAAAGGAGCGGCCACGCTTTTTTCCTACAGGTTTTCAATAAGGGCTCGTATAGAACGAGATAGAGAAATTAATCGCGATAAAGGCGTAATTAAAGGCATCATAATAATATAAGTCTATAGGACCAGACTTCTTGGGGGGGGAGTGTAGCGAGATAATCGTAGACCTATTGATATATAGTCGGACCGATAGCCGAACGGGGACTACCGATCCGAACCTATCTCTGTACGTGCGTTAAGGGATTAGTTTAATCCCTTAAGTTAAAGTCTTGGTTTAAGGTCAGCGCTTAGTTAACGAATATACTATGATCACTCTGCGATACTAAGCTATCAAGCCTTTTCTATGATATCTTTTCCTTAACTAAAGTCTACGAACTTTCCTTTTATTATATCATTAACCGGTATATAAAATACACTCTATTTATTCCTGCACGGAAGGACCTAATAGCACCCTAGTTAGCGGCGCTACTATATAAGGAGATTAAATCACGATTCGGTAGCCTAGAGGGTAGGATAATAGACCGAAATAAGCTATTTACTAGTTAGTTTTAGATAGAGTTCTGCTATAAGCGGGCGAACGCTTAGGGACCATCCACGGTATACTACCCGTAAATAGATAGTTAAACGGAATAAACGTATGAGTTCCTGATTAAGTACCGATAAATAATCGCCGGCAATACGATAACGTAATAACCTGTTTAGTTATTAAAAGCAGGGTTCGTTTCTAATAATAGCGAGCACTCCTCGCTTAGTATTTCGCTATATATAGCGTTATATGGGTACTATCTATATATAATAGAATATATTTAACCTAGGGACGATACCCGGGTATAGGGCGTCCGGGAACGTATTAAGAAAGTAGCGGAAATTTAGCGGAAGGTCTGCGAATACTAGGCGCGCGCTATAGGGTATTAGGCTCGGCACTATAATAAGCGCCACTAACTATAATAGTATAAGGTAGGCGATATTATTAGACTATCTATAAAGAACTTCCGATTTCGGTAAGGCTTAAAGGTAGTACCGTAATATATTCGGGTATAGGTAACTAAGAGGATCGGCGAGTAGGCGTATAGGGTACGCCTTCCTACGTAGTATATAAGGATACACAATATATTCCCGGTATCCTTATGAGAACCGTGGCAAGACTAAGTAGCGATAGAGTTATTGGCGAAGAATCTCCCGCTTCTAGAGGAGGAGTAAGATAAATAGGATGTAGAAGATATTATTAGTTATGTTAATATTATACTTATAATAAGTAATAATCATAATAATAATAAGTATAATATCTAAGTCAAAATAAACAGTATATAGTTATAGCTATATACCTAAACGTCTACTTTATAACCAGCTTCACGTATACTATAATATATACGTATTATACGTGTATATATACTTAGCTTATAATATATATAATATAAATACACTAGGTATTGTAAATACGATATCTTGGTTATTACTTAAGCTATTAACGTGGCGTGAAAACAGTCGCGTAGGCTGTTAACGTAATAATTGCCATCTAATCTTTCAGGGTCTTTTTCCAGCCCCGGATCCAGGAAGAAATCCCAGAAGTCAGTTCTTTACATATAACTACGCGTTTTGCGTAATAAGCAGTAATCCTATGATTCTACGGATTTAATAGCTTTTACTTGATTTTCCTCTCTTCCGCGGGTACAGCCTACTACTCGTAGCCCAATCTATTAAAAGGTTATAAGCCCGGGTTAGCAAAGAAGGAAATCTACTCTTTTCTACCCTTTTATTCTACTTAAAATACAAAAAAGACTCCCGCCTTTTTAGGCCACGCAAAAAATACTAAAAAGATTCCTATCTGCCTTTTTAGGCTATCCCTTTATCCTCCCCCGGTCGTAGATCCTTATCTCCGACCGTACGAAATCTCTTTATCTCCCGAAGATAGCTAATGGATTCGAACCGTTCGTTCCGATACCTCGGTTTAAAGCTCTTTATTCTTCCTAATACGGTCGCTAAGAGTCGTGCTAAAAGGCCAGCTCTTTATTCCTATTCCGGAAAAGCCACACGATTGGAATAAGACTCTTTATTATAATCGGATATACTATTCCTTTATTTTATAAAGGGACTTTTTAAAAAAGAAGAAAAAGGATAACGAATACGTGGATTAAATATAAAGCCTTTTATAACTGCTCCACGAATAATAGCTATAATAATTAAGCTACTTGACCTACCGCGCTGCCTATAATAATAGAATATCGTAACGTGGCATATAAGCTTTTAGTATAACGTCTGCCTGTAGGAATCCTGTTATTCGCTTTATATAAGCATCGCTTTTCTTTACGCTACAAAATCTATAAATAGCTTTACTACTGAAACCTACTTTTGGACCCACTCTTTAAAGCTAGGCTAATCAGAATCTGACCTTTGGCTCGGTATTCTTTGTTTTTGTCCTTTATCGATAACGTAATAAAGAAAAAGCAGTAAAGAAAAATAATAAAATAAGTCTTTAAATAACTTAGTTAATTCTAACTTAAATAAAAAATTAAAAATATCGTTCTGGTGCTTGAAAATACCTTAATAAGAGAGTAGCGAGGAGGTCTCTGTCCGGAAGCCACAGGGCAGTTCTGGATTTAATAATAAAGATAATAATAATAATACTAACCTTAATATTAATTAGTTAATAGAAAAGATTTATAAAAGATAAGCAGAAAAAAGTATTAAGCTTAATCTGAATTTCTGTGTTAATAGCAGGGCTACGGCGTATATAATAACTAATAAAAGACTCTTTTTTACTTATAATATAAAAGAAAGAACCGTTTATTAGGGTTAGGTAAAAGAAATAAAGATATAAGGTAAAGGAGACTGCGTGATAAGTTTCCGGGATACTAGAAAGCTTCTGTTTTTAAAAGAGTGTCTTTATATACCGGAAATAGGCACGAATATTATTAGTCTCTTATCTTAATAGTAAAGCTCGCGGTCTTACTAGAGACAAGAAGCTCCTATTATTTCATACTAAAGAGCCCCTCTTTCTTTATATAACAGCTCTGCTTTATAATAGGCTATACTAGGCTATAGCACGGGCATTATCGTATAGGGGGGTTAAGTCTTAGAAAATAAATATAATAAATACTAGAAAAAATATCGGGAAACTGTTATAACGAGGTATTTTACCTAAAGAACAGTCTCAAGACTTAACTAGAATAAAGAGGTTTTAGAGGTTCAAAGAAGAGGCTTTGAAGAAATTAAATAAACAAAGAAAGGGGTTGGTTAAACCTTAATAAAGAAATAATATAACAAAGAAACCTTAACCTCTTTAACCTCTTTAACCTTAAGAAGAGCTTTATAAACAAAGAGACCGTAATAACCGTCGAAGGACTACCTCTATAACTAAAAACATAACGCTATGGCATAACAGGATGGGTTATATTAACCCTGTTACCTTAAAAAGTCTTAATACTAATACTCTTTAAAAGGATTATAATATAACTAACGAAGAGTTAACTAAAATACAGAGCTATAACGCCTATAAGAAGAGCAAGTCTATTACACTTACGAATAAAGATTTAGTTAATAAATACAAAGACTTTTCCTATTTAGAAAAGGTTTATATAGATCTTTACGGGCCGATCGAACCTCTTTCTTATAATAAAAAGCGTTAGACTTTGTTTATACTGGACCATTCTACCCGGTTCCTATGGGCATAACGGCTCTTAGATAAGTCTAAAACGACGGTCGTTATAGCTATAAAAGAGTAGAAAGCTTAGGTAGAAAATAATAATAATAATTATAAATATCACTTCTTTATTAAAGAAGTATAAACTGACAGTGGAAAAGAATTTAATAACGCCTCTTTTTAACGCCTCTTTGCAGGTGTAAAGCATAATATAAAGCCACCGTACACTTAGAAAGCTTAAGGCTCTGTTAAACGAGTTATAAGAACTATAATAGAAAAGGTTCGAGCTTTTCTTTTCTACTTAGGACTGCCTTAATACCTTTAGGGTGAAGCTATGCTTTTAGCTGTTTATATATATAACAGATCACCTAATTTAGCTCTTAAATATAAGAGTCCCTTTAAGCTTTTATAAGGTCAGAGACCTAATATTAATAATATACGGGTTCAGGGTTCTATTATTTATTATAAAAATAACGACCCGAATATAAAGAAACTAGATATAAGAGCACTTCGAGGTGCTTTAATAGGTTTTAATAACTATAACTATAAAGCTTATAACCCAGTAACTAGAAAGACTGGTTGGTTTCGAGTCGTTTATGTCTTAGAGAATCAGTTTCTTTACTCTTTTTTAGGGGACTCTCTAGGGAGACCTCACATTTCTATAGACAGACCTCACACGTGACTTCTTCGTGGGATTTTGTGGGGCCATAACAAAGCCGTGAAGCTCCCCAAGTATCCCATACAATTTATATATACAGCTTAAGTAGATATCTGTACTTGATATTTCCATTTGCAGGGACATTTTCCTATTATCGTAGATTATTCCCGCGGTGCCCGGCCATAGTACTATACGAAGTACGTACCCCTTTGCTTCCCTGTACCAGATAACTTATGGGCCAGTTTTAAGCTGCTTATGTCTTAAAAAATCACTGACTTTAGGGAATATCGAGTAGTGGTGTAATAGTATAACGTATAGTTAGGCGTGTATATAAAAAGAGGTGCGGTACTTAAGCGGCTTTACGGCTTTGTTATGGCCCTATAAAAATATCACGTGTAAGGTCTGTCTATGGAAATGTAAGGTCTCCCTAGAGAGTCCCTTTTTTAGATAACTATAATAATAACTATCCGCCTAAAAACAATAATAATAATAGACGAAAGAGTCTACGGGCAGCGGGCTGTGAAGTTCTAGCTATTAATAATAATAATAATAATAATAATAGTATTAACTATAGCCCAGCTAATAATAACAGTAGCCAAAGTACCAGGCTATAAGTCTAAATACCTTTAGAACCTTTAAAACCGGACTATAAGGATATAATATCGTATAATAATAGTGCGCACTTGCTATATTATATAAAAGATACTATACTTGGAAACTTATAGTTTTAAGAAATTCCATATTTCTTTTAACTATAAATGCGATTAACGAACCAGCTACCTATAAATAGGCTATAAACTGCCTAGATAAAGATAAATGGATAGACGCGATGGTAGCAGAAATATTAGAACTCGAAAAGAGAAAGACCTAGGACTTAATAAGTATAAGAAATAAGCCTAATAATTATAATAAAATAAAAGAAGACTACTACGTACTACGAGGTCGTTAGGTCTTTGGAATTAAATTCAATAGCTCTGGCGAAGCTGTTTAATATAAGGCTCGGTCGGTTATTTAGCGGTTTAATCTGGTTCTAGGTCTTAATTATCTCGAAAGCCTTTTAACTACCTGCCGGCCGGAAAGCTATAAATTAGCTTTAATACTAGGCGTATCATAAGGCTAGAATTTCAGGCAGTTCGGCGTTAAACTACGTTCGTTTATACCGATATAGATACCCTGATATACGCTATATAAGCTATAGGCTTCGAGAAAGAAAATGGTTTAGCAAATAATAATACAACTCTCTATAAGCTTAATAAAGCTTTGTACGGGTTGAAATAAAGTCCTAGACTCTGGTATAATTACCTGATTATGATATTTTCCAAACTAGGTTACCGGGTCTTTGAATATAATAATGGACTTTTTACCTTTTATAAATATAATAAAATTAAAAGAATAGAAGAACGAGCTATTCTTCTATGCCACGTTAACGATATAGTGGCTCTGAGCCCTTCTAAGAACATCTTAGACTACTTCTTTAAGGAAATATCTAAAGATAGTACACTTAAAGACTTAGGTAAAAGAAATATCTTTCTAGGCTATATAATAAATATAAATAAAGATAATAAGACTCTTTTTATAAGCCAGTTGCCTTATACTAATAAGATACTTAAAAGGTATAATAAAGGAAGGCTGTCAGGTATTTGTGCCTAGATGCCCCGATATCCTGTTAGGTATATTCGTAGAGCCACGTCACGCACTGCTCCGAATACGGCGGTACTTCTATTAGATGTATTATAGTGTTATTTCCCCTTTTTTAAGGTATATATAGGATATCGTAGACTGGTACTCTTTTATAGTCGGTAATGAATATAAGTCACACTTCGTACGATATTAGTGTCCTGATAGTTATGAGCCCGGCGCTCTGGTAAACGCCTTTATTCCGGTCGATCTAATAGTTCTAGGCTCTGTGCCTCTCTCTTTTGAAGCCCTCTTTTGCAAGCTCTTGATTAACTAGAGCCTCTTTTTAAGTCCTGCTCTGTTGCGGATAGAGTCGTCCACTACCCTATCCGCCTGCCTATTATCACTAACCCCTTTAACCGCCTCTATCTATTTCTCCTTCTCCTTCTCCTACTCCACGCCGTTACGATAACCTTAGTTATACTAACCTCCTTTAAGGACTAGCACTAGTGGTATCTGCGTGTAATAGAAGTCGCCCTCTCTAATAAGGTTACGAAGCTCGTGGATCCGGATCTTAACGATACTAAACGTCCAAAACGCCTCTAAAAGGTTAACCCTCCTGCTATAAGTAAAGACGAAAGTTAGGATTAAAAGTATAAGCTATGGCTCTTCGCCTATAACGAATATAAGCAGGAAAAGGCCGCGATAAAGGCTATTCTGGATTATATCACCACCACCGTGGACCGGAGCCTAGCGGAGTCCTTTACCGGTAAAGACGACCTAAAAGAGATCCTACGAATCCTGAAGGTATATCTTAAACCCACTAACGCTGCCTAGAGATTACTTATTAAGCGCCGTTAGGACGATTATATATAATCTATTAGGAAGATGCCTTACTAATACTGGCTTAACGACTTCCGAAAGCTGTGTGAAGAGGTAAAGACGTATTAGGTTCGCGTAATAGATTCGAAGATAGACTAGCTTAACGGATTTTTTAACGCGATCGGATCGATTTCCCTAGAGTGGTTGGAAGCCCGGTTTTCTATAATATTAACGGAAGAAGACGAGGCTAAATTACTGGATATCGAGAGTGTCGTTAACGAATATACTACCTGGTTACGTTATAGGCACCCTCTGTATTTAGATCGGAAGCCGGGATTATTATCGTTCTATATAGCTATGTTCCTAGGAAAAGATAAAGAAGGTTAGTAACTAGATCGTAAATCGGATCGCTAAAAGGATCGTTAATAGGGTGCTAAAAGGGAATTTATTTACGATTACCGTATAGCCCGGAAGATCCGTACTTACTATAAGCTAATTTAGACCTGCCTAAACGTTAACCCGGCCCGAAGAGGGAAGACCTTTAAGCTATCTAAGGAGACGGAAGAACGTTATAACCGGATTATTGCTAGTTAGGATAAAAATCGCCGAAAGAGGTTCTAGAGTAACCTTAAAAAGGACGCCGAAAGTAAGGGAAATAAGGGTTAATAGAAGTCACCCACGAAAGACCCTTCTAAGGATTTATCTAAGTTCGTGGCCACCGGGGGCGCCGCTTTGGACTCGGATTCGGAAGATGGAACCGGTTTGTACGGTATATATAGCTTTTTATTAATAATAGCCGGAGCCTTTAAAAACGAGCTATTAGTTAATTCCGGCACTATAAGGTATATTACTAATAAGCGGTACCTTCTAAAAGACTACCGGCCCGCGGAAAAGTATATAATGTTTAATACCGACGGAGGAGAGTCGGATCCGGTTACCGGATTCGGCACTATAAGGCTATAACTTAAAGATCGGGATCGTTAGCCGTATACGCTGATTTTAAAGGATATAGCGTATATCGAGAGATATCCTATAGCCCTTATATTAGCTACCCGATTACTTCTAACAGGGTCGCTTATTACCGGTAGATAGGCGTTAGAAATTAAGGAAAAAGGTAGGGCCGTTACCCTGCCTTTAAAGAACGTGGGAGGTTAGTTTGCCCTCTAACTAACGGAATAACAGAGCTTTTTTAATAGCTTAAGAGCCCCGATTATAAGCGTCGCCGACGCTCGTTTATAGCACGAGCGGCTAGGCCACGTAAACGCCGATACCCTTAAATATATTATAACTGCCTGTATAGGCGGCGCCGTCTCTAGAGGGGATTTTGCCCTTATAATAGAGTACGAGAGCTGCTCCGGTAGTAAGGCCCGAAGACTAGTATCACGAAGGCCACTAAACCACCGGCCCACACGCCCTTAGCAGCGTATAGATATTAACCTCTTCTTTAACGACGAATCCTTTAACGGGCTTATAAAGCTGATGCTATACCACTGCCCCTATACGCACTTTATCGTGGGGGACTTCCTAAAGGACCTTAAGTCAGCTTTTCTATCGGTTACCTCCTTCGAGCTTTATACGGCTCGGTAGTACCACTATCCTATTATAGTAATACGCCTAGATAATAAACAAACCCTATAAAGCAACCTAGATAACTAGGCCTATAGCAGAGGAATTCTAATTAAGAGGTCGTTACTATATACGGCCGTATAGAACGCCGGAGCGGAATGCCACGGGGCCGTTATATACGCTATCGGCTAGGCCCTCGCTATCGTATCCGGCTTTTAGTGGGATATATAGCCAGAGATTATCGCCGCCGCGATATACCTATATAACCTGATTCTACGCCGTGACCTCGGGTAGAAGTCGCCGAAGGGTTATATAGATAAGTGGGTTAATAAGATAGGTATCGAACGCATTACTAGTACCCTATTAATCGGTTACCTAAAAAGGTACGGTTACCGTGCCTATCTATTAACTACTAACTATTAACGAGGGCGCCGGAATAACGAGAAGCTCGCGGGGAGGGCTTATATCGGTTATCTAATCGGTTACGAAAACACTAATATATATCGGATTTAGGTGCTAAAGCTCGGGAGGGTCCTGCGTATAAGAGACATTAGCTTTAACGAAAAGATCCTGTATAAGGATCGTGACGTGGACCCACCTATGGCAATAGAGCTTTTTAAAGACCTTAACCTGCATAATCCTGCCGATGCCGAAAAGGACGCCCTAGCGTCTTCAGGCGTAATACCGGTTTTCGATTAATTCATAGTGTTATAGCAGAATACGACGATAGAGTCGTTCTAGGATATTAAGAGGCCGGAATAGCTTAAAGTAATTAAGAGAGCTATAGCTATTAAAGCTATTAAATAGGTTAAAGAAGAAGAGGTTAAAGTAATAGAAAATTCGACTCCCTCGCCTAATTCGGGAGGGGTGGATAAGTTATAGCGATCGCAGCCGCCTAAAACGGCAGCTATAGTGGCCACCCGGGTTGCTCCTTCTACTATAGCAGCCACTACCGCCCGAGCTAAGGGCTCGGTCATAACGCCTATAACGCCGGCTATAATTACTACTATAATTACCTCCAAAACCTCTTCTAAAATCTCTCCTAAAATAACGCCCTCTTCTTTATTTTCCCCTCCTATAATAACGCCTTCAGCTTTACGTTAATTAACGCCTACGGCAGCTATTCCACCGGCTACTATAACAGCTACCTAATAGCCGGCTCCTCCGGCCAAGCCTCTAGCTTTTATAACGTTAGTAGTAACCGCCGCTGCCTCTAACGATTCCTCTAATAACGATAATGACTTAGATAAAGATTCCTCCGATTCCGATAACTCTAACGATACTATTACGCCTGCCGCCGGCGCCGCTGCCGGCACCACCACGGCTATAGGTTTATTATCCCCTGATTAGTTAGTTCTGGAGGATAAAATAACGGCTGCTACCACGGCTACCGTATCGGTAGCCCCGGGGCACTCCACTACTCCTACGGTAGCTGCTTAATAGCTGCCTCTACCGGCTACCTCTTTAACGCCGGCTAGCACTCTATATTCGGACTATCCAGCGCCGGATACCCGTCTATCTTCGTCTATAGCGGGTGCCCTATCTTTAGAGCCTTTAGCGCCGCCTACTACGCCGGCAGCCTTTAGTTGGCCGTAGCGTAACCGCCGGCCACCGTAACGATACGCCGACTCTACTTTCCTCTATCTTAACCGCTTCGATATACCGAAGAAGCCGCTGCTACGCCGTGATATACCCAAAGAGCCCTCTAATTAGAGCTAGATAATACGGTCATTATACAGAACATAGTGGGTTATAGCCGCCTCTAAAAAGGTGCAGGCTCTTATTAAGATAGGCACCTTTAAAGCTATTAAGCCGTCGTCTTTAGCCCTTCCAAGCCGCCCTTTAGATCTGATATGGGTATTCAAATATAAGGTTAATCTATCCGGCTACGTCACTAAATTTAAGCCACGCCTCTGTATACGTAGTGATTAATAGCCTTAAAACCACCTTAACGTCTACGCCTCCACCCTCGCCGGCAGGACCTTTAAAACGCTTATAGCTATTACTGCCCACTTTGATCTAGAGACCCGCTAACTTAATACCGTTAATGCGTTCACGAACGCCCGGCTTAACGAAGAGGTCTATATTAGAGACCCGCCGGGATAGAATATCCTATAAGCCGTAGCACACGTTACTAACAAGGCCGGATTAGAACCGTTTTTAAGTCTCCTACGCCCCTCGAACCATAGGATTAACCGGCTGCTTTAGGCCCTATATAGGCTACGCTGATCGCTAAAGCTATAGCACCAGGAGCTCTCTTCTATTTTAGGCAAGTATAGTCTTATACAGTTAAAGGAGGACGATTACGTCTTTAGAAGCGATAAGCTGCTTGTGTTCTTTTACGTTAACGATATAGTTCTACTATATCGTAAAGATCACGTTAACGCCGCCGAAGATCTAATTAAGTAGCTGCAGGAACACTTCCAGGTCCGGGATTTAGGTCCTATTAAGTGGTTCCTTGGTATTAGGGTTATAAGGGATCGTGAACGCCGAAAGCTATAGTTATCCCTTAATAACTATATCACCGAAAAGATAAAGGCGTTAAATATCGTTACTAGCCGGAGGGTCACTACGCCGCTTGCCTTTCCTAATACGTTAGAACCGAATAGCTTATAGGCGTTAGAGGACTCTATCTACCTATATCTATAAAAGGTTAGATCGATTAATTACGTAGCCTATTAGACAAGGCCGGATATCGTAAAGGCTACTTCTAGACTAGCCGAATTCGCTACTAATCTATCCGGTTAGCATTATAAAGCCGCTAACAGGTGCCTTAAGTACCTCGACTTAATAAGGTCTCTCTGCCTGTCCTTTAGGCCACGGGATTCCGATAAAACCCCAGCTAAATACGCCCTCTTTTATATAAGTAACGCCGCCTTTAGAGACGATCGTGAGACTCGATATAGCTCCTAGGGATACATAACCATGCTCTTTAGAGGGCCTATCGACTAGAAGGCGAATAACTAAACGAGCGTTATCATATCTAGCACCGAAGCAGAGCTCGTAGCTCTAAGTGCCGCTACCCGGTAGTATATCGCGACGCTACGATTAATAAAGGACCTCACGTTAACCTTTAAGGGTAACCCTATTACTATCTACTACGATAATAACCAGACCCGTTAGCTATTAGAAAGCCCTCGCCTATAGGTGACGTCGAAATTAAAGCACCTGGATATATAGGCCCTGTGGATCCGGCAGATTATATAACACTGGGAGATCGTGATCGATTAGATCGCTATTAACAAGATAGTTAGCGATAGGATAACGAAGGCGTTACTGCCGTAAAAGCACGCTACGTTCGTTAAGATACTTAGGATAGAAAAGAGTCCTGCCGGCTTGGTTTAAGCGGATCGATTACCACCGCCTTAACGGTGGTTCGGATTAATTATTATCGACTTAACGGTGGTTTGGATTAGATTACGATCGCGATCGCGATTATTAGATTAACTATAATTATATGATAATTATCACGTTGTTTTTAGGTTAATTTAACCACCGTTTTAGGATTATAATAAGGCACGAGCTGTTTAATAAGCCGTTAACCTTTGGATTGATATCTAGGCTTAAACTACCCTAGATTTTAAGCTTTAATTCGATTAGAACCGTCAGGATTAATCCTGCGGATCTGGGGGGGTGTGTTAGGCATTTATGCCCAGATACCCCGATATCCTGTTAGGTATATTCGTAGAGCCACGTCACGTACTGCTCCGAATACGGCGGTACTTCTATTAGATGTATCACAGTGTTATTTCCCCTCTTTTAAGGTATATATAGGATATCGTAGACTGGTACTCTTTTATAGTCGGCAATGAACACAAGTCACACTTCGTACGATATTAGTGTCCTAATCAAGGCTGAAAAGGGTTGATACCTCTTATATATATAAGAAGGTCCTAGTATTAAATCCTGAATAGGCGTTAACTAATAATATAAATAACTACTAATAGGAAATCGGGGGTTTATTATATTTAACCTTATATTTAAGACCAGATATAACTTACGTAGTTAACTAGTGTTCTCGCTATATAAGTAATCCCTGGTAAGACTACTTTACTACGTTATATCGAATCTGGGCTTATATAAATATATATCTTAATATCAGTCTTTTATATAACTATAATAAAGAAGACCTTAGTATTTACGGTTATTCCGATACCAGCTTTTCAGATATAATCGAAGATAGAACCTCGACTTTATGATATATACACTGTGTGAGAGTAAATAACCACGTTAGTTAGACCTTAACTAAACAAAAAGTCGTTGCTTTATTAATAACAGAGGCCGAATATATAGCTCTTATAGAAGCTTCTAAAGAAGGAATCTATCTTTATAACCTATATAAAGATATACTACAGAATCTAGGTCTAGATTCTAATACAAGAGGCAATAATAATAATAATAGTAATAATAATAATAATAATAATAATAATAATAATAATAATAATAATAATAATAATAATAATAATAATAATAATAATAATAATAATAATAATAATAATAATAATAATAAAACTCTTAAGATTCTTACTATATTAATAGATAGTAAGAGTATAAAGAAGCTCGCCGAAAACCCTAAATTATATTAACGGGTAAAGTATATTAATAGGCAGTATTATAATCCAGGTAATAGCTATATAATAATAAAATATTATTATTATATATTACGCTGTTTTTACCTAATTATATATTTTATTGATTTATTTATTTTATTTATTCTTACTCTGTTATCGCTTAGCTAATACTAGGCTAGCCTTCCTAGGCAACAGTCCCTCTTAGATTTAGAAGGGGGGAAAACCTCTTCGGACAAAAACCCCTTCTCCCTTATAGTAGTAATGAATTCGTTCCACGTGCGCGGCCGCCGCGAAGACACTGTGCGGCCGCTGTTTTAACACTGTTCGTATTACGAAGCCACTGATACATAAGCTCCACACTCCTTCGTCTTAGTCCCCGTTATCCTCTTATTTTTATTAATTACTAAGACAGACCCTTAGTAATTAATTCTATCCTAAGCCAGTAACCCTATCTTTAGGATTTAACGTATCCTGGATCTATGTTTAAGCTTTTTACGTTATCTATAGACGGCCTTGTACGTAACCGTACGGTTCGTAGCTCCCACGTTTCGTGTGGGTCCCGCCGGGATATTTTTGCGCGCTCCGGAGCGCGGTATCGTCTCTATGTGCGTAACGGGCGACTAATCCGCTACGGCCCTGTTTATAGTAGGGCATACCTGCCCTAGTTAGCGATATAGGCGTGTCGGCCTTAGCGGCAGAGCTACCGGCGCCTATTATTAACTGGCTATAAGCTGGGCGGAGTAGGGCTATCGGGCCCCCCCTGTTTAACCCTTATCGTGCATGCTAAGGCAGATAAGGGCTACCCCCGAACAGGGCCGGGTAATATAAAAAGAAAACTTTTTGCGCGCGCCCCTAGCCGGATTCGAACCGACCTAACCGCCTCGTGGTTATGTATCAGGGCACCACTAGTGCTCTATAGGGGCACCTAATTATATAGGCTAGCCTTCTAGGCGATAGTCCTTCTCTGATTTAGGAGGGGGGAAAACCAGTTAGGATAAAAACCCCTCCCCTTATATAGTATAGTTTAGGTGCCCCTAGGGCGACTGCTATGATAGCGCTATATGGCCGTATATTAACTCGGTGCGTGTTCCGGATCTTACCTCCGGTATAGTGGCTAACGGGGTGTCTGCTATCGGGTTCGTAATTCGCCCGTGTGAGGGCGGTGCGTTGCCGCTCTAGGGCCCGTACGGTCCTCTGGCCCAGTCTATTCTGTGTTATATAGTCGTCTTTATTACGTTCCTCCTTTACGTGGCCCCCTTTATTTAACGCGCCCTTAGGTAAGGTGCGGCTTTCCTACGCTACCGCTCCGCCTATCCGTGATTACCGTATTATAGGCACCGGTATAGCGATCGTACCTGCCTTCCTTTATAGCCGCCGGGTTATAGGAGCTCTTTTAATAGAAAATCCTTTTCTAATCCTCTTCCCTCTTCCTTCCTCTCTCTTCTTCTTTAAGCTATCTTATTAAAGTGAGTTCGGCGCCCTCCTCGCGGGCAGCCTGCGTTGTCTATATGCTCGGTTCGAGTCCGTTTCGTCTTATCTAACGTCCGTTAGTCTAGATAACCTCTACTATTAACTAAGCTACCGCTAGCGGCGCTAATAATAAAATAAAAATCGTATATATAAGTAGGAAATTTAATATAGCTGATATAATAACTAAAGGTTTAGCAAAAGAGACTTATAATACTCTTTGTAGTTATATAAACCTAGGTTATAAGGACGATACGTTGCCGGAGTATGCTTTGCCGCCTTATAATAATATTAAATAATTAAAATATTAGGTTTTAATACTTAGTATTCTTAGTTCTTTATAAGGGGATATAACTAGGTTTTTACCTTCGGGTTTTTCTAGATATCAAAGGTTTCTCTGAATTTTCCTTTGAATAATAATATACTTTAATAATAAAAAGGGTTTTTGAATTTTCCCTTGAATGAAAAAGAAGAGGTTTTTTTAAATTTTTCCTCTATGTATTCTAGTCTTAGATAGATAAGGATTACGGCGCTATAACATAACTATAACTATAACCTGACTAAGCTGCACTTGTTTTATAATAGTCAGCTTACGGGGGGCTGTTGATATCATACTTATAATAAGTAATAATCATAATAATAATAAGTATAATATCTAAGTCAAAATAAACTGTATATAGTTATAGATATATAACTAGACGTCTACTTTATAACCAGCTTAACCTACACTATAATACTATACGTATTATACGTGTATATATACTTGGCTTATAATATATATTATATAAATATAGTAGGTATCGTAAATACGATATCTTGGTTATTGCTTAAGCTAATAACGTTGCGTGTTAACCGTCGCGTAGGCTCTTGACGTAACAGTCGCCACTCAATCTTTCAGGGTCTTTTGTCAGCCCCGGATCCAGGAAGAAATCTCAGAACTCAGTTCTGTACACAATATATCAATATTATTATACGCAGTTCCAAGCTCGCGCAACAAGCAGTAATCCTATGATTCTACGAATTCAACAGCTTTTGCTTGATTTTCCTCTCTTCGGCCCCTACAGCCTACTACGCGTATCCCAATTCATTAAAAAGGAAAATCCTATAAAGCTTAAAACAAAGCAACCAGAAAAGTCTAGACCGTTAGAAACAAAGAGACTAAAATAGGAAGAAAAGAACCGTAAAAATAAAGGAGACTATACAAATATAGCATAACAGAATGGGCTATATAAGTCCTGTGGCCCTAATAAACCTATATAATAATACCTCTCTCTTTAAGGACTTTAAAGTATCAGAACAAGAAATCACAGATATAAATGGCTATAATGCCTGCCGCCGCAGCAAGGTTATTCTACTAGCTAATAAAGATTCAGTGAATAAAAATAAGGACTTCTCCTACCTCGAAAAGGTATATATAGACCTCTACGGCCTAATAGAACTAATAGCTTATAATAAGAAGCGCTAGATCCTACTAATTATAGACCGTTCCACCCGGTTCCTCTAGGCTAAATTACTGCCTAAAAAATCAGAAGTAACTGTTGTTCTAGCTATAAAAGACTGGAATATACTAGTAAAAAATAATAACTACGATATAAAAATAAAAGAAGTAGATATAGACGGTGGAAAGGAGTTTATAAACGCCTCCTTTAAACGTCATTTTCAAGGCGTAAAACATAATATAAAACCACCATATACATATAACACTTAAGGCTCGATCGAATAAGCTATTAGAACTATAATTGAAAAGGTTCGTAGCCTGCTTTTCTACTCAGGACTACCTACATAACTTTAGGGAGATACTATATATTTAGTAGTATATATATATATATATATATATAACAGGACCCCGAATTCAGCTATAGGTTTTAAGACCCCTTTAAGATAGTTAAAAAGGAAAACCGAATATAAACAATATTCGGGTCTAGGGCTCCATAGCCTACTATAAAAACAACGACCCGAATTAAAAGAAACTAGATAGCAGAGCTATTCGTGGCGCCCTTATCGGGTTTAACGATTATAACTATAAGATATATAACCTAGTCTCAAAAAGGACCGGTTAGTTCAGAGACGTATATATACTTAAAAATCAGTTTATACGCTCTTTTTTAGACCTGAATACCAGTAATATCTCTCTCTAAGAAGAACAGGTTTCTAACCTAGAGCCTTATAAGCTTCTAGAAAAAACTATATAATAACAGGTCTTAAAACGACCCGTTAAGTCTATTTAAACTAAAAAAGAAAATAATAATAACCCGTAAAATAGACGAAGGAGTCTACGAGCAGTAACAGGTTACGATAACCCAGATATAAATACTCGTAATATACCTAAACACACCGGCCACTCTAGTATATAAGTTAAAATACCCTCGAAACCGAAGTCACCTTTTAACAACTATATATCAGTGGATAATAAAAATAATAAGCGCTTCTTATATTTAATAAAATATACTATTCTCAGAAACCTATAGTTTAAAATAAAGCCTTACTACCTCTTAACTGTAAGCTCTCTATTAGACTCAGCTACCTATAAAAAAGCTATACAAAGCTTAGATAAATCATAATAGATAAACGCTATAGTAGTAGAAATAACAGAACTAGAAAACAGAAACACCTGGGATTTAATAACTATAAAAGGTACGCCCCTTAATAAAATAAAGGAAAAATATAACGTCCTAGGCGGACGATGGGTATATAAAATAAAACGAAATAATAAAGGAGAACTAATAAAATATAAAGTAAGATAGGTTATATAAGGCTTTAACTAAGTACTCGGAATCGATTACTTAGAAACCTTTTCTATAATCTATACACCCGAAATATATAGACTTGCCGTCCTATTAGTCGTTTCCTTAGGCTGGAAATTCAGACAGTTCGACCTAACGAACGCTTTCGTATATACGGATATATATACTCCAATATGCACCGTTTAACTAACCGGTTTTAAAAAGCAACAAGGAAATAGTATAACTATCTATAAGCTAAATAAAGCTTTATACGGCCTAAAACAGAGCCCCAGACTCTGGTATAACTTCCTAGTTAAAATCTTAACTAAACTAGGCTATATAGTCTCCGAGTTTAAGAAAGGACTCTTTATGTATTATAAAAAAGGAGACCGAGCTATATTCCTCTACCACGTAGATAATAACGTGGGTATAAGTCCTTTAGATACTATAATAGATCACTTCTATAAAGAGATATCTAAAGATATCTTACTAAAGAACTTAGGTAAAGTACATACCTTTCTAGGCAACGAAAAAAATATAAAGACAATAAAAAAGATACTCTCTATAAGCCAACTGCCATATACGAATAAATTACTAGAAAGATATAATAAACGAGCTTTTAAAAAGGTACATACCGTATATCCTTATAAACAGGTCCTAATCCTAAACCCTAAATAGGCGTTAAAAGAAGACATAAAGAAATATCAATAAGAAGTAGGAGCTTTACTATATCTAGCTCTTCACTCTAGGCCCGATATAACCTATACTGTTAATAAGTATGCCCGATATATAAGTAATCCCTCGAAGAAATACTCTATAGCATTAAATAGAGTTTAGGCCTATATAAACGCATACCCTAATATAGGTCTTCTATATATACGGTTACTTAGACGCCAGCTTTTTAGATATTATTAAAGATAGAACGTCTACCTTAGAATATATATAGTGCGTAGCAATAAATAATTCTATTAGCAGGACCTTATCGAAACAGAAAGTCGTTGCTTTATGAATAATAGAAGCCGAATATATAGCTCTGACTAAGCCTACGAAAGAAGGAATCTATATACATGATCTATATACTAAACTCATAGATAACCTTAATATAAGATTCAGTAATAATAAACCGAGGATTCCTACTATTCTTATAGACAGCGAGAGTGCTAAAAGGTCGTTAAAACCCGGAATTTCATAAAAGAGTAAAGCATATCGATAAACAGTTTCACTTCTGTAGATAATAACTACAGGAAAATGATATAAAGGTAGTGTACATAAATACTAAATACAATATATCCAATATAATAACTAAAGAGCTACTAAAAGAGACTTATAATACACTCTGCGGCTATATGAACCTAGGTTATAAACACGATACACTACCCGAATATAACCTACCACCTTATAAAGAAATAAAAGAACTCAAATACTAGGTTTTTTACCTATAGACAGGTTTTCCTAGCATACAACTGAAAAGGGTTTCTAATTTTTCCCTTACACTATAACAAAGATAGAGGTTTTCTTTTTTTTTCCTTACCTTAATAATATATAGACTGTGAAATAATAAGCTAAGCTGCACCTCTTATATAGCAGTCAGCTTACGGAGGGGTGTTAGTACTATACCCAGAAAATAAATATATCAATATACGGTATCGTACGATGTACGAAACCTCCTGTAAGCCAGTGACTTCCTAAGTCCTCTAGGGCCCTCCCGAGTCCCTTAGGGACTTCCTGAGTTCTCTAGGGTCCCCCCGAGTCCCTTAGGGACTTCCTGAGTCCTCTAGGGTCCTCTCGAGTCCCCCGGGACCCTAGGTAGACCCACGGACCTCCAGGTAGGCCCACGGACCTTTAGGTGGACCCAGAAGACCTTTGGGTGGACCCATAGACCTTTAGGTGGACCCACGGACCTTCAGGACCTTCGGAGAAACCCACGGACCCTCGCCTATACTTCTAGGGTCTGTATACTAAATCAGTACCTTGAAAAAACCGTAGGAAAGGGTTATATATACCAGGCTGCCCGCCTCCCTCTTTCTTTTCTTTCTCTCTCTCTGGATCTTACTTCTGCAGTCTTCATAGTCTTCCATAATTCAAACTGCCTCTTCTCCTCTAGATCTTCCTCTTCCGTTCTATCTCTTCGTGACCGTTGTAAAGAGATCACTACTCCTGCCTTGGCTATAGAACGCCGCGCCTAGCTAGCCTAAGCCGCTAAGGCTAAGGGTAAGCGTTCCACGGGCAAAGCTTTTATAGTAGTTAAAAGCTCCGCGAAGCGCGCTCACGGGATAAAACATCCTCCTAAAGGAACCCGTGCAGTTTTTTACTATGCTTATATAAAGGTAGTTACTAATAGCTAGGATAAGCGGCGCTACCGCGTCTAGTCCGGACCTAGAGCGAGAGTAAATACTATAACTGCTTAAAGGGCGGTTATAAATGCCTTCCTCCTCCGCCTGGGATAACTAGCCTATTAGCAGCACTCCTAAAGGCGGCGATGGTAGTTAACGACGACCCCTTTTATAGTCCTAAGGCGATAAAGGCGCTTATAGCGGCTTATTCGGCCTTCTATAAGGCGGCGGGGGTCTTAAAGAAGGCTTCTAGCACTTTATAAGAGGACGAGTCTATCTTAGGACTTATTAACTTAGGAGCCGGTAAGTCTTGCTTATCGGTGTATATTACCGCCTCCCCCCCCCCCACCTCCTCCCCCCGGCGGGGACTCTTATATTATAGTAGGTAGACCTATACCTATCACGGCGCCGCCTATTATTATTACGCCTATTTATAGTATAACGATTGCCTTTATAGAGATAAAAGGCCTATACTGGTTTAACTAGTTTATATAGGTAGCTAAGAATATTGTGGAGGTTATAACCGTTAAGGTAAGAGATATTAAGTCCTTTAACGGAAAGAAGAAGAATAGACAGCCTAAGGTTATACCGGTAGCGCCGTCTCCTATTATCCCTAAGAGTGTTAATAGTTACGAGGATAGTTATAACGATATTTATCTCGATATCTAAACCCAGTAGCTAGGGGCGCCGCTTATCCGCCCTAACCTAATTAATATAAATGGTTTTACTGTTATTCTAACCTTTATTTAATCCTTACTACCTTTCCTATAACTCTTCTTCTTTTCGGAACGCTTACGGGGTTTATCGTTAATTTTAATCGGGCTTAACTTCTTTTCGTAGTGATCTAAGGCGCTTAAGTCTTATAGGGACTCCGTCCCGTTCCTAGGATATCTAGGCGTATACTCCCTACTTTACTAACGCTTCTCTTATTATACCTTTACCTACCTTCCTATTCCTAGGTATAGGATTTCTCTTACGACCTATTGGGCCTTTTCTAAACCGTCACGAATTAGGCCGGGTTAGGGGTCGTGTAAAACTTAACTAAGACGCGGGTCCTTATTTATATACCATAGTAGGTCTATATTAAACCTCGGGTATACGTTTAAAGGTAGGTCTAGTTCTACTATATACTAGTTATTAACTTTAGTTACTCTATACTTCTAATATAGCTAGCTTAATTTATACGACAGTCGCGGGGTAGAGTAGTTCGTAAATAAGAGTTATATAAGGTCACCTTCTCGGAACCGTTTAGCGGGGATATAACGCTTATTCGCTAACTCTTCTTATTATAGTTATATAGCTACTATCGCAGCTTAGGCGAACTCTATAACTTCTTAGAGGCGGTAAAGAAGGTTATAGGCTACGAATTTCTAAATATCGCTGCTTAGTTCTTTATAGATCTAGATCAGGTTAATATAGTTTCCGTGTTCTAGGAAGAACGGGCTTATCTTTATAGTTTAGCTCTCCTAGTTATTTAATGCTAGTTAGGCTACGGGTAGTAACTTATCCTAATCGTCTTAGGCGTAATAAATAAAAGCTTAGAGGTACGCCTATACCTTTTAATTCGCCCGCTTAGTAGCGCCGTTCGTCTAAGGGTAGTAAGCTATACTTACTCGTTACCTAATTCTAGCTAATTTATAAAAGTATCGCTAAAAGCGACTTATTTAATTAAAACCTTTATCGCTTATAATTAAAATAAGGTACACTATAAAACCAAAAGTAATAGTATAGGAACCGTTCGGCGTAAGCTTTCGCTTTTATAGAGTCTATTGCTTTAAGGGTAATAGTATTCGTAAGCCGGTCGGTTATAACCTATAGGTACCTATACTTCTTCTCTTTAGCAGGTAGCAGACCCGTTATAAAGTCTATTTATAAGTCGCTTCTTATTCGTTTAGGGATCGGAAATAGTTTTAAGAGTCCTTATGTAGTGTTCCTCTACGCGTAACTCTAGTTATAAATATTATAGTTCCGTATAAACCTGCGTACGTCTTTATTTATCCCCGGCTAAATAAAGCGTCTTACTATAAAAGCGATTATATTCTCTTACCCTAATTAACCTCCGATTATAGAGTCGTGTATAGATTAGATTACTTATATTTATAGCGTGCTCCCTTCTTAAGCTCTTAGTACCTATAGGCGGTCTCGGAATATTAATAACCCTTATAAGGTAATCCCGTATTCGGTAATCTAAGCTCGGGGACCTAATAAGAGGGGGAACTATTAATCACCCTTAGATACGGCTTACGTAGCTTAACAGTATTAGTCGTCCTCCTTTACCGTGATATCTTATAACTATTATAGTTTATTATCGGCTTCGAATACCCGTGGGTTATCGCGAAGGAGGCGGATCTTCATAGGGATTAAGGTCTCTAGGATTAACTATATATACCGTGCCTATTCCTATTTATTACAAAAGTCCTTTAGTTCGCCGTATTTTCTTTATACGAGAGTATTAGTAGTATAATTATCGCTACCCTTATAGTATTCTAGTATAAAGTCGAATTAGGCTAGTTTACCGGCCTTCGGCTTTATCTCTTATTAAGTATTTTCTTCGTTATAAAGTACTCCAGGGCCTTATAGTCGGATAGGATCATAAAGCGACTATAACTTAGGAGCTCGGCTCTTTAATACGTTATATAACTTATAATCGCTAATATCTCCTTATTATAAATAGGATAGTTATACTTAGCTCCTAAAAGTCGCCGCGAGTAATACGCGACCACGTAATAAGAACCCTATTCGTTTTCTTAAACTAAGGCGCCTCTTAGTATAAATCCCAAGTAGTCGGTTTTTATAAAGGTCTTATTACTTAAGACCTATTATTGTAAAATCGGTTCCTCCTAGAACTTCTTCTTAACTTTTTTTAAGGCCGCCTATTTATCGGGACCCTAGGAGAATGCTTAGTCCTTCTTTATTAGTCTTATTAGGGCTACCGTGATATAAGCGAAGTTCTCCACGAATATACGATAATAGTTTATGAAGCCTAGGAAGCTTCGGACTCCCTTTACTAAGGTCCGGGCTTTCTACTCTCGGATCGCTTTTAGTTCGTAGGGTTCTATAAAGGGACTGACTAGAAGACCTAGACACTTTGATATTCGGCCTATAATCGTGGCGTTTTAGTGGGGCTATAATAAAGTTACTAAGCAGCCTAAGTACCATACATATTTTATATGGGACTGACTAAAAGACCTAGACACTTTGATATTCGGCCTATAATCGTGGCGTTTTAGTGGGGCTGTAATAAAGTTACTAAGCAGCCTAAGTACCACACATATTTTATATATACCTACGTTATATATCTTAAGTAGGACAATCCAGCTATCACCACCATCATATATTAGGCGCTAATTCATTGAATCCATCTACCTTATTCTTATCGTCTTAAAGCTCCTTCCTAGCGTATTAATTCTGCCCTTAAACTCAGCCAAAAACGCTCGGAGTTATAATCCTGGGAGTAGTGCTTAAGATGTATATACAAAGTACGTTATACGTTATATATACGCAGGACTTAGTGAGCTTGGCGGCTTTGTTATACCCTACTAAAAAGCCACGATTATAGGCCGAATATTAATTCGTCTAGGCCTTCTAGTCAGTCCCTATATAAAACACCCTAACTAGCGGGGACTATAAACTCTAAATACTTTACGGCCTTTATACTAAACTCGTACTTTATCGGGTTAAGCGTTAATCCTATATTACTTAGCGACTATAATACTAGTTTAACCTTTTTCTTATAGTCGCGGAGGGATCTACTTAAGTAGATTAGGATATTTTCGATATAGGCGGTAATAAAATTATCTAGGTAGCGCTATAGCGTTTTATTAATATAGTATTAAAAGGATACTGGGGCGCTACTTAGTCTAAAGGCGTATACTATTTATTTACATAAGCCGAATCGAGTTCCGAATACTATCTTCGCTTTATAGCTAGCGGGTATTCGGATCTTATAAAAAGCAGCGACTATATCGAGTTTCGTAAACTAATTAGCTCGCTCTAGGTTTCAGAGTATCTCGGTAATTATTAGAAAAGGGTAACGGTCCCTCTATATAATCACGCTTAGGGCGCGGTAATTATAATAGAATCGTAGCCTACCTCCTAGCGTCCTTATACATCAAACTAAACCTCCGACGGCGGAGCTGCTACCTTCTATAAGCCCCTTATTAATTAGGTCAGTAAGGTTCTTCTATAGGACTAGCAGCTCTTCTCTGGATATATTATAGAGAGGACCCTAGGGTAGTTCTGGCTCTTTAATATTAAGCCCTTATATAAGGTTTACCTTATAGTTAACTCCGGGCTAATAAGTGGGAAGGCGGTTCGTTTATAAGTCGGATAATAAGTCGGGAAATCGTCGTAGGATCTTCTTTAGAATATACTTCCGAGGGTCGACTAAAGACTTACCTCGGAGGGCCTTATTAGTATCTTTAATACTGATTATATAGAGCGCGAGTTCCTCCTTTCCGAACTATTATTTCCTTAACCGGCGTATAATACCGGCAAATGCTAACCCGGTTATTACTTAAGCTCCACGAATTACTCCAATATTATTAGGCTCTTTTTTGCCCTAGAGTCGGATATCTATCCGGGCTACTCTATAATAAAGCCGACGCCTCTTTATATAATAGGTGATATCGTTATATTCTATCTAAGGTTTCCTTAGAAATATATAGTAATTTAATCCTAGTATTATATACGTAATCAGTCGTTATATATATTCACTAATCTTAGATTCGTATACGGTGATACCGGAGCTCTTAGTAGACCCTATTATATGGGAGAACCTCGAGAAGGGTCTTCTGGTCTTATCGACTAATAGGAGGCGGAGGGACTTTATACGATATTCGCTTATAGCTATATAATAGATACATCTAGTCTCTATAAGAGCGGTAATTAACTTTTTATTTATCCACGCTTATATAGAAACTAAGTAACTACTAGGCGACTAAGATATAAACTCTTTCTAATCCCTTTATTCCTCTATAATAGGCTTTAGTGCCTGTTTTTATAGTAAAGCTATTCTTTTTCCGAGTCTTTATTAGTATCCGTGATTCCTATATAGGTCGTCTTATCGTCTAAGGTTACTAAGACCTTAGCTATACGGCCTCCCTTTTAATCTTCGGCGTCCTTTTTCTTTAAGCGGTATCTCGTAGTAAGGTATCCCTTCTTCCCGTAGTTATAACACTCACTTATCTCTTTTCTCTTAGTCTATACTTGATTAACTCCTCCTATCTTTATATTACCGTCGTGGTTATAGACGTAATTATTATTATTATTACTATTACGGGGTGCTTAACTAAAACGTGGCCTTATAGCACGGGCTTTAAGTCTCTAAGTATTACTCTACACCTCTACCACCTACGCATAGTAATTATTCGGGTGTTTCGTGGTAATAAGGGCGGCACGGAGGCTATTACTAAGAGCTCCCTCTAGGAATATAATCTTCGCTATATTATCCTATTAACCTCTGCCCGTAATAGCTAGCTATTATTCGAAGCCGGGTATAAAGCTCCTAAACGCTTAGTCTTTATACTATCATAACGTTTATAGGGTATTAGCCGCGCGCGGTTATTCGTTAACGTCGTTATATATACGGTTAAGGTAATTAAGGAAGTCTTCGGGGTCGTATTAGCCGTTAGTTCCGCCTATAGGCTAAAAGGAGGCGATATTACGGTAAGGGGCCTTATCCAGGTAGGCGTTAATAAAGTACCACTTCTCGCGAGGGCTCTAAAAGAGGTGTTAATCTAATAGGAGATTCTCGCGTATCTCAGATAACCAGCTTATATACTCTAAGCGTTTACTATTAAACTTTTATAGTAGTAGGAGTGCCTTAGTTTATAGGTTTAAAGGGGGTATTAGGTTAGCCGTGGGCGATAGGGTACGCGGTTAGGAGCCTTATATAGCCTCTTCCGATAGGGTGTCTAGGCGCGGCGTAGCTATATATTATTCGGCTTATATCGTTTATAGTGATTAATTAATAGCGTTTAGCCTTAGGCGACTCGCCTGCTATGCGTGACGGAGCGCCGGGAGGTAGATCGAACTAGTGGTCTATATTTATTAGCGTAGCGGGTGGGTTTCGCCAAGCTTTAGACATATAAGCGGCTAGTTACAAGTTATTTATAGAGTAAGGCCGAATAATTAAATTATCTAAAGCTAAGGAGAAAAGGAGGAAAAGGAGAAAGCTCTATAGGCGCTTATAACCTAAATATAATATCGCGGCGACCCACTAGGAACACGGTATGATTAGTCGGAAGATCCGGTGCCCTACCGGATTATCTCCACGGGATTAGCCCGTAACACCCACGAAACCTATATAAGTCATATATACTGGGCATGAGCCTAGAGGATACGATTAGTATTATATTAGGTTCGGATACTAGTTATACTAACTACTTAAATAACGAAAAAGACCACTCTAGCCTAGATCCGCCTAGTAGGCCCGGAATATCGCAAAGCGACTTAAGCTTTAATTTACGACCACGCTCCTCGCCCTCTTAGGGCGCTATATCTCCCGCGGATATACGGGGTATATATCCCACGGAAACACTGGCTAATACTCGATATATGTCGCTAGACGACCTATCTGCGGGTTATACCAGGTAATACTAGCTAAGTCCGCCGGGGGGCCTATACTAAGAGCTAAGCGCCGCCATAGTTCTTTTATCGCGTCTCCCTCTGTAAGGATAGCGAGAATATGGTAGTAGGTATATACGGCGCGTATAGAACGTATAAGCGTAGTATATACAGAGCAGAGATATAAGTTAGAGATTCGCGTATATGGAATTATAGTATTAGTGGAGGGTATAGGAGTTAGAAAGGCATATTAAGCAGCTTAAGATATAACTAGGGCAGGGATAGTCGGTTATTTAGTTATTTCTTATATATGCCCCGTATATTCGGGGCATAGTATAGCTAACTAGTTATTATCTATAATCATATCCGCCTTTTTATTATCCTTATCTTCCTCATTATTAGCTAAGTCGTCTACTAGGATAATATCCGGTAACTTAGGCTTATTAGTTCGGATATATTAGTAGACTGTTATATATATATATATATAGCATATACTATCGGGTAGGGGAATATACAAGCGGATCGATATAGGCCCTGCGTGGCCCTGCTAGCCCTTACCGTACCTCCTTTTAATATACCCTTAGTAGCCCCTTAGTTAGTTAGTATTACCTATACGGGGTATATACTAGGGATAGGGAATATATTTAGAGGCAGGATATTCCGACTATACCACTTGGAATTTCCGACTATAGTTCCGGTAGGCCCACTCTTCCGACTAATTAACTTTTACGTGCTAGACCCTATATACACACATAAAGTTACGATCGCTAATTCAACCCATACACGCAACCTTAATCTGCTTTAATCAATAACGCGATTACGCTTCTACTACCTGTTTCCTTGCCTTAGAATAACAATAATAACAATAACAATAATAATTATAATAAGGCGATATCCGTGGGCGTGGGCGTGGGCGTGGAAGAGGTCGTGGAAGAAAGAGGTCGTGGAGCTGTTATTACTGGCGGAGGTCGCGGAGCTATTTCTTCTACGATCGGCTTTAATTAAACGCTTATCCGTTAATTATAGCAGCAACAACAACAACAACAACAACAACAACAATAACAGGAGTAGCAGCAGGAGTAGGCTGGATATATAAGGATAAATAACAGGGTACTAGATTCTATAAAGAGGGTCTAATTAGTCGTAAATAGATACGAAATAGAATCGCTGTTCTTACTTAAGGAGTCAAAATCATTTTAGTTACTAAGGAGTACCGGTATCCCGGAGACCCCTGTCTAGTATCTGGCATAGGCCTTACCCGTTTTTTAATAGGTTGCCAAGGCATATTTTCGGACACTCTAGGCGTAAGGTCCCGGTATATCGTAGATATATATATAGAGTCGCGAAACAGGGACGGAAAGAGTTATTCCGTACCGAGATTAGATACGGTTAAGAGCAGAGTATATATTTCCCGAACTTCTAGCAGATTAGATCCTTCTTCTATAGAGTCAATTAAATTAACAGAGTTAATTAAATCAACAGATCTCCTGCTAATTTTATATACGCGATTAATACGATACCCACTGCCCGGCGCCTACTGCGTCCCTGGAGGTATATACTAGGTAGCCGACTACTGTATTTGGCTAGGAGGATACCCGAGAGATACTTAAAAATATCCATAGTATATTATGACTCTACGATGTACCAGGACCTTACGCCCAGAGTCTAATTTCGTGTCCGAAAATATGCCTTGGCAAGCTATCCTAAAAGGGTAAGGCCTATGCCAGATACTAGACAGGGTTCTCCGGGATACCGGTACTCGTTACTAAGCGATTAATTAATCCAAAGTGTTAAAAGGCGTTAGAGTGGTTTACGACCGTAGCTTCTGTTATTCCGAAATAGGAAGAAAGTGGGCCTATGTCAGAAGTATAGTCGGAATATCTAAATAGTATAGTCGGAATATCCTGCCTCTATATTTACTGCCCTTACTATTTTTAGAGGGTGTTAGCTACTCTTTATAATCGTCTACCTCGATAGTCTAATAGTTATTAATATATAGAGACGATATATATATAGTATATATATAATATATATAGACTAATATCTTACCGTTCGCTTAGTCGTGGCAGAGGCGGGGGCAATAGTCCAGAACTCGTTAGCGTAGTCCACTTATATATATAGGGTATATATAAAGTTTAGCTATGCTTGTTGCTAAATCGGATTTCTCCGGTAAGCGAAATATCGTACCTCTATTATCGGAGCGCAGACCTTCTAATAAGGTCTTCTAGCAGGCGGCTCCTTTAAACTAGAGCTCGGAATAGGCGGTATTAGATTAGCTTAAGCAGGGAATATAGGCGGGTCGGATATATCCTGTATATACTTAGAGATATCGGAGAGCTCGGTAAGATTGGAATCCGTTATATCGTAATCGTTATATATATCCTGTATATACTCCGTAGGTGGTTCGATAATTAGGCTAAGTTCTGGGCGGATAGGGCTATCGCCCTACCCAGGGGCTATGGCCCTAGAATCGTCCGACTTAGCTTTTTTATATAAGTGAATAATAGGCGAGGAACACGTGGTATATACTAAATATATACCCCGGGGTAGGGAGACAGGGGTATATACTAGGTATATACCCCTATACTAGGGGAGCGGTCTAGGGATATATACCTAGTATATAGCGCTCTGTTAGGGAAGAAGTCTAGGGGTATATACTAGTATATACCCCTAGTATAAGGGAATAGAGATATAATAAATACCACTAAGCAAAAGATATGGTATATACATAGTATATACCTAACAGAAAAAAAACACTTATATCTCGATAAAACTATAACCTATACTAATAATAAAACTCGGTAGTATTAGCACTAAAAGAATTAGTATATACCCTGCTTATAGTATATAGACGTAACTCATATAAGATACTCTATCTTATCCACGAATTTAGTAATTAATCCTTTACTAGAACCATGGCTATAATTAAGTATTAGTATATACACTGTATATATAATCTAGGCGACCAACCCAGGCTTATACCGATACTCGGTATCTCTCCACCCCCCGGACCGAACCTATAGTTTAATAGCACTAGATATATATTACCCAATATCGTAGATACAGGGCATATACAATACTTACTTAATTCTAGTAACTGACTCGGCCTCCGAGACGTTAGTTTAATACGTGGCCTTAAGGGCCCCCGGATATATATTACCGATATAATGGCGAAGCTATTAATATAAGCTATATATATAGTAAATACAGGGAGAGGAAGATAGACTCACGCTAGGCTGATTCTTAAACACTTTGCTGTATATTATAATATTCCTAAAATAATAATATCGTAGCTATCTAGTTAGTATAGGTATAACACGATATATACTAAGGGAATTACTTATATTAAGGTATTCGTCTTAGATATAGTGACTATAGGATTAGGCGCTAACTGGAAATAGCAGGATTAGTATATACCTAGTATATCCTAGGGTATATAGTAGAATACCTTAACTATTAATATACTCTTATAGGATATTAGAACGAGTTAAAACGCGTTAATAATCCTAGATATATATATATATACCACGTATATACGAGGCCTATAGTAGGACTTATATCCTTTAGTGAATCCTGTCACGGTCTAACCCCTCGAAAGTGTAGTTCCGGCATAAGGCCGGAACCGCTAATTAGCATACAGGTCCAACGCTCGGACCTTGCGCTGCCCTTACCGCGGATTTATATAAACCTAGCAAATCCTGCACCTCTCTATAAATCTTTTCCTTTCCTTTCCTTAATTCTAGCTAATATAATTATTCGGCCTTACTTAGTACGATTAACTTATAACTAGCCGCTTATATAGCTAGAATTTAGCGAACCCCACGCGCTACGTTAGTATAGACTTAGATACGAACGCGCTATTAGGCGGCGGCGGGCCTACAAACCCCGCCGAGCTAGCTAAGTAGACGGATAGAAGGATCACCGAAGCTATTAAGACGACGCTCGGCCCCTTATAAGAATAGATAGCTCAATAATAAGAGCTACTCTAATAACTTACGAATAGCCTCGCGAACGCTTAGGCCCTATAATAACCTACTCTTAACCTCGCGCTTCCCTTAAAGGGAGCCCCTATAAATATACCCACGGAGTCGGTGGCGGGCACTCCTACCCCGGTAACCTCTACTCCCTCTCCCTAACTTAAAGTCCTATAGAAACTATATTAGGAACCACGCCTACTATATACTAAGCCTTTACTATACCCCGCGAAGTTTAGTAAAAGGCGAATAGAGTACGCCACCTAGTTATAGCAGATACGTAATAAGCTATTACTAGATAAACACTTATTTAATAACTAAGCTAATATAGTACTATATTAACTCGTGCCTAGAGAGGAGTACTTAGTAAGTGGTATTAGCCTTTTACGCTATTAGGGGGCTAGGAGGTACCCGCGACCCAGAGTCGTTCCTTACCTACCTAGACCGTATATATAAGGACTAGGATAAATAGCCTTACACGGCCTTCGCACTATATTCCTTTAGATAGCGCGAGGAATAAACCTTCGCGTAGTTCTTACCGAAATTCGAGAAATAAATCGCCTAAGCAGGTAGTAGCGAGTAAGTAGACTCGGCGAAGATTACTTTCCTTAAGGGAGCCCTAAGCCAGAAGCTATATAGCGCCCTAGTTACCGCGAAGTTACCATATAACTATCTAAGCTAGGTTACTAAGGTCTAAAGTATCGCCTAAAAGCTAAAAGGCCTACGCCTAACTAGCCGGAATACTTATATACCGACTTAAACCCGGAATTAAGAGACTAAGGCTAATAGAGATATCGTAATAGGAGGGATTAACTAAGTCCGGCCTAATATAACTATAGACTAACCTTATAATAACCGGGAGTGTTAGGGGTATAGGAAAAAAGGATATATCCGTATAAACTATAAGTCTCGGGATAAGGGCTTAAAAGCTAAGGGCGCCCGTGTAGTAAAGGTTTAGGCCAGGGATAGCGATATCACTATAAGCTTAGATAGTTTAGATAATAAGGAGTTAGAAAAAGAATAGCTCTAACACGAAAACGGGTATTAGAGCTAATAGCCGCCTTATAGCAGGAGTAGGAGGCGTTTAAGCACCTAGCTTACTCTTCCACCTCTACGAGCTAGACCCACCTTTTCCGCGCAAACGCCCTAAAACGCCCGATATTAGTATCTTTTAATTGCTCTTTTCGAGCCCGTTATGCGCACGCATAGCTTCGCTTTACGCAAGCCGTTATTATACCGTAAAATAGGTGCGAAAACGCAGCGTGGTGCGCACACAAAGCCGCCCGAAAATTCTAAGGTGGCCCGTGCGCCCGCCGCCTAATCAGAGCCCGGGCCTTCCAAACAGCCCGCACAGACCACCCAGCCTCACACCGAGCCACCCACCAAGCCACGCGCACAGCCGCAGCAGCGCACGCAAACGACTAAGTCAACGCAACGCCCGATTCTAACGCAATAAGACCGACCCGGCCGCCCTAGCCGCCGCGGCAGCCCCGAACCCCCGAATTTGACCTCCCCGGACCCGGCCCCACCTAGCCCCACTTTTCCTAAAACGGCTAGGGACAGGGAAGGGGATATAACTATAAAAGACGCCGATTCCGATAACGATTCTAATAAAATAGCCCGCTATAAAACGCCTATACAAGCCTCTAAACAGGACCGTAGCGCCTCTATAAGCCCTACGCCTAGAGCCCCCTCTAGGACCCGTATAAACCGGTATATAGCCGACGATTCGGAGGTTAAAAGCCTCCCTGGGTCTCCCTCTAGGGGCCCCCTTTAGGACCCCTTCCAGGGCCCCCCCCCTACTAAACCTGCTAAAAAACAGGGTCTAATTAGCTCTGCCTAGGCTAAAAAGACCTAAAGACCTGCTAAAGAATTCCCCCCTCTGCCCCAGAAATCGACTAGTTCGGCTAGTAAGGCTCAGGCTTAAGGACTTCTCCAGCAGGCTCTTTAGCTAGTTTAGCAGGCCTATAGCCTCGACGCCGCCCCCCCGATTAAGGCCCTTCTTATAAGGCTTAAATCCACTATTAAAGGAACCCCTACGGGTCCTATAACCCCCATTACACCTATTACCTCTGCACTTAAACAGAAGGTTAACAAACTAGCTTAGGCTATTCGTACACCTACAGAACAACAGCAGCAGAAGCAATAGCAGCCCCTTTATAGCCAGGCTGCCGCTAAAGGAGCTCAAGCCCCCTCGGGAGCCACAGGCCCTACAGGGCCTACGGGCTCTACAGGGCCTACGGGCTCTACAGGGCCTACGGGCTCTATAGGGCCTACCCCTCCCCCCCCTACTACTCTAAAAAACCCAAAAAAGGTCCGAAGAGTAGTGCTCTAGCCTACTAAAGGATAATCCCCCGGGGAAATCGACCCTCTCGAGCTTCGAAATAGGATTAATAAGGTCCTAAACACCCCCGCCGTCGTAATAGTCAGGTCCTCGACTAAGGGGAACCTCGTCCTAACCCCAGGCCCGAAATACACTATCAAACAGCTCCTAGAATCATAAAATCAGTGGTTTAAAGAGCTAAAAGACCTGCCTCTTTAGGCCCCTTAGCCTACTAGCGACTAGTTTAAACTAATCGTTAAACAGGTCCCGGTCCACCCTTTTAAAGAACAGGACCCCTCTACCGCCCCCCAGGAGGATCAGGGCCTCCGTTCCGGCCTAGGCTAAGGCCTAGCCGGTATAGCCACCGAAATTACGACCTTTAACCCTATTAAGGTCGTAGGCCAGCCTAGGTACCTAGGCCGCCCTAACCCCCTATTTAATAACGGCACTATTATCCTAGTAGTGCCTACCGAAGCAGAGCAGAAGCACTACCTAAAATTCGGCCTATAGATCGCTAGCAAACGCCTTAAGGTCTATAAATATAGGCCTATCACCCCGAAAACCCAGTGCTCCAAGTGCTAGAAATTCGGCTATACCAGGGGCACCTATAAGGCCGAAACGACCTATTTTATCTACGCCGGTAACCACGAGCACTATACCGAATACTACTATAACCGCTATAAAGAATACGGTATCTACGTCCATACTAAATATCACTACTATAACTATAACGGCGACCACCCCCCGGATAGCCCGGATTACGAGGTTATTCGAGCTATTAAAGCCTAACTATTCTTATAAGTAATGGGTTTTCTAGCTCGGAAAAAAGCTCGAAAAACGGGCTGCTCTTTATCTAATATAACGCTTATAAATAATAACCGGCCCACGAATCGATCCTAGAATAGGCTTTAGAGGCTTCGGCTAATATAGTCCTAATTTAGGAACCCTACTGCTTTTAGAAACCGGAAGGCTAGGTAATTAAAAACCACTCGGCCTTCTACACCCCCCCCCCTACCTCCTGCACCTCCTAGGTCTTCCCTCTTAGGCCTAGGGTGCTAGCCTACGTTAGAAAGGCTAGTAATATCGACTTATCCCTTCGAAACGACCTCCTTAACGACCTAGACGCTTAGATTATTCAGGTCTACTTTCTATAGACCTTCTATATCCTACACGTCTATAATCAGGAAGAGCTTAACCCCTCGAAGAATACTAGGGGCCCCCGCCCCTCTTTGGGCACCGCGGGCCCCCCTAGACCGCTTACGACCCCCCCGGGGCCTCCTAGCCCCCCCTCGACCTCCCCCCCCTTTTCAGGCTCCATAGCCCGCCCCTGGATCGAAGAAAGGGTCCTATAGGGCCTCCTGATCCCTGGACCCGCCCTTATTATAGGGGAGTTTAACAGGAACCACTAGTAGTAGAACGGGGCTGCGTCGAATCAGGATACTATTAAGGCCCAGCCTTTAGTAGACTAGTTAGATAGCCTCGGAGCTACCTGTTTAGTGGACCCTAAAGAGGTTAACCTATATAGAGGGACCCTAATTAGGGATAATTTACGCCGGGAGTTAGTTATAGACTTAGCTTTCTACACACCAGGCTTCCACCGGCTCTACTTTAATAGCTAGAGGTATATCGATAAGACCACCTCCGACCACCACGCTATCCTTATCTCGGTAGCTATTTTAGGTCCTAAAGGCCCTATAAACAAGGCTATCCTACCCGCCTATAACTATAAATTAGCGGACTAGGACCTGTTCTCTAGGTCTTTAAAGGAACTAGAACCCTAACTAACCCTTTAGCTATAGCAGGCGATCGACGCTATAGATTAGGACTCTATAGGTCGCCACCTCTTAAGCTTTATTACTATAACCCTGGAGTCTTCTACGCCTAGGCTTAAAGTAGTGGAGCGTTCGAAACCGTGGTGGACTAAAGAGCTAAAGACCCTACGAAAAGAGAGTAGTAGGGCCTTTAGGGTCTATAAGAAAGAGGTAAAAAAGGGGGCCCCGGCCCCCCGGCTTACCCCCCTTAAAGCCGCCTAGAAAGCAGCCCGAAACGCCTACTACCGCGCTATAAAAACAGCAAAAACCGACCACTAGGAGGCCTTCCTAGCCTAGGCCGAAGGTAACGATATTTTTAAGGCGTATAGCTATACAAAAAGCAGCCTTAACGCCAAAATACCCCCTATTCAGGGACCAGAAGGCCCTAAGGCCTATACCTTTAAGGATAAGTATAATATACTCCTAAGGACCCTGTTTCCTACCCCTAAGGCCACTAAGGCCACTAAGGCCACCGAGGCCACCGAGGCCACCGAGGCTACCGAGGCTACCGCCACCGACGCCCCTAAAGCCCCTATTCGTATAGGCCCTTTAGGGGACCTAGGCCCCTCTAGCCCCTCTAGAGTGCCCTAGAACCTAACTAGATTAGGTAATAAGGACTCTAGAAAAAGGCCCTAGGAGTAGCCTAGCCTACAGGCTATTAAACTATAGCGTGCTATCTTTAGAGATGCTATAGGCAAGGCACCCGGCCCGGATCGTATAGGCTTAAAACCCATCTAATAAGCCTATAATACGATACCGGGGGTCTTCCTACAGGCCTATTCAGCTCTTTTTTTAGTGGGTTATCACCCTACCTACTAAAAAGAGGCCCTTAGCGTTATTCTACCTAAGTCAGGGAAAAAGGACTATTTATATCCTAAGTCTTATAGGATTATAGCCCTTCTAAACTACTTATGTAAAGTACTAGAAAGGGTTATAGCTGCTAGACTCGCCTTCTTTATAAACTCACGGGACGATCTTCTACACCCTAGTTAAATAGGGGGTAGAAAGTAACGCTTAGCTATCGATACAGCCCTTCTATTACTAAATTATATCTAAAAACAACGGAAAAATCAGAAAAACTCAGTTATTTCGACCCTGTTTTTGGATATTAAAGGCGCCTGTGATTATATCACCAGGCCACAGCTCCTCCGTACCCTATAGTAGCTTTAACTACCCCCGAACTTAGTTAACTGGGTCGCCTCGTTTACAGAAACTAGGCGTATCCAGCTAGTATTCGAGGGGCAGATCTAGCAGCCTACCCCCTAAATATAAGGGTCCTATAAGGCTCCCCCGTATCCCCTATACTCTTCCTAATATATATTAGGGGGGTTATAGTGGATAAAGGGTTCTAGGGCCTATAGCTCTCCTATATATATGATTTTTAGCTATCCGTAGCCTTTAAATCAGCTAGTAGGAACTATAGGGCCCTAGAGTTAGCAGCTAACGCCCTTTTTAGCGCCGCCGAAAATAACTAAGTCCTCTTTGACCCGTAAAAAACAGAGCTTATCTATTTCTATAATAAACGCTTTATAGTTAACGACTTAGCTCCTATAGCAGGGCACGAAATTAGGCCTACCGAGGGGGCTATTAGGTAGCTTAGGGTCTAGTTCGACCCTAAGTTATCCTTTAAACCCCACGTCGAAAAACGGTTAAACTTAGCCACCAGCGCCTTAAATCGATTATAGAGGCTTGCTAGCTCCGAGAAGGGCCTGTCTTTTAGAGCCCTATAGCAGCTATATATAGCCTGTGTATCCATTATAGCTGACTTCGGCTTATAGCTCTAGTAGGACCCCGGGTGCTAAAAAACCCACCTACTAGACCGACTAGAACGCCTATAATACGGCGCTCTAGTTAGGGCCCTAGGTGCCTTTAGAGGCTCCCCCCTTTACCCTCTAGAACTAGAAGCCGCTATTCTACCGGCCCGGGTTCGGTTAAATAGATCTAATAGGCTCTACGCCTTTAGAATCTTAAAATTCCTACCGAACCACCCGGTAAAAAAGGAGCTTCTAGATAGTGTCCGTAACGAATTAAGCAATAACGATAACGACCTCGCCCTCTTCTAGACCCTATAGCCCTCCACACAGCTTTATAAGCTAGGGGGGGAATTACCGGCCTTAATAGGGTCCTCCTAGGATATAGAGGCCCTGTCTGCTAAATAGGAGGCCCCCTGGGCCTTAGCGCCTTTAGCAGACCTACGCCCTTATTTTCCCGGCCCTATAGCGCCGCAGCCCTTTATAAAAGACCCTACCGACCCTAAAACAGCCCACCTCGAAGCCCTAACAGAAATCTAGTCCCTCGGCAGCTAGGTATCTATTTTCTATACCGACGGCTCCTAAGGCCACCCCACAGGCCACCCTATAGGCTACCCGGGCCCTATAACGCCTAAGCAGGCAGCGGCCGCTATTATATAGTGGTTACCTGCTAATAGGCCCTATAGAGCCCTAGGAATTAACCTAGGCCCCTCTGCCGAAGTCGCCGACGCTGAACTATACGCTATAGTTTAGGCCCTAGAAACTGCCCTATAACAGTCTTCTAGGCCCCTAGAGTGCTATATTTTCAGCGATTCATAGGCGGCTATTCAGAAGCTTTAGGGCCCCTCGCAGTAGGCTATAACTACTAAAAACTATACCTCCCGCCTTAAACAATAAGGCACCTCGGTCTTTATCTGGTAGGTCCCGGCTTATATAGGGATAGAGGGCAACGAACTAACAGATAAGGTAGCTAAACGGGCCCTACACCCGGGGAAAGCTACTAAATCTGTTAAGCTAGTTACCCTTAGTCACCTAAAACGCCGGGTAAACGCAGCTACGATAGCTAACTAGAAATCCCTTTAGGCTACTAAAGAAGAGGCCGAAAAACGGGGTAAAACAGTCCGGCTAGGTCGCCTATATAGGCGCCTAGTTTAGGATAACCTCCGCTTCTCTCGAAAGCCCCTGTATTTATAGGGCCCACGGTGGCTCTAATCAGCCTATATCCAGTTAAAAACCGGATTCGGCTACCTGAGACCCCACCAAAAACGGGCCCAAAACTGCTCTATAGACCGCTGTTCCTGCCCGGGCTCCCCGGTCCAGGATATGGCGTATCTGATCTTATAGTGCCCTATTTATAGGGCAGAAAGAGACGCCCTACGGGAAGCCCTAGCAGGCCTACCGCTAACTCTACCGCTACTATTTAGTACTAAAAAAGGATTACAGGGCTTATAGGCCTTCCTTTTAGCTACTAAGATAGCTACGACAGAGTGGTTTAAGAGGCAAATTACTATAGATTCTGCGGTCTGATTTTTCCTGGTTTGGTTTTCCTGACTTTAGTATAAAGAACAGGGTATTAGGCAGATTAATACGGAGGATTTCCTTTATTATTTACTGATTTACTGCTATATAGCACTGTACTTAGCTGTCTTTTATAATTATAGCGCCTAGCGCTATAGCCCGCCGCGCTATAGCTCTAGGGCTGCATACGCGTAATGAATAAAAAAAAAAAAAAAAAGGACCTAGCTAGCGGCGACTTAGCCCTAATACTAATATAAGTAAATAAAAGATATATACACGCTCTTACAGATACGGGTTATAACTATTACGCTGCTATAAATAAATGCTTTACTAAAGACTTTAGTTATTATTAGTCCATAAAAGAAAACGACTATTAAAAGGATTCTTAGATATATCTAAGCCGGCTATTAGCGCCGGGATCGCCCCGTTTAAGCTTAAGCTTAGCGGCTATATATAATAAGTCTTCGCCTATATAATAAAAAGATTAGACTAGGATATATTCCTAGGGAAGCCGTGGCTAGAATATAATAACGTTATATATTACGCGAAGAATTATAGGTTATACTATAGTGTCGCCGATATTAACCTACGACTAGTGGGCGAGGAAGAACTAGCCGATGTATAAGCTATCCACGAGGCGAGGCTAGTCTTAGGATCGGTGTTTTTAGCCATGATATAACGGATAAGAAGGGGGTTAAAGGGAAAAGAAAGAGACGAGTTTAACGCCTTAATTTATACCGTTAGTATACGGGATATTAATAAGGCCCTCCGTAAAAAGGAACTAGTAGACCCTCGGGACTATATCCCTACGAATATACTATAAGAGTTCGGCGACCTCTTTACGACTAATAAGGCTAATAACCTGCCCCCTTACCGGCTAGGCGTTAACTATAAAATCACCCTAAAGCGAGGTCCTAACGGACTTAAGCCGACCTTATTATAAGGGCCCCTTTACGGTATATTAAAGGAAGAGTTATTAGTACTCCGGAAGACGCTTAACGACCTAATAGATAAGGGATTTATACGAGCTAGTAGCTTAGCGGCTACCGCGCCGGTCTTATTCGTGAAGAAGCTAAGGGGCGGGCTACGTTTTTACTATAACTATAAAGCTCTAAACACGATTACCTAGCGGGATCGCTACCCCCTCCCTTTAATTACTAAGACCTTATATAACCTGGCTAGCGCTAAATAGTTTATAAAGCTCGATATAGTCGCTGCCTTTTATAAGATCAGTATAGCTCCCGGATATAAAAGTAAAACTGCCTTTAGGACGCGCTTCGGTCTCTTTAAGTAGCTAGTATACCCCTTTAGACTAAGCGGCATACCCGCCACCTTCTAACGCTATATTAACTAGATACTATAAGAGTTCCTCGATAATTTTATTACTATATATATCGATAATATCCTAATCTACTCTAATAGATCTTATAAGGACTATAAAGCGAAGGTCCGGCTAATACTATATAGGCTTATAGATACCGGCGTAAACCTAGACCCGGCTAAGTATAAGTTTAGCGTAATAATAATAAAATATCTAGGCTTTATCGTTATAATAGATAAAGGAGTATCTTATAACCCCGAGAAGTTAAAGGCTATCCGCGACTAGGAGGCCCCTACCTTAGTAAAGGGAGTATAAAGTTTCTTAGGATTCGCGAACTATTACCGGATATTTATCTACGACTTTATAGGTATCACGGCCCCGCTCTTAGCACTAATAAAGAAGGATCGGCTCTTTAAGTAGGGGGCTAAGGAAGACGCCGCCTTTAAGGAGCTAAAACGACTCTTCTATATAGAACCCGTTTTATAGTTATAGAACCTAGACCGTAAGACTATATTAGAGACTAACTATTTAGGCTACGCGTTAGGTAATATCCTATCCTAGGTAGATAAGCTAGGACGTCGCTATATAATCGCGTATTACTCGTGTAAGCTTACCCCGGTAAACTATAACTACCCTATTTACGATAAGAAGATACTAGTAATTATAAGCTATATACTCGCCTAAAAGGCAGAACTAATTAGCTACGAATAATTTATAATATTATCGGACTATAAGGCCCTTAAGTACTTTATAACTAAACGGTTCCTTACTAAAAAATAAAGCCGCTAGGCTAGCGAATCAGCCTAGTTTAACTTTCTACTAGAGTACCGACGAGGTACTAAGAACTTCGCGGCGGATATACTCTTTTATCACGAATAGGACGCCCTAAAGGATAGCTTAGATAACCGGGAATAAGGGCGGGTAATTTAACTAATACCTAACTCCGCGATCCCGAAGATAATCCCCGAACCGATAATATAGAAGATATTAGTTAAGTATATATTCGAAGTTAATAAAGACCTTTAGTAACTTTAGGCTAAGACTATAGCGACTAACCCCTAGTACTAAGGGGTCCTCGCCGCGATCACGGCGAGAGCTTATAGCTTCGACCTATCCTTTAGACTACGGCTATAGATCGCGGAGTATTCCCTTAACCCCGTAGGATATATAACCTTCCGGGATTATCTTTACGTTCTAAGCTCCGGAGAAAACTCGCCCCTAAGGGGACGCTTAGTATAGGCGATCTATAACTCTATTATTGGCGGCTACCCGGGTAAGGAGAATATAATTATTATAATAGCCTAATAGTTCTTTTAGCCCGGTATAAATAAGAATATACGGAAGTTTATCTATAACTATAATCCGTGTAATAGGGGTAATTAGTCGCGGAATATAAAGCGCGGACTATTAAAACCACTGCCTATATAAAAGCAGATCCGTAGCCACCTTATAATAAACTTTATAATAGACCTACTACCTACCGGCGAGGGTAAGGCGTGGTTCCTATAAGTAATCACGGACCGGCTAATAAAGTCTATAATATTAGAAGCGATAGAAATAATAAAGGCGGAGGCCTATATAAAGCGCTTTCTAAACTATTATTTTAGGTTCTATGGTATACCCCTTTTAATCGTTAATAACTAAGGCTTAAACTAGACCGGGAGATTCTAGCGACACTTTTATAAACTCATAACGATTAAGTAGTGTCATATAACTAAATGGGTTGTGTAAATATAGTTATACCGATACGGCTACTTAGCTCGGTATTTAGTCTCCGAGCTCTTAGGCTATTAGCCACTAGAGTAGGTGTGGCGTGTGGATAAAATAGACTACCGGTCGGGGATTCTCATTGGTTATAGATAGCCGAGGCACAGCCTATATATAGCTTAGCCTCCTACGAGCCTAAGGTAGGGAATTAAGGCAATCTATTATATCTTTATAGCTTAGTTCGGTTAATTATAGCTTTATATTATAGTTATAAGCCCGGGTGGTAGCAGTATACTAGTAACTTCTACTGCTCGTAAAGACCGTTCTGAGTTATGATTCCTTTATCTTTTTTGTATATCTAGTTTATCCCCTGTCCACTTCTGTTATATATTACCTATTCCCCTACACCTGCACCTCGCTTACTTTTCCTTTTTCGAGCACTATAGCCCATACCCTGGAGATTAACTACGCGGTTAACGCTTCGGATATACCTAAGCTTATATACTCGAACTATTAGATCGATTAGTACTCTACGGTTATAAGCGCGGCTCGTACGCTAGAAATATGGTATATAATTGATCCGGATAAGCCTAATTAGTTTAACGATATCCCGCCAGAGCTTAATCCTATTTCCGAGTACTAGATCCGCGAGCGCCTTATAACCAGTAATAGCGGGGTCGTCACGCTATTATCTAACGATAAAGTCGAAGCAGCTCTGCTTAAGGCGTTATAGTCCTTGGATTTAAAGAGAAAGGAATACTAACCCCTTATTAAGAAGCTTAAAACGATCCTATCTTTAATCCGGAAGACTATTAACGTAGCCGGCTTTAAGATAGCTATCTCTAAAGCTATCTCGGTAATATAGGTAAAGCCGCTTATATCTACGGTCCGCGAAGGTCGCTATACTATTCGCTAGCTACTTAAAGCTCTTAAGGACGCCTACGCTCTTAGTAAGCTCGCTATCCTATCGATTATCTCAAACGATTACCGATCTATTCTACGTAACGCCTAACGCGGAAATACTAAGCCGGAGGCTTAGTATAAAGCTTAGATCCGTTAATTATCGCGCGCTAAAAACTATAGATATAAGGAGGTGAATAAGATTTTAGTAATCCGAGAGTTTATACTAGCTATATATCGCTTTGCACCCTAATAGTCCTTTACTAAGCTACTCTAATTAGGCGATTATCGTAGGAAGAATATCTAGCCCGAGATCCTTAACTACGGCTAGTCCTTTATTAACTTTATCCACGACTTAAAGATAAACGCCTATAGCGGCTTAGTAGTGTATACTATACTTAGCGGCCGTTCGATTAACTAAAGGATAGCGGTTAAGGGGGTCGGCGGTACTATAAATACCCTTATTAGCGCTCTTACCGTTAAAAGCCCTTATATTATAACTATTTAAAATACACGCTTACCAGTAGTAGCCTGGATTTAAAGGTTACGCTGGATAAGGCCTGGTGCGATAAGATCCGAGCAGAATACTAAAAGTTATATTAGAAGCCGCTCCGCGAAAACCTAGTAAAGTTAGGCTAGACTATTAGAGCGGATTCGTTAAAAAGCAGCGGCTCTCCTACCTATATAGGTTATATTATCGCGGTTACTCTTAATCCTAATATAATCTATAGAGAGCACTAAGTTATATAGATTTTTATTACTATAACGCCTAGCTTATATCCGTTCTTAAAGAGCACCTTATTTAATAACTACGGAGCTACCTATTTAGTAAACTCGTTTAACCTCCTTAAACCCGGTATATTCGTCCCGTTTAACGGCGAATATATTAAGGCCGGCACGACTTTCTTTCCGATCTTAGGCTATAGTACCCGAGTACTTTAAGGGATTTTTAACGGCGATAAAGGAGCTTCGAAGGTGGATTTAATACTAAAGAAGGTGGCTGTTATTAAGGGGTTTTAGACGAATATAGTCTTAGAGGCTCTGCTACGAAAGGTTAGGATTTAGGTCTAAGGCTAAGATTACTCCCTGCGCTATGGGACTCTAAAGAAGAGCGAGATTTTATTAAAGATAAGCCGTCGATATAACCTTACCCTCCTCGAATATAAGCCCCTTTCTTTATACTTCTCACGTTCCCGTTTAGGCCCTACAAGCTAGGGGGTGATTCCGATCCGTATAGACCCTATCTAGCTACTCGTGGTAGTAGCTTAACGACTAAGGCCATGCTTTTATCCTTTTTACGACCCTTTATATCCCCGTATCGATATCGAGAATCTATAGTATCTTAGGGCAGGTTATCTTAGGCTAGAGGCGCTCCGCGCGCTGGTTAGGAACGCCTAAAACGTGTAGATTTCCAGAGCCGAGCGGCGTAACTATAAGACCTACCGTATAACCTACTAAACTTAAGTTATCTTACGCCGGAAGTTACAGAATCGCTTATTACGCCCCTTTTAGCGCGTCCTATAGGATATTAGAGACTTTCTGAGCGGCTATAACGGCGATAGGTAGGCCGTCTTCCTTAGGGATAAATATAGCGGGTAGACTTTTATTATAACGTTACCGTATAAGATAGTAGATAAGGTATTCCGCGTTCTTTTTAGCTTTAAGAGGTGGGTTAAAAGATAATTCTAGGTAACGATTTATAAACCACGCTCCGATAATAAACCGAGCCTACTATCTTTAGGTAAAAAGTCGCGTTATAGGCACTAAAGCAGAGTAAAGGGTATAGACCTAAAAACGACCCCCCTTTATACTTATACACCGAATAACGGTATCGAACGCCTTATTAAGGAGATTACGGATAAAATAAACGCTATACCTAACGGCGCTAGTCTCCTAGTAAAGATATAGCTAGAAGCGTTAAAAGCAGTAGTATACCTATATAATATAAGCTTATCGTAGCGGCTCGAGTAGATATCCCTAGTCGAATTCCTTTATAACTAGTTTAGGTATAAGGCTCCGATTCCGATTAAAGAGTATACTACCGACCTATACTCGGATTAAAGCGGCGTCTACGCCTACGGGTACCGCGTATATTCTTTAATCCGGTATAGGGAGGTAGGAAGAGATAAGAGGAGATTTAAGGTTAGCCCTAAGGCTTATATCGGGTACCTTATAGGCTATATAGCTTATAAAATCTACCGTATTTAGGTTCTATAGCTAGATAAGGTGATTTCTATATATAATATGAGTTTTAATAAGCAGATCTTCTATAAGTAAGCTATAAAAAGCTCGGAGGCGCTGCCTGTAAAGGAGACTTCCGAGTAGATCGTGTAAATTAAGGAGGAAGACTCGTTAAATAATGATTAGATCTTATAAGTAGACCCTTTTAGTATTGCCGAGTCCTATTCTATAAGCTCGGGGGTAGTAGATACGTATATATAGGCAGCTTTATCTGGAAAATAAAGCGACTGAGCTATAAGCGGCTGGTTATAGGTTGATCGTACTAAGTGAGGCCGAATAATTATATTAGCTAGAATTAAGGAAGGGAAAGGAAAAGGTTTATAGAGAAGTATAGGATTTACTAGGTTTATACGAATCCGCGGTAAGGGCAGCGCGAGGTCCGAGCGTCGGATCTATATACTAATTAGCGGTTCTAGCCTTATACCGGAACTATAGTTTTAAGGGGTTAACCCGTGATATTACCCCCCTCCCCCCCCCTCCGGGGCCGTAATAACTAGGCGCCGAACCTATTCTGTCTGGACGCGTCGCGAGGGAGGCGAGTATCCTCCCTTATATTAGGTATATTTAAGTCGCGCGGCGTTCGCTGCGACTTCGCTTTTAGGTTGTTAGTATTTCGCGCCATACTAAGCGCTTACCCTTTATATTAAAAACACCCGGTTACTCCTTCCTCTTTATTTATAAACTATTATAATAAATAGCTTTATAGGCTTTTATCGTATTCCGTAGTTCGATATCGTAGTATAAGTATAGCTTTACCCGGTTTTTCGTTTATAGTTAATTCTTCCTCTATAAGCCTATAACGTTATTTTAGTAGTAAGCTCTATCGCTTATTCCGTGCTTAGGGCCGTGTTATTCTCCGCTAACTCGCGGTATAATCGTCTTATATTCGCCGTTATCTTATTAATTTAATAAAATATCCTTCTAACTATTTAATTTATTATTATAAGTCTCCCGATAAGTCCTTTTACTAATCCGGTTAGGTTATAGCTAACAGAGTATATTTAAATATCCGTACCCCGCTATAGCGCCCGCTACGCCTATAAAGGTATTACTAAAGAACCTCCCGCCGCTAGTAACGTTACCGCCTCCCCCTTTATCCCTCCTTCTCCCTCCGTTAAGGAGGTTATCGATAAGGCCTTTACTAAGATAGCGAACCCCGGTAAGCGCCCGGGTAAAGAAAAGGTATACGACTATAGTCTATACTTCGCTATAAGGGCCCTACTAACGCTCCGGTAGCCTGCCACGCCTAATAAGCGGTAGCGCGGACTAAGCCACCCCCCCGGTTATTACTATAATAACTTCTACTGCCTATACGCCGATTATATCGCGGGTAATAAAATAAAATTTAACTAAACGTATTATAACTAGTCCGGGCCCGGCGCCGCCTATAAAAAGCCTAAGTATTATAAGTATACCGTCGGATCCTATACCTACCGCCTTATAAGTTCCTTACGATCTATAAGCTAAGTAGTTATAACTAACTTCCTTAACTCCCTCCCGGTACCGCCTAGTTTATTTATCCTATAACGGCTACGGGTTACGCTATACGCGATAATCCGGATAATAATAATATAAGTATTCCCGAACCTTCCTTAGAATCGCCGCTAACTCCGGTTTAGCTCCGTAAGGCCTTTGAGTTAGCTCGCGGCGACTATTATACCTTATTATCCGAGGAACCCCCCGCTACCGCCGCCACTATTACCGTTAACGCCGCTATTACTATTATTAACGCCGCCTCCGCCCCCGTTAATAATAGTAAGGGTCTCCGCCGCGAGGTAAAGGCCCTCCGCTAGGAGGTTTAAGGCCAGGGCGCCGCGATAACGCGCCTCCTAGAAGGTATTCTCGCCGCCCTTTAGGGAGGTAGTAATCCGGCTACCGGCGGTAGTAATAATACTAGTAAGGGCGGTTCGGGTAATAATACCGCTAACTAAAATCCTTTATAAAGGCATTATCTATCTCCTTAGAAACCGGTAAGGGGGCCAGTGAATTCCCCCCCTTTAATTAACTTACGACTATAGGTTATACTCCCCTCGCGCTAGGGTCTCCTTATCTTCGCGTATTTCTTATAATATAGTCTTATAAAGGCCTGTTATTCGTATCGGCCAGGCTATATTTTACTTCGAAAACGTCTAATGCTATAGTGTCTTTTATAGCGTCTAACGGTTCCTAAGTGGGTTCTGCGTATCCTACCTAGTATACTAATACTTTATAGTGTACGCCGCGACCTCGCCGTTTATTCCGTGCGTATAAGATACTTTCTACCTCCTACTCTTTATCGCCGTAGAGGGCGTCCCGGATCGGTTCGGGCTATAGGTCGGTTACGACTTATCTAGGAAGGGGGTCGCGGCTAGCTTATTTTAGGATATCGATATAAAAGCGGGCATATATCCCTAAAGGTATATTTAATTCGATAATATAGGAGTTAATTACTTTCGTTATTCTATACTTTTAATATAGCTAGCTTAGCTTCTTCGAAGGTCTAGGCGTGGAGTAGTTAGCTATAAAGAGCTAGGCGAGGTCTCTTACCTTAAAGCGTTTAGCTAGGAGTCGCCGTTTATTCGCGGACTCCTTATCCTATAGCTGCTTTAAGGCTATAGCTATTTATACGAACTCTATAGCTCCCTATAAGCGACTTAGTAGGTTATAAGCGGCGGCTTTTTTCGGGTATACGGGTATCGGGTCGTGGATTTAGATAGGGTCGATATAGAACCCGTGTTCTAAGAAAAAGGGGCTTAGCTAAGTCGTAGAGCTCTTCCTGCTATTAAGCGATAACTACGTGGCGGGTAGTAGGCGACCCTAATCGTCCTAGGAGTAGTATACGAAGGCACGGAGGTAAGCCTAGATATCTTAATTTAGCCTCTTAGGCCCTTTATCGGTTTAGGGGTAATAGGCCGTGCTAAGTCGCTACTTAATCTTTACGAGCTTATAGAAGTGTTACTAAAACCTCCTGGTCTAGTTCGAGCCCCGGTTATTAACGATTAAAAGGGGTATACCGTGGAACCTAAAATAGCAGGTTAGGAAGCGTTCTATATAGGCTTCTGCTTTTATTATTTCTATGGCTTTTAATGTTACTAACTTTATTAACCGGTCCGTGATTACTTATAGGTAGCGCGCTCTGCTCTCGCCGGTAGGTAGTAGGTCCGTTATAAAGTCTATTACGAGGTAGCTACGGATTCGCTCCGGTATAGGCAGTGGTTCTAATAGTCCGCGCTTTATATTCCGTTATTAGTTACCTCCGTTATAAGGGTTATAGTTACGGATAAACTTCCGTATATCCTTATTTATACTAGGCTAAAAGAATTATTAGGCTACTATAGCGATTATATTCCCCTTACCCGGGTAACCGCTAATAGCGGAGTTATGGATCGCTTATACTAAGCGTCCTCTTAGCGGCGAGTCTTCTCCTAAGCTTAGGACCTAAAGGCGATCCCGGAAGGTTATATATCCTATAGGGTTAAAAGAGTATTCCGCTATTTATAGTTATAGTCTAAGGGACGGGTCGAAGCTACGAGCTCTTATAGTAATCGCGGCGAGGATACCTTAGTATTACGGGTCGGTCGCTATAGTTTTATCCTAAAGTCGTTAAAGGTCTTTATTTATTACGAATACACGCTTAACGGATATCGTCCTTTATATAATCGGCTCGGGGGTTATTTTTAGGATCGCGGAGTCGGGTATTAGTTAAATTACCCGTCCTTATTCCCGGTTATCTAAGCTATCCTTCAGGGTATCCTATTCGTGACGGGAGAGCGTATCCGCTACGAAGTTCTTAGTACCTCGCCGGTACTCTAGTATAAAGTTAAACTAGGCTAATTCGCTAGCCTAGCGACTTTATCTTTTAGTAAGGGACCGTTTAGTTATAAAGTACTTAAGGGCCTTATAGTCCGATAATATCGTGAATTACTTATAGCTAGTTAGTTCTGCCTTTTAGGCGAGTATATAGCTTATAATTACTAATATCTCCTTATCGTGAATAGGGTAATTATACTCTGCCGGGGTAAGCTTACGCGAGTAATATATAACGACGCAGCGATATCCTAGTTTATTTACCTAGGACAGGATACCACTTAGCGCGTAGCCCGAATAGTTAGTCTTTAATATAATCTTATAGTCTGGGTTCTATAACTATAGAACGGGTTCTATCTAGAAAAGTCGTTTAAGCTCCTTAAAGGCGGCGTCTTCCTTAGCCCCCTACCTAAAGAGCCGATCCTTTTTTATTAATACCGAGAAGGGGGCCGTAATACCCGCGAAGTTATAGATAAATATCCGGTAGTAGTTCGTGAATCCTAAGAAACTTCGTACTCCTTTTACTAAGGTAGGGGCCTCCTAGTCGCGGATAGCCTTTAACTTTTCGGGATTATAAGATACTCCTTTATCCACTATAACGATAAAGCCTAGATATTTTACCGTCGTTACGCTAAACTCGCACTTAGCTAGGTCTAGGTTTAGGCTAGTATCTATAAGTCTACGTAATACTAGCCTAACCTTCGCTTTATAGTCCTTATAAGATCCACTAGAGTAAATTAGGACGTTATCGATATATATAATAACGAAGTCGTCGAGGAACTCCTATAGTATCTAGTTAATATAGCGTTAGAAGGTGGCGGGTACGCCGCTTAGTCCGAAGGGGTATACTAGCTACTTAAAGAGACCGAAGCGCGTCCTAAAAGCAGTCTTACTCTTATATCCGGGAGCTATACGGATCTTATAGAAGGCGGCGACTATATTAAGCTTCGTGAACCACTTAGCACTAGATAGGTTATATAGGGTCTTAGTAATTAGGGGGAGGGGGTAGCGATCTTACTAGGTAATCGCGTTTAAGGCTTTATAGTCGTAATAGAAGCGTAACCCGCCCCCTGGTTTCTTTATAAATAGGACCGGCGTAGCTATAGCTAAGCTACTAGCTCGTATAAAGCCTTTATCTATTAGGTTATTAAGCGTCTTCCGGAGTATTAGTAGCTTTTCCCTTAATATACTATAAAGGGGCCCCTATAATAGGGATAGCTCGAATCTATTAGGACCTTGCTTTAGGGTGATTTCGTGGTTAACGCCTAGCCGGTAAGGGGGTAAGTCGTTAGCCTTATCGGGTATAAAGAGGTTACCGAACTCTTATAGTATATTCGTAGGGATATAGTCCCGAGGGTCTACTAGTTCCTTTTTATAGAGGGCCTTATCGATATCCTATATACTAACGGCATGGATTAAGGCGTTAAACTCGTCCCTTGCTTTTCCTTTTAACCCCCTTTTTATTTATCGTATCGTGGCCGTAAACACCGAACCCGAGACTAGCCTTACTTCGCGGATAGCTCGTATATTAGCAGGTTCTTCCTCGCTTACTAATCGTAGGTTAATATTAGTGACTCTATAGTATAGCCTACGATTCTTCGCGTAATACGTGATATTATTATATTCTAGCCACGGTTTTCCTAGGAACACGTCCTAGTCTAGTCCTTCTACTATATAGGCGAAGACTTATTATATATAGCCGCTAATCTTAAGCTTAAACGCGGCGATCCCGGCGCTAGTAGTCGGCTTAGACGTATCCGAGAATCCTTTTAGTAGTCGTTTCCTTTTATCGATTAATAGTAACTAAAGTCTCTAGGTAAAGCGTTTATTTATAGTAGTATAGTAGTTATAACCCGTATCTATAAGAGTATATATATATCTTTTATTTACTTATATTAATATTAGGGCTAAGTCGCCGCTAGCTAGATGTTTAAACGCCTCCTACTCCTACCGTAAGGCGGCTATCGGCTCTAACGCCCGTTTTTATATTAAAGCTATTCTTTTCCCGACTCTTTATTATCCGAACTATCCGAGCTTATAATAACGTCGCTATCTTTAGCCTAGACCTTCGCTACGCGGGCGCCCTTAGCCTTTAAGCCCTTATCCTGGGACTTATAGTTTATACGGATATATCTCTTCTTCCTATAACCCTAGCACTCCTAGTTATCGCGAGGTTAGTCTATAGTTATATCGGGCCGGACCTAATTAATCCCGCCTATTATAACGTCTTTATCGGCGTCGGTCTCTTAGTTCCGGGTTTAGTTCGGGATATAAGTGTTCCGGCTAGTTAGGCGTAAACCTTCTAGCTTCTAGGTAATACTCTAGACCTCGATAACCTAGCTTATATAGTTATAGGGTAACTTTATAGTAATTAGGGCGCTATATAACTTCTGGCTTAGGGCTCCCTCTAGGAAAGTAATCTTCGCCGAGTTTACCTACTCGCTACTACCTGCTTAGGCGATCTATTTTTCGAATTTTAGTAGGAACTATAAAAAGGTTTGCTTTTCGCGTTATCTAAGGGAACGTAGCGCGAGGGCCGCGCGGGGCTATTCGTTCTAGTCCTTATATATACGGTCTAGGTAAGTAAGGAACGACTCTAGGTCGCGGGTGCCTCCCGGGCCCCTAGCGGTATAGAAAGCGGATACTACTTACTAGGCACTCCCTTCTAAGTATAAGTTAATATAATACTATATTTCGGCTTAGTTATTAAATAAGTGCTGATTTAGTAGGAGCTTATCGCGTATCTGCTACGACTAGGTAGTATACTCTATTCGTTTTCTACTAAACTTTACGGGGTATAGTAAGGGCTTAGTACGTAACGGGCATGGTTCGCTTAGTTCCTATAGGATTATAATCCAGGGGGGAGTAGAGGTTACCGGGGTTAGAGGACCTGCTACTAACTTAGTAGGCGTGTTTATAGGGGCTCCCTTTAAGGGGGGCGCGAGGTTAGGGGTAGGTTACTACGGGGCCTAGATATTCGCGAGGCTATTTATAAGTCGTTAGAGTAGCTTTTATTATTAAGCTATCTATTCTTATAAGGGACTAAGCGTTATATTAATAGCTTTAGTAATCCTTTTATCCGTCTACTTAGCTAGCTCGGCGGGGTTTATAGGACCACCGCCGCCTAACGGCGCGTTCGTATCTGGCTCTATACTAATATAGCGCGTAGGGTTCGCTAAATTCTAGCTATATAAGCGGCTAGTTATAGGTTAATCTCACTAAGTAAGGCCGAATAATTATATTAGCTAGAATTAAGGAAAGGAAAGGAAAAGGTTTATAAAGAAATACAGGATTTACTAGGTTTATACGAATCCGCGGTAAGGGCAGCGCGAGGTCCGAGCGTCGGATCTGTGTGCTGATTAGCGGTTCCGGCCTTATGCCGGAACTACACTTTTAAGGGGTTAACCGGTGATATTAGCTACTATTAAGAGTAGTATATTAATATCTATCGCCTAGTATACACCGACCTAGTTTAGTCTCTAGACCCCTTAACCTTCCCCGGAACCAGCGTACTTCTAGGAAGTCGAAAGCAGCTTATCTATAGCTATAGTGATCGGTTCTAACCCTTCTAAGGTCCTAATGCTATAGGCTCTTACGGTCCCGGCGCCGTATATATTAGACCCAGGCCTTTCTCCCGAACCTTATCCGGACTATTATGACCCGGAACTAGCTCCCGAACCCACTTTAGAACTAGACTTATAGGTTCACGGGCCTTATTTTCCTAATAAGGTAGTATCTAAGCCGAGTCAGGAATAGGAGGAGCGCCCGACCCCTTTAACTAAGTTAATTCCCTTTACGGCTCCGATATCCTTATCCACCGCGAAATAGCGGGCGGTACCTTAGCCGCCGCTAAGCGATCCCCCGCGTAGAAGTTCTACAATAGCGTAGATAAGGGCTAAGGGTAAAGCTAAGAGGATGAATCCACGGACTTATATAATAAAACCAGATAAGGATCTAGTCTATAGCGCATCTGATCTTATAGTGCCCTATTTATAGGGCAGAAAGAGACGCCCTGCGGGAAGCCCTAGCAGGCCTACCGCTAACTCTACCGCTACTATTTAGTACTAAAAAAGGATTACAGGGCTTACAAGCCTTCCTTTTAGCTACTAAGATAGCTACGGCAGAGTGGTTTAAGGGGCAAATTACTATGGATTCTGCAGTCTGATTTTTCCTGGTTCGGTTTTCCCGACTTTAGTATAAAGAATAGGGTATTAGGCAGATTGATACGGAGGATTTCCTTTGTTATTTACTGATTTACTGCTATATAGCACTGTACTTAGCTGTCTTTTAGGATTATACCGCCTAGCGCTATAGCCCGCCGCGCCATAGCTCTAGGGCTGCATGCGCGTAATGAAAAAAAAAAAAAAAAAAATCTAGTCCTCGCGGGATAATAGCACTTTTTTACCTTTCTAATACCTGATTAGCTCGGAGAGGAAATTATAGCTAATCCTGCTATCGTTTTAACGCTTTATTTAGTGTTGTTAGCGGCTATTAAGGGTAAATAGGCAGAGACTTTTTTATCTTTATTAGAGCCTAAGAGCGATAACTCTATGCATCGCGATAACCTTAAGCCTCCGCCAAGGTATTAAAAAGACCTTTACTTATATCCTATAGGCTTATAATTTAAGGAAGTAGCTTATAGGGAGGTAAATAAGCTACTTAAAAAGAAGACGTGGCGCGAGATCCTATAGAACCAGGCTAATATAAGGCTAATTCACCCAATGTAGGTGTTTATATATATTTTTAATAAGTAGGGTATTTTAGAGCGATATAAATCACCCTTTATTATTTAAGGAGACCTATAATTAAGCTCCACGATTAAGGGCACCTATACTACCACGCTTACTTCTTATTCTTTCCGCGTAGTAATAGCCTTTATAGTATAGTTCGATCTGGAAATTAAGTAGTTCGACGTTATTAACGCTTTTATCAACGCCGAAAGAAATAAAGATAGCGAGCCTATTATCTATTAGTTACCGGATAGCTTTAAGAAGCCTAAGACCAGCTTAGAGCTCGATAAAGCCTTATATGGCCTACGCGATTCCCCTCTTCTATAGTATAACGACCTTACTACTATACTCGAATCTATTAGTTGTGTTTATAGTAAGGAGGAACCGTGCCTATTCTTTTTAGAAGCTCGCGATATCTTTATAGTACTCTTTAGAGACGATATTTTATTCCTTTACTATCAGGACCGCCTATACGCAGCTCTTAAAGCTATTAAGGGATTAAAAAATAAGAACAAGCTCTCTAAGAAGGGGGACGCAGAGTGGTTTCTGGGTATACGTATTATCCGAGACCGACCTAACTAAAAGATCTTCCTATCGTATAAGTCCTATATCGAAAAGATCGTAGCTCGCTTTAACTAGGCAGATTAGAATATATATCCTAGTATACTAATCCCTGCCACCGAGCTTATAAAGCGCGAGGATAAGGCGATACTAAAGGAGATTAAGGCTTATTAGGAGAAGGTTAGCTTATTACTTTATAAAGCAGTAATACTATGGCTAGATATCGCGTTTACTGCTTCCTCGCTTTCTAGGTTCCTAACTAACCCGTTAAAAGAGTATTAAGACGCCGTGGAATAAGCGATCCGTTATTTATACGTAACACGGGACTTAAGAATCTAGTATAGCTCGGATTCGAGCTGCGTAACGTAGGCTATAGTGATTATAAGCGATATATCCTTTACTAACGACCTCGAAACCCGGTATTCTTTATAAGGATACCTTATTAGTCTATTCGGCGGTTTAGTGGTTTAGAAAGCCTTAAGATAATTAATTTTCACGATATCTTTAACGGAAGCTAAGCTGCTTACTTTATAGGAAACTACGAAAGAGACTATAAGCTTAAAACGGCTATTTACGGAAATACGGTTTAACCCCGGGACTCCCTAGGAGATAGCCTACGATAACTACTAGACGATTCGACTTATAGTAGAAGAGCACGCCCGAATTAAGACTAGCCTTTATCGCGTTACTATTTAGAGCTTATAGATACGTTAAAAGCATAAGAAGGGAGCCTTTTAAATTATCTACTTACTAAGCGCTAAGATACCGGTAAACGGGCTTACGAAGGCCCTTAGTCGTTGGAAGTTTGAGTAATTTAAAGTATATCTTAACCTAGTTAGCGGGCGACGATTAGAAATTCTAAGTAGTATAGTAATAGATAGGAATTTATTAGCCGAAGCCGGAAAGAATAATAGCTAAATCTACTCTAAGAATACTTAAATAATAATATCACTACCTTTACCGATAATAGTAATAACGCCCTTAGGGGCACTTCTATTCTTAACGGCCTCCGCGGCCCGCGTCTCCTCTTTACTAGCTTAGTTCTGCTTATTTCGAGTAGAGGGGGTAACACTACGAGAAGCCTCGCCGGCCCGGCCCTCGCGAGCCTTATCGACTATACCGAAAATATCCTTAATAGCAGTTATAAGGTGGTGTTTAATCCGCTCCTTAGGATCCGAGCTACTGGCCGTAGCCATACTGGCTCCTAGAGCGGCGGGAGCCTAGTAGACGGGCTCGAAAACTTAAGGATATTTCATATCCTCTAATATATCGTCTAAAAGACGAAGTCCGCGGCGGAGCCGCTTAATAAGCTGCTCGAAAACGTTAAAACAAGCTTAATAGCAAGTAACAGGAAGAGTTTAAGACTTACTTCTTAGTTAGTAGCGTTATCGGGCTTTTTAACTAATTCTTTTTCCGCGATAACGGCACGGAGAGCTATAGGAGCTATAACCAAGGTATTATAGGCGTTAACGTTAACGAAGCTTACTTTAGATAATTTAGAGCTTACTAAGGGAGGCACTTATGCCCGTTAAAAAAACACTTATAGTATCTCTTTGTGATGCTATAGGTGGTAACGTAGCGGTTAAACTTATTATAGCCGGCGATCTAGCCTTTAACGTATCCCGTATAGGGGATTTTAAACTCCTCCCCTATAAACCCGGGAGGCGGGTTTTTAGCCGAAAAGCGCTCCTTAGGAGCCTTAGCGGCGCTATTACTAGCCTTAGGGGTAGCGGCGGTATCGGCGGGGGTATCGGTGGCGGCGGCGGTGGTGGCCGTATCTTTAGTAGCCTTACGAGTATTCTTCTATAGCTCGATTAGTAAAAGCACTCGTCTCTCCGACTAACGATTAACTTACTTTAGCGGGCTTAGTGACCCGGCCGGTCTTTATAGCACCCTTTTTATTAGAAGCAGCCTTCTTAGCGGTATCGTTCTTCTTAGGAGCCTATTCCTTTTAGTACCTATATAGCTCTCCTAACCGTTTTTAAGCTCGGCTTACTATAGCGAGGGAATAGAATAAAAAGATAAAAGCTAGGGGAGATAAAAAATAAAGAAAAAGTCGTTAAAAATCGTTATAATCGTTAAAAATTGTTAATAAGAAGGTTATTTAACTAAAAGAACTCGATTTCTGCCGCCGCGCTACTAAAATTATATATAGCGAGCTGGCCTCTAACCTTTAGCTTATATCGCTCTTAGGTTACTATTCTAGGCTGCCTATTTGCTTTATTCTGACTATCCCTTTCTCTTTCTTTTATATTGTTTTTATATCTCTTTTAAACCTGTTTTCCTGTATGGTTTTCTATTAAACGGCTCTTTAAAGCTATTTTGACTATAGTTTGATTCTAGCCTAGGCGTATTCCGAGTACTTTTTAATAAATAGCTTAAAATAGGGGGTGTGTTATATAACTAAATGGGTTATATAAATATAGTTATACCGATACGGCTACCTAGCTCGGTATTTAGTCTCCGAGCTCTTAGGCTATTAGCCACTAAAGCAGGTATAGCGTGTGGATAAAACAGGCTACTGGTCGGGGATTCCTATTGGTTATAGATAGCCGAGGCACAGCCTATATATAGCTTAGCCTCCTACGAGCCTAAGGTGGGGAATCAAGGCAATCTATTATATCTCTATAGCTCGGTTCGGTTGATTATAGCTTTATGTTATAAGTAGCGACTTAGTATAGCGTATTACCCTTAAATAGATAAAGGACCCGAAAAACTAAACTAAGATATCTAGGCCTACCTTTATACCTTCGTGTGCTATTCTTAGAATAACTAGGGTCGCCTATTACCCGCTATATAGTTATCGCTTAATAGTAAGAAAAGCTTAACGACCTAGCTAAGCCTTTTTTCACTAGAATATAGGTTCTATATTAACCCTATCTAAATCCACGACCCTATACCCGTATACCTAAAGGAAGCCGCCGCTTATAATCTACTAAGTCGCTTATAAGGGGCTATAGAGTTCGTATAGACAGCTATAGCCTTAAAGTAACTATAAAATAAGGAAACTAGGAATAAGAGGCAACTCCTAGTAGAGCGTTTTAAAGTAAAAGACCTCGCCTAGCTTTTTATAACTAACTACTCCACGCCTAGACCTTTAAAGAAGCTAAGTTAGCTATATTAAAGGTATAAAGTAATAAAAGTAATTAACTCCTATATCGTCGAGTTAGATATACCTTTAAGAATATATTATAGAAAGGCGAAGCCGTCACTATGCAGAACGGCTTAGGCAGTGTGATCTCGGATAAGTCTTCGATAACAGGTATGCTCAAGACCACAAAGTGTATATAACTAAAATAATACATATAATAAGGTGACCTTTAGAAAAGGTTCCTAGAGGTGCGCGCTGCTCTGATCAGGGTAACGTAGCTTAAACGAAGTGAATATAATAAACGTGGCAAAACTTAGGGTTAAAAGGATAATGATTATATAGGATAATGAGTATCCTTTATATCCGGGTAGCGTCGCTATGTATATATAATATATAAGATAAATAAAAAAGCGCGCGTCTTATAACGTTACGTGACGTCCTAACGATATAGTACTAGGTCTCCGATCCACCCCTCTATAATCGGCCCTAGTTATCTTACTTATATCCTTATGGCTATAATAACTCTAAATATAATCAGGTTACCCTGATTAAGCTAAGTATAGTCTAGTAAAACTATTCTAAAGACTCACTTACGCTTACGGAGAGTCCGTCCGCCGACTATATAATCCTCCTTCTCGGTATATACTTTCTCTATAATAGCCGTAACTATATCCTTATCCCACTTAATCCTAGTATTATACCGTAACCATCCTTCCTAGGGAATCGCGCGTAAAGGCGGTATATATAAAGAACCGTTAACGGCGGTATCGTGAAGTATCGCCCTATAGACACTATTATATAAATAAACCTAATTATCTCGGGAGAATAAGCTAGGTCTAATCGGACCGATATAAGAGTCTATAGGGCGAGGATTATATAGTCTATAGAATAGGTAACTACAAGACATCTCGACGCCCTTATCCTGCTCCTTTATATCCTTAACCTATTTACCTTAGATATTAATCTTCCTAGGCTATACTAAGACCTTCTTTAGCGATATCTAAATAATCTCGTAGCTATTTAGGTTAATATCAGTAAACTTAGAAGATTTAGAGGACTTAGGAGTCTTCTTAGGACTCTTCGTAACCTTAGCGATCTTCTTAGGCGTAACTAGTGCCGAGGGCTTCTTAGAAACAGCCTTAGGTGTCTTAGGGCGCACCGGGATACTAGTATCTTTCTTAGGCTCCTATAACTTAAAAGCACTCGTAACTAAGGCCTAAGTCTTCTTCTTAGCCTAATCAGAGGAACCAGGGGCTATAGGCTTAGATTTAATAATAGGTTTATTAATAGGAGTAAAACCTATACTCTTAGGAGGAGGTGGTAAAGGAGACTAGGGAACTACCGGGACTACTAATATCTTCTAATAGCCAAAACCAAGGATTACTCTAATATAAGATAGCTATTCTTCCTTAATATAACGCGTATAAGCGGCGCTATCACTCCCATAGTAACGTCCTTACGTAAACCGGTAAATCTTTAAGCTTTAAGGGAATAAGTAGCCCTCCTAGATAATAGCTCGTATCTACTCGATAATAAAGAGGCCGTATAAGTAATTATCCGTTTAACGGGGACCTGGAATAATATAGAAATAGTGAGTAAGGCTAGAGACGGCCTTATTAGGTGTATTAATGCTACGCAGCTAACCTATAGCGTACTTAAATAACCGTAAGAGGCGGTCCTTAGTATTACTAGTATTCTAAATACTATTATACCTATATATACACTATATCTCTTAATCTATAATTAGACTAATAAAGTGATTATCGAAGCAATAAATAATAGGGATAAAGCGACTTCTCTTAATACGGTTAATTACCTTAAGCGGCTAAGGCGAGTAGACCGCCGTGCGGCTATTTAACTCCTAGTAAGGCGTAACACTAATCCACGCTAAGGGACGGGTATCCCCTTATCTGCGTTTAAATATAGCACGTATTATATCCTCTAAACTGCCCCTTTCTAGCTATCTCTTATTTATTAGGTTATAGTATATCCTAAAAGACGACTATACTGCCGGGTAAGTATCTCGCGGTCTCTTAGCGAACGTGCTCACTATAGGAATATAAGGCAGCATTGCATTAACCGTGACAGCGTTAAGTTCGCTATCCACGGCGTTCTTAAGGAGGCGCTAAACTATATATATATTATCCTTAGGCTATTAAGGAAAACCTATAAAGGGAGCGGCGTTATTAGGGACGTTAAATAAGCGATAGGGTAGCCCTTGCATAGGGAATACCTATCGGCTATTATTAGGGTTATTAATACGGCGGGGGCGTATAGTCTTATTGATAGTAACACGGGTAGCGGGCATAATATTAGCGGTAAGGATAGGACCGGCGGGAGCCGGCTCCTAGTAGTTAGTAAGGGATATAGATATTCTTAATATCTCTATTAGCCTAATCACGGTAATATATAGACGGGGGAATACAGGAAAAATATATAAGGGTAGCGGGGGTAATAAGCGGCGAAGAAATAGATAGGGGTAAGTTAGAAATAAACTTAACGATATAGGAAAAAGAGAAGAAGAGAGGGAAAACGGGTTAACTAGAGCTAGTGATAGGGGATATATATCCTTTATCGACGTCTAATATTTCTGGGCGGTGCCTCCCTTATAAGATTAGCTTTAACTAGAGTTTTTATTACGGCTACTAGTTAAATAGGGCCGTGATTATTAAGGAAAGGGTAATCCTGATACTATTTATGGTTTTCGGATAAAGGCAACTTAGTAAATTAGGCGCGGGATCTAAATACGGAAGTCGGCTTACTATATAACCGATCTAATTAGACGAAAAGATTAAATAGTACCTTTTTTATTATACCTATAGTCGCGACTATATAATAAAGCGATATAAGGAAGGTAATCGTGAATTACGCTTAAAGTCTAATCTTTTTAGTAACTTAAAATAGGCTATTTATTTAACTACGCCTCCTTAAGTCACTAAAACTATAAATCGCGGGGCCACGTTACTTATCGCCGAGGGATATAAGGCAAAGGGCTACCGGCCGGAGGCGTATCTTTTAGGCTCTACGTCTTTATATTATTATATAATTCGATATTATATTTCCCTTAAACTTCTTATTAATAATAATAATAAGATTATCGATATATCCGCTAAAGCTCTAATCACGGGGCTTAATAACCTTAGCTTTTATAAGCGTAAGAAAGCCGTGGCTTATTAGGAGTCGGTCTATCCTATACCGTGTTTCTGGTCTAAGACACGACTTATCGCGGGTGCGGTTAATAAGTATAATATTTTTACGACGGTCTAAGATATAGTAGTGAGTTCTCTTTACGCTTTTTATCGTGTTACCCTAATTAGGGTAAGCTAATATTATAGGTGTAGGTAAACTCGTATTTTATTTAGTACGAAGTGGCTAATAAAGGTAGTATATCGTATATTAAGCTGGACTTCGTGGGCTAGGTTATCTAAGGTGACTCTAAGGCTATTATTATAGGCTAGGTATAGGATAGCCTATTAAATCTTACTAATAGAGATATAGAATAGGAACTATTTAAAAAGGTAAGGTCTAGTAATAGTTTATCTTTATTTCGTCGCCGTGTATTTATAGCTAAGGACCTCGCTAGTCTATAAAGGGAGTATATTATAAAGACGGTGACCCGGGCTTATACGGTCAGAGCCCTGATTATCCAGGGGTCCAGGGTTATTAATAAGGTGCCGTGCTAGTGCTATAAGGAACGGTGGTTAGCTATAAGTGATCGGGTTAATAATAAGATCACTTATCCTTTCTTCGAGTACGTGTCGCTTTAACGTAATAATCGATTTCCGGACTACGCTAACTACTATTTTCACGAGATAGCTTATATATATTATAATAATAAACTCCGAAAGCAGTTCTATTAGTCTAATCAGGAGGTCTTATAGCCAGATAGTGACTATACAGGTATTAGTCACTCTAATCTATATACTAAGGACTTACTAGTACTACTATAATCCGTATACGATAATAAGATACGTCCACGGCTTTCGCCTTAGTACGGTGTCTTCGTGGTAAGCACTATTACTTTATATTATAAAAGTGCTTAGTAGATACGTGACGTTTATAGAGGAAGGGGTCTTAAACCGTGGGACTATATAATAGTATAGGTCCCTGTGTTAGCGTATAAATATAAGGACGACCTCGAGAAGTTCTGTTATACTATTTAGAATAACCCGATAAAGAGGGATCAAGAAGAGACGGTAGAGTGGTATTATATCCCCTTTATCTCTGGGGCTTAGGTTTAGCGGTATAAGTCGGAAGTATACGGCCCTAGTAATAGCGATTATAAGAGTAAGCCGGAGTAAGATATAGATAGGTGATTTGGGTGGTGATTACTATAATCAGGGTAACCTTAGTATAATTAGGATATTTTATTTCGGTGCGCGGCGTAAACGGGTAAAGGAAAGGTAGATAAATAATAAATGTGTTTAGTGGATATATCTTTACGGTGTCCACTTAGTTAGTGCGTGTAAATAGAAAATAATAATAGTAAAATATAAATAAAAGGAACTAATAAATAAAATAATAAGTGGAAGGGCGTGGAATAGGGTGATTAGGGTAATAAAGGGTAAACGGGGAAGAAATAGGAAAAGAGCGAGTTAAGGAGTCCTAAAAGTAGTGTTTTTATTTTAGGGGGTAGTGGTTAGTTTTCGACGATAAGCAGATAGCGGTGCCTTATATATCCTCGGCCCTAATACTATATATAAGACTCCTATTAAGTATAGTATTACTATAATCAGGTTAATTAGGTAGGAAGTAATAGTAGGGAATAAAGTATAAGGTTCTAGTATAGTCCTTATACTCACTTAGGTTAAAGTCAGGATCTCTAGGGATATAGACTTCGACTCTTCCTAACTACGTCGCTTTCCGGAGCTCCGCTTCTAACCTCTTATAATACTCGCCTAGTATATCCCGAAGTCTTACTAACCGTCGTAGGAGTGCGTTAACGGTCTAATTAGGGGAACTAGCGTTATCTTAACGCTTATTATCCTCGGCCTTAGCGTCTTTATTAGTCGATTCACCTAAGAGGAGGGGTGCTTTAACTAGCTCTTTATCGATAAGGGCGCCGCGGGCAGGGTACGTAATTATTAGTTCTTTAGTATAGTCCCTTTTTAGTATTATCTAGTCTTCTGGCTCCTAGTATCCGTCTTTATCCTGGATAAATTTCTTAAGGCGGTTAGCGGTAAAAGTAACGCCCTAGAGCTCTTCCCCTAATAAAGTTAATAACCTAAAGGTCTTATTATCCTAATTAGATAATATAATACGAAATAGGCTATTCTAGCGGTAATCTAGCTTTTTATCGCGGCTTATATTAATAGCTAGCTTAGTATCGTGTATAAGGATAAGGTCGCCGACTCGGAGTCTTTACTTACGCAGGGTCCTAACTCTTAAACGGTTAATAGAGTCCGTCTTCTACTACTATTACTTATTAACTATATCGGTAATAGTCCTCTAGTCGGCTTCTAACTAGGCGAAGGCCCTTAGGCGCAGCAATATCTCTTCCTTAGGGGTCTTAACACGGCCCTAGTTAAGCACTCTCTAAGTAAGGCAGGTCGTCTTAATAGGCATAATAGCCTTATAGCTATAAAGGAGGTAAAAGGGGGTCCTTTTAGTAGATACTCGGATAGTTATACGGTCCGCGAAAAGGATTATAGGCAGGATCTTATATAATATACCGCGGTAAATCTTCTACTAGATAGCTAGCGTGTAGGCGATAGGCTTATATCCTACCTTATTTAGACTATTAGCGCGGGGGTAGTAGGCAGAGATAACCTTCCGCTTTATTAGGTACGCCCGATTTAGCTTAATCACGCTACCCTTATTCTTAGGACCTCCGTCCACGATAATATACTAGTATAGCCTATACCGGTAGATAACGTCTTCCTATAAGAATATCGCGACGGCTCGCGACATATTCTTCTATAGTAGACGGGCTTCGACTTATCCCGTAAATATATATCGAGCCTTTACTAAGTTGTAGCCACTAAGATACTGGATATTAAGACTTACTTATATAAAGGGGAGGGCTTATTAAGACAGTTAAGTAGCGATTAGGGGATCTTCGCGTGCTTTGCCTTAGCGGCTTTAATACTCGGCGTATACTTCGATAACCTCCTTAGTCTACTTATAGATACCGTCCTAGGTATATAAGGGGGTAAGCTTTTAGTATATCCTATCCCTTATATAATAGCCTAACTTATCGTGGGCCTTCCTAATTAGGGTAACCTAAGTCTTTTTATTATTAATCCACCTCTTAGGAGTCGAATCTTTCTTAGTGACTCTTATCTATAGCAGACCGTCCTTTATAAAAATATAGGTCGATCGATCTTTAACGCGGCGGGCGTTATAAGGGTCTATTCTAAAGGGTATCCGCAGGCTTATTAAATATAAGGCCACTTATTAAGAGAACTAGCTCTAGGTAATATCCGGGTCTAAAACGTTTTTAGCTAGGGTAGGGTTATTAAACCTTTTATCCGTATCCGTAAAGAAGATTCGGCTATTAATAAAGTCATTAATATCTCCCTCCGTAGTATCGTTAGCCTAATTAGACGGAGTAGCAGGTATCCTCGAAAGTCTATTAGCCGTAGTATTCTTAGTTCCCTTAATATATTTAACCTCGAAGTTAAAAAGTCGGATCTAGGTAATCCACCGAGTAATAAGTGCGCCGGGCAGGTCCGTAGCAGAACCACTAAGCTAGGATACTAAGGCTTAAGTATCTGTTTCTAGTATAAAACGGACTCCGTAAAGATAGTTACGGAGTCGGCGAAGCACCTTTAACACTCCCCTTAGTTCTAGCTTACCGGCGTTATAGACCTTCTTTACCGGGCTTTATCTACCGCTTTCGTACCAGGTAATAGCTCTTTTCTTATCGATATACTAGCCTAAGATCCCGCCCTAGCCCTTAATATATACGTCGATAATCACGTAGATAATACTAGCCCCTTTACCGTACTTAATAGTAATTAGAACTAGTATAGAGGTTAGGGTAACCTTAAGAGTGTCTATAGCGTACTACTAAGGCTTACTCTATAGGAAGATAGAAGTCTTTTTTAGCAGGTCTATTAACGGCCCCGCGATAATAGCGAAGCGGTAGATCTAGATACGGTAAAAGGTAGCGAGACTAAGAAAAGAACGGACTTTAGAAATAGTCCGGCACTTCTACTACTTAGTTAACTTAGCCACCTTAGCCTATTTAGGGGAACGATTATCGGTTCCGTATATATAGCCCACGATAATAGCCGCTTTCTAATACTATTAGCTTTTAGCGCTAGCTATAATACCTTTAACGAGCTTTATATTAAGAAGGACTTTATCGATATTACTAATATACTTAGCCACGTAGTAGCGAATTCTAGGTTTAATTAGGGTATTATCATAGGTAATAGTCGGCCCTTTAACCGCGATATCGTTAATAAAGGGTCGATAGCACTAAGGAATAAGGTCGTAGAGGATACGGGTTATAGTATATATAAATTAGGCTACTAAGTTAGTCGCCCCTTATAGAAGGGTATATATCCTAAAGAGTCCTAAAACCGTGGCGAAGGTCGTTAAGTCCCTTAATTCCTTATTAAGGGTAACCTAGTCGTAGCCGGAGAAGAAATCCAGAAAGGAAACCATTTTATATATACTAAAGTCCTCGGAAAACTCGTTAGCCCTAGGCAGGATAAAGGCATCGCGTAGGGTAATAGCGTTAATCTTAGTAGTAGAGTTAATAAGGCGTATATTACCGTCTTTTTTCTTTATAAGGAATTAGGGGTTACGGTAGGCCGCGTGGCTTTCCTTAATAACCCCCTTATCCTTCTTATCCTTAATTATCTTAACGATAATAGACTCTAGGGCTCTCGGGATAAGGATCCCTTTCGCCTACTATGCCTTATACGGAACCACCTTAATCTTCTATGGCGGGGCGACTCTAGGGTCGAGCCTCCCGTATTCCTACTAATCCTACGCGAGGGCAGCTTCGCGGTTTAGGAGGGTCTTCGTTAAGAGCTCCTTTTCTATAGGCAGCAGATAATCGGCAGAGTCTAAGATATCTTTAAGTCGCTTTTCCGTAAGTCTTAAGTAAGGGGTAATCTTAGAGAACTTTAGGGTGATTAGGCTAATAAAACGGTCATCTTCCTATTCCTATATATCCTCGGGGATTTCCGCTATAATCTTCTGCTTCTAAAGGGGTCGCCTTTAGGGACGGAATTATCGGATAGCGTGTCGTTTATAGGGTGAATCTTAAGGGCTTTCGGCTTATATATAGTGTAGATAGCCTGATTAGGCCCGTGGTATACCTCCTCGATTAGGTCCTAGTGCCTTTTCCTTTTCGCGGTCTATAGTTTCTTTATAGCTACTACGGCGGCGCTAGTAATACGCGCGTCTTCGGCCCTTAGAGCCGATAACGCTAACGACTAGTAAGACTTCTACGCTTCTAACTTAATATTAGTATAAGTGATTTAGTATAAATTAGGCTAATTAGGGTAACTATAATAAGGACTTATAGAAAAATATAGTAATAGAGGAAGAAAACGGTGTTTATAGTATTATAGGGCTTCCTTATTATATTTCCTATACCCTTAGCCCTAATTCTATAGCATCGCCCTTAAGGCCACGTATACCCTTAGCAAAAGTGGCTTAATCTCCTTAGAGAACACGAAGGCTACTAAAAACGCTATATCGGTATCCCTAATTATATATTAAATCTTATTACCCTCCTTTAGAACGTCTAAAAGGTAACGGTTAGCCTTTTCCTTAACGGATAGCGAGGTAGCGGCCCTAGGCTAATAAGTAGGGTCGCTATCCTAGAGCTAATAGTGATTAGCCTAATCAGACCGATCCTTATCGATCTAACGCCTTTTATTAGCCTTATAGTTCGGCTAGCTCTAGTTCCTTAGTATCTCCTCGATCTACTTATAATAGGCGATAGGTATAAGAATACGGGTATTACCGAGTATAAAGTCGGTATCGATCTAACTATCCCGGAAAGAAAAGGACGCTTTAGTCTCTTAGATCCACGGTATACTAAGCAGTATATCGGGCCCTAGACCGGGGAGAACTTAGAAGTTAAAAACGCTACTCTGCTTACCGACCTATAAACGCTCCATAAGGTATCTAGTATATAGTTACCGCTCCCGGTTATTAACACCCTTAATTCGGATCTCGGTCTAACTAATACGATATTCTAAACCGAAGCGTTTTATAGTGTTTATAAAGATAGTGTTAAAGGTAGCCCCTATATCGATAATAGCCTTAATAAAAACGTCGGGGTTATACGTTAAGGCACCCTTACGAGTAAGCCTGCACTTTAAGACTATATATCGGGTAATAACTAAAGGGTTATCGGTCTTAGGGACGGCCTCCCTTTCGACGATAATAAGGGTATTCGAGTTAGCGTTATTAGGTCGGGTAAATAAGACGGTGTACCCCTTAGACGAAGGCGGGGGAGGAGGTATACTAGGGGGACCTTATCTATTAAGGAAGAAGGCTTTATTAGCGGTTAGGCGAACGATCTTACGCTAAGGCTAACCGGTCTTAGCGGCACGTATCCTCTTATTATTTCTTAGTCTTATATCCGGGTCGCTAATAAGGTGATACTATAAAGGAACTTTAATCCGGAGATCCCTGATTTACCTATCTAGGTCTTTCCGTGCTTACTCTAGGTCGTAAGGGTTATCCGCGGAGGCACTAGCCTTACCTTTACCTTTATTAACGGCCTTAGGTTATTACTAGTCGGGCTATATCGGCGCTTCGTCTATCTCCACTTCTTCGTTAATAACCTTAGTTATAATCGGGGTCGGTACCCGGTAGCTAGGACTAGGGTTTAACTTCTATAGGCGTTATTTAATAACCTAATCAGGGAAACGGATAACCTTAAAGGTGGGTTTAATAATCCTCCTACTCCTAGTCGTGTATAGAGGCTATACGGGTGGCTACTCTTTCCGAGTATCCTTCGACACGGTATAGATATCCGCCTACTAATAATCGGATATAATAGACACGAAATTAACGCTAGTGCTTACTACGGGAGCCTTAGCCTTCGCTTCTTCCTCCTTTAACCTAGTATAATATTCTAATATCACTCTTATAACGTCTTCTATCTTAATAGGGAGGCTTCCGGAGTTAGTGCTAATATAGTAGGCTTTAGCTAGGTCTTTATACTTCCCTTAAAGGCGCGTGCTAAGCCAGTAAAGGACGGACCGCCGGTGCGGCTAGTCTTACTGCTTAAGGTATATATCCTAGGGGCAGGGCTGCTATTCGTTATTCTAGTCTAAGGCGAGGTAGTCGGGGTAACAGAACCTAACCAGGTACTAGGTCTTATCTAGCTATAATACCGCGCACTACTCGTGGCGGTAACGCTCCTATCTATTATAAAAGTAATAGGGGGGTTAGTTATTAATAGGGTGGTATTATAACGGACCGCCGGAATAGGGGTAGGAATTCCTATTCCTATACCGCGGTAATCCTCGCCTATACTATATATCGTCCTTATATATACTAACGTTAGTCTAATTAGGGGTAATATAATAAGCTGCCGGAGCGGCGTCCTACCTCTCCGAAGTGGACTGCTTTAGGGCGGTATAGAATAGGGTCTTTAGGTAGGGGTTAGTAGCCAGGATCGCGTTAACCTTATCGGCTCCTACTCGGCGCGAGAGGGCCACGACTTAGGGGACCGCGTTCCTAATAACGCCTATACTATTATAGACTATAAAGATAGCGCACTTCTCTAAAAGCTCCGTTAACTTATCTATATCGCTCCTTATCTATACGGCCGGTTTAGGCACTATAATAGGCCTCTATAAGATAGTTAGCGTATATATTATCGGGTTAGCCTAATTAGGCCGAGGCATAACGGCTAGTATCGGTTTAGTGGTTAGCGTAAGGGTAGGAATATCTATAATACTCGCTACTTCGTTAATAGGCCGCCCGTCGGCTACCTAGACGTCTTCTGCCTACTCTTTTAATATATCTAATAGATCGTAATACCTATATAGTCGGTCCTTTAGGTTAATAAACTTATACTTTATCCGGTTAGCGAGCTATATATTAATATCTCTATATAAGATAGCGAGGAAGATATCGTAAAGCTTATAGTCTTCGATAAAAGTGCCGCTAACCTTATCTACTCTTGACTTCTAAACCGTGACGCTTATTAATAGCTGCTTAACCTATTAAACGGTCTTAACCTTTTCGTGCTTATAAGTAAGTTATAACTAGCGTACTTAGTTAGATAGGTTAAGCTATTAGTCGGGATCCAGGTAAGAGTATTCGTTAATAAGCCGTTACTTTAAGTGCTTTTATCGGCTACCGGATACTTTAACTAGTTATATTATTTTATTAACCGTAGGACGGATACTAGGCTCCGTGAATAGGCTAATATAGGAGATCTTATCGGCCTTACTAAGGCGGTTAAGCTTAGTATAGTCTTTATAGTCCCTAAGGAAGTTAGATAGGGCCCTTCTATTAAAGCGAGGGGCCCCCGCGGCGAAGGGGTTTAGGGGCGCGCGAGATATAATAGTAGCTTAAGTCTTTTTATTATCGTATAGGCTAATATACTAGTGGATAGCCGCGAGCGTCTCTAAGGTAAGGCTTGCCTTAAAGTTCTTAAGGATATTATTAGAAGACGCGATATCCGTGGTAGGTGGGCGAGCCTACTAAGGAGCGCTCGGTCCGGGGGAAACGGGGGGAATAGGGGGAATAGGGGGAACAGGGGGAGCTAGCCCGCCGATAAGGGTCGGGTTACCCTGACTAGGCGAAGGGGAGGCCGATACGGCTCCGTAGCCGGATACCGGGGCGCCCTAACTATAAGCGACGGTTATTAACGGGCCGATACCGGGGTCTACGTCCCCTTACCTAAGCGAGGCGGTCGTAAAAGGAGGGTTAGCCGTAGGAGCGGCGTTACCCTAATTAGGCGTAACCGTGGTCGTTAGGGTTAGGCTAGCCGCGTGCGTGCTATTATTATTAGGCTTAGAGTCGCTATAAACTATAACTATAGGGGGAGGGTCGCGATAATCGGTCCACTACGAGGCCGTTATATTATTAAAAGGGGGGGGTTAATCTGTTATAGTAACTGGTTTAGGCAGATTAGGGGAATCAGGGTCTTTAAGAAAGAAAGGGTTAAGAAATAAGAAGTAGTCGTGTATTAAGTCTATAAGTCTAAGGATAATTCTATTTAGCGATAGGGGGTAGGAGCCCTTTTCTTAGGGGCCTTAAAGGATATAATATAAGTACTCTCCGCTAAGGCTTAGGAGGGAACCTACTATAGTTAGACTAATAGAGATACCTATAAAGAATAGGATAAGGTATCGCTAGCCGTTATAAGAGATTAGTTTAAGTCGTATCCGGGATCTACTAACAGGTTTACTTAACCGCCGGGTCTATAAGGGCGCGGTATCTTAGGGCTCCTTAATAGGTTCTTCTAACTATTAGGGCCTTATATAACTAGATTTTCTTAAAATTCTTAGGGCTAGGGACTTACCGCCGTTTATATAGGCCGTTATTACCCTAATTATAGTAAGGTTAACCCTACGCCTTTGTTATTTTATACTTAGAGGGTTATAGTAAAAGATTTTTTTATATCTAGGCTCTACGGCCCCTAATAGTCTATATCCATAACTTTTCCTATTCTAGTAAGGGAGCGCGCCCTCCGTCTCTATATCTATACTATATCCGGAATCTATCTTATAGTTAATCTATTCTTCGTTCCACTTATCGTACCTTTTTCTTAACGGTTTTTCGCGTTTCTTCCTACCTTCACCTCTTCGGCGGTAAGGGCCTGTCTCTCCGTCTATAGCTCTTATCTTATTTTTAGTAGGGAGGATCCGTCCTTATTTTCTAGTTATTAGGTTTTATTAAGACCACGTGGGGGGGCAGGTTTCCTAGGCTATTATCGTAATCTTAATACTAATTTCAAATATTAATACTTTATTTTAATCTCGGCCCCTTAGCCGTATACTTCCCTTCCTACTTCCGTAATTAACGTATAGTTTATTTGGGTAGGCCGGAACTCCCCTCGAGTATTTTCGGTTACCCTAATCAGATAATCAGGACTTCCTAGGCACCGAATAAATCCGCCTCCGAGCATTAATTATAAAAAGGCGAAGCCATTACTATACAGAACGGCTTAGGCAGTATAATCTTAGATAAGTCTTCGATAATAGGTATACTTAAGACCATAAAGTGCATATAACTAAAACAATATATATAATAAGGTGACCTTTAGAAAAGGTTCCTAGAGGTGCGCGCTGCTCTGATTAGGGTAACGTAGCTTAAACGAAGTGAATATAATAAACGTGGTAAAACTTAGGGTTAAAAGGATAATAATTATATAGGATAATAAGCATCCTCTGTGTCCGGGTGGCGTCGCCACGTATATATAATGTATAAGATAAATGAAAAAGCGCGCGTCTTATAACGTCACGTGACGTCCCAACGACATAGCACTGGGTCTCCGATCCACCCCTCTATAATATCCCCGCTTCTATATCGATATCCTAAAGCGAGCTAGCCGCGACCCCCTTCTAGGTAAATTATAACCGACCTATAGCCCGAGCCGATCCGGGACGCCCTCCACGGTAATAAAGAGTAAGAGGTAAAAAGTAGTTTATATACACGTAATAAACGGTAAGGTCACGGCGTGCAACACAAAGTATTAGTATACTAGGCAGGATACGCAGAACCTACTTAGGAGCCACTAGATACTATAAAGGATCCTATAGCGTTAGACGTTTTTAAAGTAAAATACGGCCTAGCCGATATAAACGGCTGGTTACAGGTTAATCGCACTAAGTAAGGCCGAATAATTATATTAGCTAGAATTAAGGAAAGGAGAGGAAAAGGTCTATAGAGAGGCGCAGGATTTACTAGGTTTATACGAATCCGCGGTAAGTGCAGCGCGAGGTCCGAGCGTCGGTTCTGCGTGCTGGTTAGCGGTTCCGGCCTTATACCGGAACTATACTTTTAAGGGGTTAACCCGTAATATTACCCCCCTCCCCCCCCCCGGGGCCGTAATAACTAAGCGCCGAACCTATTATTTTCTAAACGCGTTATAAGGGAGGCGTGTATCCTCCCTTATATCGGGTATATTCGTGTCGCGCGGCGTTCGCGGCGACTTTGCTCCTAGGTCGCCGGCGTTCCGCGTTATACTAAGCGCTTACCTTTTATATCTAAAACCCCCGGTTACCCCTTCCTCTTTATTTATAAACTATTATAATAAATAGCTTTATAGGCTTTTATCGTATTCTATAGTTCGATATCGTAATATAAGTATAGCTTTGCCCGGTTTTTTATTTATAGTTAATTCTTCTTTTATAAGCCTATAATGTTATTTTAGTAGTAAGCTCTGTCGCTTATTCTATGCTTAGGGCCTTATTATTCTCCGCTAACTCGCGACATAATCGTCCTATACTTATAGTTATCTTATTAATCCGTAATTTATATCTTCGTTTATCCTTCTAACTATTATAAGTTTATCGATAAGCCCTTATATCAAGCCGGCTAAATAGTGGCTAATAGAGTGCGTATAGATATCTCCTCTCCGCTATAGCGCCCGCTATGCCCGCGAGGGCACTATTAAAAAATAGCCGGCTATCGGCGATATCGCGCCCCCTCCCCCTACCTCTAATAGCGAAGAATATAGTCGATCGGTTAAAAGCATAGCTAAGGAAGCCCTCGCTACTATAGCGAATACCGGTAAGCGTCCGGCTAAAAAGGAGGTTTATAATACGGCCTAATACTTTGCCGCGAGGATCCTACTAACTCTCCGGTAAGCCGCGACGCCTACTAAGCGTTAATATAGCCTAGCTTACCCCCCCGGCCGCCTCCGCGATACCTTCTATCGCCCTTATACCGACCGTATAGCTAGTATTAATTAAAAATTTAACTAAATATACTATAATTAATCTAGGCCTAGTATAGCCTATAATAAGCCTAAATACTACGAATATACTATAGGATCCTACCTATACCGCCCTATAAGTATCCTATAAGTTATAGGCGAGGTTATTACGACTAACCTTTATAGCTCCCCGCCACCGCTATGCCTTTTATTAAGCCCCTGGCCGACACGGGTCGTGTTATACGCGATAACCCCGATAATAACGATATAAGTGTCTCCTTCTCTTTTATATCCTTTTCTAGGTTATTACTAACTTAGGCCTAGCTCCGCGAGGACTATAAACTAGCTTATAGTAACTACTACGCCTCTTTATCTAAGGCAGCCTCCGCCCCCACCGCTAACTCCGCCCCCGCCTCCGTTAATAATAGTAAGGGTCTCCGCCGCGAGGTAACGGCCCTCCGCTATAAGGTTTTCTCGTAGGGCGTAGCGATAACGCGCCTCCTAAAGGGTATCCTCGCCGCCCTCTAGGAAGGTAGCGGTCCTGTTACTAATAGTAATAATAATAATAACCAGGAGGGCCTAGGCGGTAATACCGCTAATTAAAGTCCTTTATAAAGGCACTATCTATCTCCTTAGAAACCGGTAAGGGGGCTAGTAAATTCCCCCCCTTTAATTAACTTAGGACTATAGGTTATACTCCCCTCGCCCTAGGGTCTCCTTATCTTCGCGTATTCCTTATAATATAGTCTTATAAAGGCCCGTTATTCTTATCCACGGGGCCGTGTTCTGCTTTAAAGGCGTTTAACGCCTTAATATCCTTTATGGCGTCTAATAGCTCCTAAGTAGGTTCGGCGTATTCCGCCTAACGTATTAGTACCTCGTGTCGTATACCGCGACCTCGCCACTTATTCTATGCGTATAAGATACTTTCTATTTCCTGCTCTTTATTACTATAAAGTACGTCTCTAATCGGTTCGGGCTAGGGGTCGATTACGACCTGGCTAGGGAGGGGGTCGCGGCTAGCTCGCTTTAGGATATCGAAATAAAAGCGAGGATATATCCCTAAGGGTATATCTAACTTAATAATATAGGAGTTAATTACTTTCGTTACTCTATACTTTTAGTATAGCCAGCTTAGCTTCTTTAAGGGTCTAGGCGTAGAGTACTTAGCTATAAAAAGCCAGGTAAGGTCTCCTACTTCGAAGCGCTCCGCTAGGAGTCGCCGCTTATTCGCGGATTCCTTATCCTATAGTTGCTTCGAGGCTATAGCTACTTATACGGACTCTATAGCCCCTTATAAGCGACTTAGCAGGTTAGAAGCAGCGGCTTCTTTTAGGTATACGGGCGTTAGGTTATAGATTTAGATAGGGTCGACGTAGAACCCGTATTCTAAGAAAAAAAGGCTTAGCTAGGTCGTTAAGCTCTTCCTGCTATTAAGCGATAACTACGCGGCGGGTAATAGGCAACCCTAGTTATCCTAGGAATAGTATATAAAGGTATAAAGGTAGGCCTAGATATCTTAGTTTAGCCTTTTAGGCCCTCCGTCGGTTTAGGGGTAGTACGCTATACTAAGTCGCTGCTTAATCCCTACGAGTTTATAAAAGTATCGCTAGAACCTCCTGGTCTAGTTAGAACCATAGTTATTAACGATTAAAAGGGGTATACTATAAAACCTAAAATAGTAGTTTAAGAAGCGTTCCGCGTAGGCCTCCGCTTTTATCGTTTCTATCGCTTTTAATATCACTAACTTTATTAGCCTATCTATAATTACCTATAAGAACCTCGCCCTGCCTTCGCCGGTAAGTAATAGGTCCGTTATAAAGTTTATCGCGAAGTAGCTATAAATTCGCTTAAGTATAGGTAATAGTTTTAGTAGCCCTCGCTTTATATTCCGCTACTAATTACCTCGTTACACGGATTATAGTTACGGATAAACTTCCGTATATCCTTATTTATACCGGGCTAGAAGAACTATCGGGCTATTATAGCGATCGTGTTCTCCCTGCCTAGGTAGCCGCCGATAATAGAGTCGTGGATCGCTTATACTAAGCGTCCTTTTAGCGGCGAGTCCTTTTTAAAGCTCGGGACCCAGAGACGATCCCGGAAGGTTATATATCCCGCGGGGTTAAGGGAATATTCCGCGATCTATAGTTATAGCCTAAGGGAGGGGTTAAAGCTATAAGCTCTTATAGTAATCACGGTAAGGACTCCTTAGTACTAGGGGTCGGTTATTAAAGTCTTATCCTAAAGTTATTAAAGGTCTTTATTTACTTTAAATACACGCTTAATAGATATTTTCTGTATTATCGGCTCGGGAATTATTTTTAGGATTACGGAGTTAGGTATTAATTAAATTACCCGCCCCTATTCCCGGTTATCTAAGCTATCCCTCGGGGCGTCCTATTTATAATAAGAGAGCGTATCCGCCGCGAAGTTCTTATTACCTCGCCGGTACTCTAGTATAAAGTTAAACTAGGCTAATTCGCTAGCCTAGCGGCTTTGCCTTTCGGTAAGGGACCGTTTAGTTATAAAGTACTTAAGGGCCTTATAGTCCGATAATATTATAAATTACTTATAGCTAGTTAATTCTGCCTTTTAGGCGAGTATATAGCTTATAATCGCTAATATCTCCTTATCGTGAATAGGGTAGTTATACTCCGCCGGAGTAAGCTTACGCGAGTAATATATAACTATATAGCGATATCCTAACTCATCCACTTAGGACAGGATACCACCTAACGCGTAGCCCGAATAGTTAGTCTCTAATATAGTCTTACGGTCTAGATTCTATAACTATAGAACGGGTTCTATCTAGAAGAGTCGTTTTAGCTCCTTAAAGGCGGCGTCTTCTTCGGCCCCCTACCTAAAGAGCCGATCCTTTTTTATTAATACTAAGAGGGGGGCCGTGATACCTATAAAGTCGTAGATAAATATCCGGTAATAGTTCGCGAATCCTAAGAAACTTCGCACCCTTTTCACCGAGGTAGGGGCTTCCTAGTCGCGGATAGCCTTTAACTTCTTAGGGTTATAAGACACCCCCTTACCCACGGTAATAATAAAACCTAGATATTTTACCGTTATTACGCTAAACTTATACTTAGCCGGGTCTAGGGATAGGCCGGTATCTATAAGCCTACGTAATACTAGCCGGACCTTTACTTTATAGTCCTTATAAGATCCGCTAAAATAAATTAGGACGTTATTAATATATATAGTAATAAAGTCGTTAAGGAACTCTTATAGGGTCTAGTTAATATAGCGTTAGAAAGTGGCGGGTACGCTGCTTAGTCCGAAGGGGTATACTAGCCACTTAAAAAGACCGAAGCGTGTTCTAAAGGCTATTTTGCTTTTATACCCGGGGGCTATACGGATCTTATAGAAGGCGGCGACTATATCGAGCTTTATAAACTACTTAGCGCTAGCCAGGTTATATAGGGTCTCGGTAATTAAGGGAAGGGGGTAGCGATCTTACTAGGTAATCGCGTTTAGGGCTCTATAATTATAGTAAAAGCGTAGCCCGCCCCCTAGCTTCTTTATAAATAAGACTAGTACGGTAGCCGCTAAGCTATTAGCTCGTATAAATCCCTTATCTATTAAGTCGTTAAGCGTCTTCCGGAGTACTAGTAACTCTTCCCTTAATATACTATAAAGGTGCCCCTATAATAAGGTCGGCTCGAGTCTATTAGGACCTTATTGTAGGGTGATTTCGTGGTTAACGCCTAATCGGTAGGGGGGTAAGTCGTTAGCCTTATTAGGCGTAAAGAGGTCGCTAAACTCTTATAGTATATTCGTAGGGATATAGTCCCGAGGGTCTATAGGTTCCTTTTTACGGAGGGCCTTACCGATATCCCGTATACTAATAGCCCGGATTAAGGCGTTAAACTCGTCTCTTTCTTTTCCCTTTAATCCCCTTCTTATCCGTCGTATCGTGGCTATAAACACCGATCCCGAGATAAGCCTTACCTCGCGGATAGCTCGTATATCGGCTAGTTCTTCCTCGCCTACTAGTCGTAGGTTAATATCAGCGACTCTATAGTATAACCTACGATTCTTCGCGTAATATATAATATCGTTATACTCTAGCCACGGTTTTCCTAGGAATATATCCTAGTCTAGTCCTTTTACTATATAGGCGAAGACTGGTTATATATAGCCGCTAATCTTAAGCTCGAACACGGCGATCCCGGCGCTAATAGCCGGCTTAGACGTATCTAAGAATCCTTTTAATAGTTATTTTTTTTATCGACTAATAGTAACTAAAGTCTTTAGGTAAAGCGTTTATTTATAATAGCGTAATAGTTATAACCCGTATCTATAAGAGTATATATATATCTTCTATTTACTCGCGTTAATATTAGGGCTAAATCGCCGCTAGCTAGGTATTTAAACGCCTCCTACTCCTGCTATAGGGCGGCTATCGGCTTTAATACCCGTTTTCGCGTTAAAGCTATTCTTTTCCTAACTCTTTATTATCCGAACTATCCGAACTTATAGCGATATCGCTATCTTCGGCCTAGACCTTCGCTACGCGGGCGCCCTTAGCCTTTAAGCCCTTATCCCGGGACTTATAGTTTATACGGATATATCCCTTCTTCCTATAACCCCAGCACTCCCGGTTATCGTAAGGTCGGCCTATAATCGTATCGGGTCGTACCTAATTAATCCCGCCTATTATAATATCTTTATTAGTATCGGTTCCTCGGTTCCGGGTTCGGTTCGGCGTATAAGTATTCCGGCTAGTTAGGCGTAGACCTTTTAGCTTCTAAGCGATACTCTAGACCTCGATAACCTAACTCGTATAGTTATAGGGTAACTTCGTGATAACTAAGGCGCTACGTAGCTTCTAGCTTAGGGCTCCCTCTAGGAAAATAATCTTCGCCGAGTCTACCTACTCGCTACCACCTACTTAGGCGATCTGTTTTTCGAATTTCGGTAAGAACTATAAAAAGGTTTACTCCTCGCGTTATCTAAGAGAATATAGTATAAGGGCCGCGCGAGGCTATTCGTTTTAGTCCTTATATATATAGTCTAGGTAAGTAAAGAACGACTCTAGGTCGCGGGTACCTCCTAGCCCCCTAGCGGCGTAGAAGGCTAACACTACTTACTAGGCACTCCCTTCTAAGTATAAGTTAATATAATACTATATTTCGGCTCGGTTATTAAATAAATACTTATCGAGTAAGAGCTTATCGCGTATCTACTATAACTAGGTAGCGTACTCTATTCGTTTTCTACTAAACTTCGCGGGGTATAGTATAGGCTTAGTATACGGTAGGCGTGATTCGCTTAGTTTCTATAGGACTATGATCTAGGGGAGGGCAGAGGTCGCCGGGGTTAAAGGACCTGCCACCGACTCGGTAAGCGTATTCGTAGGGGCTCCCTCTAAGGGGGGCGCGAGGTTAAGGGTAGGTTATTATAGGGCCTAGATATTCGCGTAACCGTTTATAAGTCGTTAAAGTAGCTCTTATTATTAAGCTATCTGCTCCTATAAGGGACCGAGCATCGTATTAATAGCTTCGGTGATCCTTCTATCTGTCTACTTAGCTAGCTTAGCGGGGTTTATAGGACTGCCGCCGCCTAATAGCGTGTTCGTATCTAGCTCTATACTAACGTAGCGTATAGGGTTCGCTAAATTCTAGCTATATAAACGGCTAGTTATAGGTTAATCGCACTAAGTAAGGCCTAATAATTATATTAGCTAGAATTAAGGAAAGGAAAGGAAAAGGTCTATAAAGAGGCGCAGGATTTACTAGGTTTATACGAATCCGCGGTAAGGGCAGCGCGAGGTCCGAGTATCGGTTCTGCGTACTAATTAACAGTTCCGGCCTTATACCGGAACTATACTTTCAAGGGGTTAACCCGTAATAGCCGATACGAATAACGGACCTTTATAAGACTATACTACGAAGTATACGCGAAAATAAGGGGACTTAGATATAAGGGGAGGATAATCTTTAATTATAAGTTAGTTAAAGGGGGGGAATTCACTAGCCTCCCCGCCGGTTCCTAAAGAGGTAGATAATACCTCCGTAAAGGACTTTAGTCGGCGGTATTATTACCCGAACCGCCCTTATTACAATTATTACTACCGCCGGTAATAGGATTACTACCTCCCTAAAAGGCGGTAAGAATACCCTCTAGGAGGCGCGTTATCGCGGCTCCCTGGCCTTAAACCTCCTAGCAAAGGGCCTCTACCTTGTAGCGGAGACCCTTACTATTATTAATAGGGGCGGAGGCAGAGGCGGCGTTAGTGGTGGTAGCAGCGGTAATACGGGGTTCCTTAGATAATAAGGTATAATAGGCGCCACGAGCTAATTCGAAGGCCTCGCGGAGCTAGACCAGAGTTAGTAGCGACCTTAAAAAGGGGCCAGGAATACTCACGTTATTATCGTCTAGATTATCGCGTATAGCGCGACCCGTGGTAGCTATAGGATAAATAAACTTAGCGGCCCTAGGAGGGAGCTAGGGATATTAGTCTTAACTACTTAGCTTATAGATCGTAAAGAACTTACCGGGCAGTAGGCGTAAGATCCCACGGTATACTCGTAGCACTTAGGCTTCTTATAGGCGGCGCCGGGCCTAGATTAATTATAATACGTCTAATTAAACTTTATTTTAATACCCGCGATATAATTAGCGTAGGGGCGGTAGAAATCGTTATAATAATAACTAGGGGAGTAGCTCGGGCCGCGCGGTCGCTTACTAGGCGTACTAGCCTACCGGAGAGTTAGTAAGATCCTTATAGTAAAGTGCTAGGCCTTATTATAAACCTCCTTTTTAGCTAGACGCTTACCGGTATTCGCTATAGCAGTAAGGGCCTCCTTGGCCACGCTTTTAACCGATTAATAGCGTTCCTTACTATTAGAGGCGGGGGGGGGGGGGGACGCGATATCGCTAGTAACCGGCTACTCTTTAATAGTGCCCTCGCGGGTATAGCGGGTATTACGGCGGGGTATAGATATTCAGACGCACTTTATTAGTTATAACCTAACTAGATTAGCGCGAGGACTTATCGGAAGACTTTTAATAGTTAGAAGGCGAGATTTAGGAAATTAATAAAAAGTTACGAGTATAGAGTAACTATACCGCGAGTTAGTAAGGAATAGCACGGCTCCTAGCACGGAATATATAACGGAGCTTACTATTAAAATAACGTTATAGGCTTATAAAGGAAGAATTAACTATAAATAAAAAGCCGGGTAAAGCTACGCTTATACTATAATATTAAACTACGGAATATAATAAAAGCCTATAAAGCCATTTATTATAATAGTTTACGAATAAAGAAGAAGGAGTAACCGGGTATCCTTTATATAAAGGGTAAGTGCTTAGCGTAACGCGGAACGCTAGCGACTTAGAAGCGAAGGCGCCGCGAATAACGCGCGACTCGAATATACCCGATATAAAGGAGGATACACGACTCCCTCGCGACGCGTTTAGGTAAAAAACGGATTCGGCACTTAGTTATTACGGCCCCGGGGGGGAGGAGGGGGGTAATATCACGGGTTAACCCCTTAACAGTATAGTTCCGGTATAAGGCCGGAACCACTAATCAGCACGTAGGTCTGACGCTCGGACCTCGCGCTGCCCTTACCGCGGATTAGTATAAACCTAGCAAATCCTGCACCTCTCTATAGATCTTTTCCTTTCCTTTCTTTAATTCTAGCTAATATAATTATTCGGCCTTACTTAGTATAATTAACCTATAACTAGCCGCTTATAATCCTTATAGTTAATTTAAGACCTAATCGAAATTATTATTTAGAATTAGTCCTAGGCTTATTAGTATATATATAGTATATACTACGTATATACTACACGGAACGTACTTACTAGAAAATAATAAAAAACGTCTAGCCACCGGTTAGGTTAGAATAATAAGCTTAAGCAGGGTATATACTCGTTAAATCAGAATAGCTAGGGTAGCTTAGCTTACCTCGAAAATAGAGTGATAATAGAAAAGGGGAAAACTTTTTACCTATAGCACTAGAGTAGAATCTAATTACCTACCTACGGTGTAAGGTATAGTGCGATCCACCCTATTCTATAATAGCTAATAATATTAAATTATCTAGTAGCTAATAGAAATAGATTATTATTATACTGTAACTACTACGCTTCTTACTATATCGAAACACTATATACAATTAGAGCCTGGTTCGTGTAACGCATATGCTAAGTATATGCTATTCGAGGCCCCTGCAAAGTGGTTCCTCATATCTATTAGATGTATTATAGTGCTTTTCCCCCTCCATTGCCTATATATTTAATATCGTAGACTAGTACTCTTTTACAGTCTATAATAAATATAAGTCACACTTCGTACGATATTAGTATCCTAACAGATTTCTATACAGTTAATTTAATTAACAGATCGATCGCCTAGTTACGTATTCTTAAGCTATACACTGTTTATAACAATTATAACCCGACGGCCGTATCGGGGACCTTAGGCATAAATGCCTAATATTTAGGGTCAGGATATTCCGACTGGGTTATTTCAGCGGGCTTAGACGTGTTGATTCTAGGTATGCGTGGAAGTAGTGGGCGGCTTGTCGGCTAATTCGTGGTATACATAGTGACATAGTTTTGCTTAAGTTATATAAATACAAAAAATGCACTTAATAGGTGTAAACCTAAGCCACACGCCATAGAAGGTATAAAAACCTAGTATTTCTAAGATACCTAGAATAAACGTCTAAGGAACGAACGCAGAGCTAAGCGTATTTAACGAACGGTTTATATAGCGGAAATTTCAAGGGTCTGTTTTTAAAACGCAACTAAATAATAACCAAAAAAGATATAACCTTTCTGTTTATCGTCTAAGATAGGGAATTAATCGAATTTAAATCTATCTTATTTTCAACCTTATACGGCCTCTGCTTATATCTGCCTAAATACCCTATCATAAAATCCATTGAACGAACGTCTAGTTATAACGATAACGACTCCCCTCTATCTTCGCCTATATACCAGATATCGCTAAGTAAATTATATACTAAGGATCGTTAATAGTAGGAGAAGCTTAGACGGTAGGTTTAATCAAGCGACGGGGCGGTCCTTTAAAGGACCTTCTTAAAGGACCTGATTAAAGGACCCGGATTAACCTAATTAAAGGACCCGGATAAGCTAATTAAATCGAGTAACCGGGCGGTCCTTTAAAGAGCCCGGATTAACCTATTTAAATCGAGCGACTAGGCGGTCCTTTAAAGGACCCGGATTGATCTGATTAAATCGAGCGACCGGGCGGTCCTTTAAAGGACCTTCTTAAAGGACCTAATTAAAGGACCCGGATCAAAGGACCCTGATTAAAGAACCCGGATTAACCTAATTAAAGGGCCTAGATTAACCTGATTAAAGGACCCGGATTGACCTGATTAAAGGGCCCGGATTGACCTGTTAAATCGATTAGCTTAGGCTTAGTTAAATTAAGCGATTAGGCAGGCCTTTAAAACGATAATATCGTGGTTATTCGTAAACGCGATTAAGCCAGCGCTCGTTAATTACGGTTCTGTTTGCGTTCGGGACTCAGACCTCCCTGCGGGAGAGAATATAATAGATAGAATAAGGGAAACACTACGGCGCCTATACATTTTAATATCGAGCCCGTAAAAGTGGAGTCATAATCCTTAATACTCTCTTACTTATAAGCGATCCATTTTTCTACGGTAAAACAAGACGTCGACGGGTCAAGGTACATACAGTTACATTATACTAATTCCAAGTTATCAGTTCCAGTATATCCTTCTAGGCTACCGGGTTTATAAGAAGCCTTTAACGCCTCCTCCTCGAGCGCTTTCGTCTATACCTAGGTTATAAATCAATAGAGCCTTAGATTGGACAGTACTTAAGGAGGCGCGCTTAAAGTGCAATTAGCATAATATAACTGTATATACCTAGGCCCGCCGAGACCTCGATTTGCCGTTAAAAGGTAGGCCGTGTATAAGTAAGAGAATATACTCCACTTTTACGGGCTCGATATTAAAATATACGCGCGCCGCAGTGTTTCCCTAGAATAAAAGCCTCTGATTAGCTGGATTGCTAAAACGGACCCATATATACGTACCACACCGGTAATTCTATCTAAATCTATTTCCTGTATATACTACGCCACACTCCTCTCCCCAGGGTAGTCTAAGCTTGCTGAGATAACGACTAGGGCAAAAAGATATTCCGACTAGGGTCTATATATTAGCAGCTGCCATAACTGCCCACGACCGTCAATTGAATTTCAACCCTTCAATCCTTCTATTAATCTATCAATCTATTAATATATTAACCCTTTAATCCTTTAGTCCTTCTATTAATCTATTAATCCGTTAATCCGTTATTCTGATAACCCTCCCCTGGGAACGAGAGGAAGAAGAGGCTCGGCAGCGTTAAGAAGAGGTTGCACGTATCGCATAGGCTGGCCTAAAGCAGGTCCGGAACGGGTTATTCCGGGCCCGAAAGTGGGAGTGGATTTGCCGCAGGAATAAGGGCACGAATTTAGCACTACGATTAGAGATTTCTATAGAGTTAATTAAATTAATAGATCGATCGCTTATTTTATATAATTAAGTTATACACTATTTATAATAATTAAGAGTCTTATTTTACTCGATAACCTATTAAAGCTATTTACGCCGAGCTGCCTATAGCTATAACCACTATAACCTTAAATACGACTATCTATATAAACCATAAAGACTAGGCGCTATAGCAACGCCTTTATAAAATCAGGGCCTATAGTAATAGCGTTTAGGACTTCCTACGCCCTAACGATCCAGCCCCTAGGCCGTAGCGAGCTACCTGTCCCGAATTCACCTCCTACGCCTCTCTCGCTAACATTAACGGGCATATAACGAAAGGAAAGTCCGTAGACTTTAGTTAAGGAAAAGATATCACAGAAAAGGCTCGATAGCTTGATACCGTAGAGTAGTCGCAGTATATTCGTTAACTAAGCGCTGACTTTAAACCAAGACTTTAACTTAAGGGATTAAACTGATCCCTTAACGTACGCATAGAGATAGGTTCGGATCGGTGGTCCGTGCGCGGCTATCGGTCCGACTATATGCCGATAGGTCTGCGATTATCTTATTATACTGCCCCCCCCCCTGATAAGTCTAGTCCCGTAGACTTATATTATCGTGATGCCTTTAATTACGCGTTTATCGCGATTAATTATCTCTATCTGGTTCTACGCGAGCCCTTATTAAAACCCTATAAGGAAAAAGAGTGGCCGCTCCTTTTATTTACCTTTTTAGTGTTTTATCGCCGACTATATGCCTTGTGATTTATCCGAATATTGCTATAGAAACTCCGCGATGCTTATTATTATTGCTTATAGTTATCTGACCTTTCGCGGATAATATGCCTAGCCTTAGGTAACCGTTTAGCGGCGAGTATATAGTTCCTTATGTGATTTCCCTTATAGCTCCTACTTTTCTTCCTATAACTATCTTCTATTATTATAATCGCTAACCGTTCGCTGATTATTAGTTTGCCTATCTTAATTCTATTACTATTAATAATATTAATATTATCACGCCGACTAATTATTATTATATTATCGGTTAATTTATAAGTTATTATGGCTCTTTGTGAGCTATAATATAATGCCGATAACGGGTAGGAATCGGTTATTAGGGATAAGGCTCCCTGTTTATTTTATGTTTCTTAGCTAGATTTATATATTAGTATTAACTATTTCGATAAGGCCGGCGACGGCACGGGGGCTAATCGCTATATCGCCTATGCCCGGGGTTATTAGTAATGCGTCGCTATAAGTTCGCCGACTCTTCGGCGTTTTTCTATACTAATTAGTTATTAGATCCCTGATTTTATACTAGGTGCTGCTTAGTTATTATAGAATAGCAGTAAGCGTATTTATATAATAGATAATAATTTAACGCCGATAGCCCGGCGTCGCTCTTATAAGCGTATCTTTAAGGCCTATAAATGGTTCCGCGTAGTTATAGACCACGGTAAGAAAAAGCTTACCGCTAAGGATATGAGTTTAATTGCCGACCGCTCGGCTACCTATTCTTAACGATTAGTAGTCTTAAATACTAGTTCTGGACGAAATCTTATCCTTACGCTTTATAATAACGGTTAACTTTATACACCGTCTTAGTCGTATTAATAACGCCGAAGCGTTAGCGTTATTAGATTAAACCGGCCCGCCTCGCGAGGGTAACCTCCGCGACGTTAAGTCGCTTATTTCTTTTATTAAGGACTTAGCGATAAACGGTTACCGCCTATTCGATCGTGAGGATCGCCTTTAAGGCCTTAAGGCGTTTCCGTCTTTAAATAGGCTCGCCGACCTTTTAGCGGCCGTTAATAATCCCCGACGCCCTGCTCTGGCTTATTATTTTGCCGGTCGCTTAGCGGCCACTCGCTATAGTTATACCTCCGTCGATAATAATAATAATCCTTTTGGCGATAGTTCTGATAAGGCTGTCGAACCTGTTCCTTATCCCGCTACGGCTCGCCCCCGCCGTCCTGCTTATCGTCGGGCTTCCGCCGCCTTATTAGCTACTAACGCCCCGGCTCCCCCTGGTGATACCGTGTATACGCCGCTAGCGTTTGCCTTATCGGATAAGGACGATATCCCTTATCGGCGTATTCGTATGTCCCGCTATTATGCCCCCGCCGCCTAGCCGGCCCCCGCTAATAACGACGATATTATAGCCGCTGTTATCGGTAATAAAACCGACTTTTTTAGTTTTAGTAACTAAAAAATTTTTTTATTCGCTAAGCCACCGCCGGTAATAATCGCCTAAAATAGCGTTAAACTTTATACGGATAGTTTTATGATTTTGGGATTGGTTAGGGCTTAACCCTATTTTATCTAGTTATCGTTAAGGAAAAAGGTTATTATAACCTGTAATTAAGTTCTTATTTTTATGTCCGATAACCCTTTAGCGCCTTATACTATCTCGTAGTCGTCTTACTTTTTATATATATGCTTTTTATGCTTTTAGTACCTTTTCTGGATCCCCGGAGCGTTTTCTAGGTGGTCCTCTGGTTCCTAGGTATTATATTCTACCGGCTAGCCTACCTATTTTATAAGATAAAACGTTTTCCTTTATTATTCTTTATAACTAACGATATCTTCTACCTCCTATTTATCTTACTCCTCCTTTAGGAGCGGGAGATCCTTCGCTGATAACTCTACGGCTACTCGGTCTTTCTACGGCTCTAATAAGGATACCGGGAATATATCGTGTATCCTTATATACTATATAGGAAGGCGAACCCTGTACGCCTGCTCGCCGATCCTCTTAGTTACCTATACCCGAATATATCGCGGTGCTAGCTTCGACCCTTACCGGAATCGGAAGTTCTTCGTGGATAGTCTAATAACGTCGCCTACCTTATACTGCTATGGTTAGTGGCGCTTATTATAGTGCCGAGCCTAGTGCTCCGTGGCACGCGCCTAGTATTCGCGGACCTTTCGCCGAACTTCCGCTAGCTTTTTAATACGTTCTTAGACGCCCTATACCCGGGTATCGTCCCTGGGTCGAATATATTCCACTATATATAGATAATACCCGTATAACGCTTCGTATAGCGAGATACTAAGCGAGGAGTACTCGCTGTTATTATAGGCGAACCTAGCTTTTAATAACTAAATAGGCTATTACGTTATCGCGTTACCGGCGATTATTCGTAAGTACTTAATTAGGAACTAATACGTTTATTCCGTCTAACTATCCGTCTATAGGTGGTATACGGTGGATAGTCGCTAAGCGTTCGCCCGCTTACGGCAGAACTCTATTTAAAACTAATTAGTAAATAGCTTATCCTAGTCTATTACTATACCCTCTAGGCTGCCGAATCGGTACTTAATTTCCTTATATAGTAGCGCTACTAGCTAGGGTGCTATTAGGTCCTTCCGCGTAGGAATAAATAGAGCGTACTTTATATACCGGTTAACGATTACTAGGATAGCGTTATATGTTTGCCCGTCTACCCCTTTTATAGACGGCAGACCCGTGATAAAATCTATACTAATCTCTTAGAACGGATACGTGGGTAACGGTAGCGTTTATAGCTAACTATACGGCTTATATCGCGGCACCTATACCCCTTAATACGCCGAATATATAGCGACGTAATCGCGAACGTCCGCCGCTAAGTCTACCTAGTAGAACTTTCTTAAAATCAGCTTAAGTGTTTTATTCGCTCCTATATACCCGGCTCTAGGGTTATTATGGTGCTATTATAGGACCTCCGCCCTTAAGGCGCCCTATGCAGGTAGTATTAACTATCCCTTAAATAGTAGTATATCCTTATCTCCGAGAGAGTACCCCGCTCTCTTTCTGGTCCCTCGGCGAATATTCTTAATTAAGGATATATAACCCGGGTTAGTGGTCTATAGCCCTCTAACTAGATCTTTTAGTTCCTTGCTAATAATACGCTAACCTGCCGTTTTATTCCTAGCTAGCTCTTAGGCTATAGAATATAGGACGTGCTGATCCGGTATTATAGTAACCCTAGCCTTATTAGCCTTAGGCGTTAGCGATATCTTATTAGCGACCCTTCGCTAGGTAGTCGCCTTATACCCCACGTCTTATATTCGGGAGCGGGTAATAGCAGCGATAATAACACGCTGTATACCGTTAATAGGATATAGGGGTCGTAGCCCTTTTCCGTCCTCGTATTCTCTTAAGCTAGGCAGGGCCCCCTCTTATAGAGTCTATACCCGCTTATATTTACTAGGCCTATATTCGGGTAGCGTTACCCGAGCAGCTTAAACGTATACGATCTTTACCGCGTTACTTATTAGGGTAAGATAGATGCTCGTGATCCGTTAGCGAACGCTTATCGGGAGGTCGCTAACTAATCGTAATCTTTGCGATAAGGTGGGAAGCACGTTATCGTACGGCGTCTTATCCACTATATAATCCGGCCGTCTTGATAGGCCGTCTACCGGGTTTATCTTGCCTAGGCGGTGTTAAACCTCGAAGTCGAATAACGATAATCGGTATACCTATCTAATAAGCCTTCCGCGAAGGTCCCGCGCCGGCGCGTTTAGCACGCCCTTAAGCGCCTAATAGTCCGTTAATACCATAAACGCCTGTCCCGTGCCTTCGAGATAATGGCGCTAATACTCGAGGCTCTCTATTATAGCTAATAGCTCCTGCTATCCTATACCTTATCGTTACTCTGTTTCGGAAAGCTTCCGCGAGAAGTAGGCGACCGGTCGCTATCTAGTCTTATACTTCTAACTTAGGATCCCGGAAATAGCCTTATTTAAGGTGTCCGTCTCGACCCTTATATCTAGCACTAGGTTCTAGTACCGTAGAATAGTCGCCGACCCGAAGGCGACTTTTAGTAATTCGAATACCCGCTTAGCGCTATCCGGGAACTTAAAAGGTCCTTTCTTTTTACCCGCCTAACTGCCTTTTAGTAGCGTAGTTAACGGCGCGGTGACTTTAGAGTATCCCTTAAGAAACCTCTTATAGAAATTAGTAAAACCGAGGAAAACTTAGATATTATAAAATAATCCGGGCGCCGGCCACTTAGCGACTATACGTATACGTTCCGGGTTTATTATAATACCCTCGCGGGTTACTATAAACCCTAGGAAATCCACTTAGTTATAGTAAAATTCGCACTTTAATAGTTTCGCGTATAGCTAGGCCCTATAAAGCCGATCTAAAACCTTCTTTAGGTTCTTTATGTACTATTCCCTTAACGTGGAATATATAAGGATATTATCTAGGTAAGCGATATAATATATATCTAGTAAACCGGCGAGCGCTTAGTGAATATATGCCTAGAAGGTAGCCGGAGTATTTATTAGCCTGAATAGTATAACCGCGTACTCGTAGTAGCCGTACCGCGTTCTAAACGCCGTCTTTTAGCGGTCCTTTTTCTTAATCCGGATCCTATAATAGGTATCTCGGATATCCACCTTAGAAAAGTACTTTACCCTAGCGAGCCTATCTAATAGCTCGCCGATTAGGGGTAGGGGGTACCTGTTTTTAATTATTATAGCGTTTAACCCTTAATAATCGATATAAAGTTATAAGCTACTATCCTTTTTAGGCATAAATAGTATTAGCGAGCCTATAAGGCTTATTAACTATTAGATACGACTGCTCGCTATCCCTTCGGCGATATACTTTTTTAGCTCCTTTAGCTAGGCTCGAGATAGGGGATATAACGGCCCGAATAGCGGTTCCTTCCCGTCTTATAAGTTAATTATATATTCGGCGTCCTTTAGTAAGGGTAGCTCCTTTATAGCCTGCTCCGAAAACACGTCCTGATAGTTAGCGATTTCCGGCGGTAGTTCGACGACTAGTCCGTATATCACCTTATTATTATTTATAGACGGAATAGTTATATCCGGCGTCCCTGGTATAATAGTAGTAGCGGCAGTGATATATATAACGTACGCCTTCGCTCGCTTTTCGATAACCTCGCGAGCCTATAGCTCGGGGTCTATAATTAAGATCGGCCCGTAGACGAACGTTTAGCGGGCCGTATTAATTATAATACCTTCCTAACCTATACTATCGTTTAAGAGTAGTAATTATCCGGTACCCTTAGGTCGATCCGTATATAGGAAGACCCTTTTTAATAAGCGTGGCCGCCCTTCTACGTCTAGTAAATAGAAAGCTAAGCCGTACGCTCCGCGAACCCTTGCCGGGCTGCCGTTAAAGCCTTCGATCTCCGGAGTCTTAACCTCTAAGAGCGGTTTTAACCTTAGGCGTTCTATTAACGCCGGGCTAATAATATCTACCTGCGTATAAGTATCTAAATCTATACTAAACTTAATCTCCTTTCCGTAACGGATTATTATCGCTATAAATCTCGCTACCTCGCTAACTACGATCGCCGGCCGGTTATTAGGCGTAGGTCCGGCCCCTTTATTACCTACGCCGACTTATTTCCCGATAAATAGAGTTCTCTGACCCGAATATCGTTATCGAGGTTATTACGTGCAGCGTGTATATTACTAATATAGGCGCGAGCCTTTACCGCCCTATTATTAGTCGTCCGTCGTTCCTTATTATTATAGCAGTCCTTAGAACGGTAACCCTTTTTGTTATAGTTATAGCACTTACCCGTAAAGGCACGCGTACTAGGCTACGCTTATAGAGGCTCTGGACCCGAGCCCGATGCCTTTTAACCTGTTAGGGGCGCCCCCTTCGAGTCCGTCTTACCTGGCTTGGCGGGCGTACGCCGACTAGTCGCCGGGGTGCTTACCCGACTTAAGCGACCGTCCGAACGCTAGAAGTTTAATAGGGTCCTTTTACGACTAGTATCCGATCGCTTACTACTCGCCTTCTTAATAGGGCTTATATCCTAGAATAGCTACGCCTCTTAAGCTAGCGTTACCGCCTTATCTAATCCGGTTTTCCGCTCCCGTATCTTATCCTTAATACGTAGGGGCAGCTAACTAAAATAGTCGTAGGTATACTCTTCGCTTCCGCTTATCTCCTAGCCTAATAGCCTATACAGGTTATCCCACCGTTCGAATAGCTTTATCAGCGTTATATCGCCGGTTATTCGTAGCTTACGAAGTTCCTTACGGTAATAGTACTATTATATATCCCGGGATAAGTGCTCTCGCTAAATAAACGCCGTAAAATCGTTTTAATTCGGGTTAGTGATTTTCCGGGTATAATGCCTCTAGGACGTCTAGAAGGTATATTCGAGCTTCGTCAAAGCCTATTCGATCTGCTATAGCACTAGGGCACTAGGTCTAAACTGGTTCCTAGCCTTAATCGTTACTAACTAATCGTCGATTTCTATAACCGTGGATAACTCTCTAATTAGCTTATAATTATATACCGGCGGTTTTTCGTAGTCACGCCGGGGCGCCGGTTATTCGGCGAGCTTCTCTATGATTACTCGATTAATCTCGCTTTGTTACTAGAGATATTACGAAAATATCGTAATTAACGCCTTTTGCGTCGACGTCGAGGGGCCGGCGATGGATCGCTGATCGGCCTACGAACCACTATCTTTAGGACCGAGCGTAACCGGCGTATCCGTTAACCCCTTGTTTTTATCCGACGGTTCCTGTTCGGCCACTATCGTTATTAACCTTAGTATAGCGGGCGGCTGCCCGGCGTCCGCTTCGCTAGCTCCCCCCGGGGGGATACTTATTCCTCGAGTCCTTCTCGGTGGTATCTTTGGCCTGACTACCTTAAAGGTGTGGAAGTTAAAGAATTATAACGAAAGGAAAGTCCGTAGACTTTAGTTAAGGAAAAGATATCATAGAAAAGGCTCGATAGCTTAATACCGTAGAGTAGTCGTAGTATATTCGTTAACTAAGCGCTAACTTTAAACCAAGACTTCAACTTAAGGGATTAAACTGATCCCTTAACGTACGCACAGAGATAGGTTCGGATCGGTGGTCCGTGCGCGGCCATCGGTCCGACTACATGCCGATGGGTCTGCGATCATCTCGTTACAGGGCAGCCTACTAATATCTCCGAGCTAATAGTTATAGGTAAGGCCGCCTATACCGAAGACTACCGCCGATATAAAGAAGATCGTAAAGACTATAAGACGTATTAGAAGGGTATTAATAGTATACTTAAGTGGGTAGAAGAGTCTATCCTAGCGAAGAGACGGAAGGCCCTAATAAAGGGCACGACCCCGGAAGAGATCTACGTAGCAGTATAAGTCGACGCCGTATCCTATATCGCGACCTGTATAAAAGACTCTTAAAAAAACTACGATCCTTATAAGAATAAGCCGCCCACTAACCCACGGAAAGTGACCGCCTGGCTAGACGATTAGCAGGACCGGCTTTAGGACTATTATAACGTTGGGATATATAACGAACTCCAGGAGATTTAGATTAACGATTTCTTTAACGTTATACGACCTGCCTTAGATAACTAGGTGGATATAAAGGAAGTAACGCTAGACCTTAAAATAGTATCAGCGATAACCCTTATCGCGAAAAGGAAAAAGGCGGCGGAATAACTTAATATACCGCCTACTCGGAGCTATAGGACTATAGCCTTCCCTGCCCTAAACCTAGGCCATGATAATAACAGGCCGTAATAGGCCAGGAGGGCTAACCGGACTAGAGCCTAGCGGGGCCGTAGTGCCTACCCTAAAGGTAAGTGAACTAACCGTATAAGCTCTAAGCGCTAATAATCCCTATTTTATAAGGATAAATATCCCGTATACTACCGGCGCGGCCACGATCTATAGGGCTACTAGATACTATTTCCAGAGTTAGCGCCGGAGGACTTCCAAGCTAAGGACTCGATTAGGAGGCTCGTGGAGAAGTCCCTTGGGATAGACTAGGACCTATAGAGCGCCGTGGGGAAGATTAGGCCCCGAAATAAAAAGAAAGAGAACCACCGTTACCGATTAAGAAGTCCGTGGTAATAGTGAAGCCACAGATAATAATAATAAAGTCGGTAGCAGCGCCGGTAACGGCGATAATAACAATAAAGCCCTCGAGGAGGCGTGATTATATATAGTAATAAAAGCCGCCGACGACGATAACGGAGTCTTCTTTTAAATTAAGAAACCCACGAAGTAAGGAAAGCTTATAAATGCATGCTATAAAGGAAAAGGTAAGGCGTTAAACACCGTCTATAGCGGCGCTAGTAACGGAATAGAGCTACGCCGGATAGAAGCCCCGGCGGCCGCCCTCTTAGCCGCCGTATATCCTTTATGGTAGTCCGCTATATTAGACTTAGGTACCACCTCCTACGTTTGCTATAATAAAAGCAGATTTATGGATTATAGACCGGCCCGCCCTAGCAACGTTATAATCGCTAGCACTATAACGGTGCCGCTTTAAAGATATAGAGACGTTATTATTATAATAGAAGGAATAGCCGGCCCGATAAAGTTCTGGTTAAAAGATATAGCCTATTACGAAGATTTTATTTATAACCTAGTCTCTAATAAGAAGATATGTTAGAACGGTTACTAGTAGGATTAGGAGCCGCTAAACGATTATATACGACGCTAAGATCGATTAATCCTTTATAAGCTAAGTATCCACTACGATTAAACCGTTATAAAGCTCTTTCTAGTCACTAACGCCCTAGCTACTATTACTCTTCTAGCCCCGAATATACTAATTAGGAAACCTATTAAGAGGGAAGCCAGCTAAGCCGACAGTAACCTATAGTATCTCCGTTTAGGGCACGCTAGCCCTAATATAATCATGTAACTAGAAGAGTAGTTATAGGGCGTTAAACTAAAGGGGCTAGGAATAGTGGAGTATAACGCCTACGCCTAATCGAAGATAAGTCGTTAGATTAGCCGGCGGACCCGTATAGCTTTAAGCTACGCCGGCGAGAGGTGGGCGATCGACTTCACGGAGTTCTAACTAACCGCCAAGGGTTATATACAGATTATATTCTTCACAGATAGATATAGCGGATTCGTGGCCTATTACGTTATACCATTAAAAAGGGCCTCCAATATCTATATAGTTATAAACTTATATATCTAATGGGTTTAGAGTTACTTTAACCGACAGGTACAGGTCTTTAAGTATAATAACGAACTAATATAATCGCTTAAAATATAGGGCTTAGCTAAGGGTTTTGGTATCTAAGGGACTCTCTAGGGAGACCTTATATTTCTATAAAGAGACGTTACATGTGACTTCTTCGTGGGATTTTATAGGGCCATAACAAAGCCGTGAAGTTTTCTAAGTATCCTATATAATTTATATATATAGCTTAAGTAGATACCTATACTTAACATTTCTACTTACAGGGACATTTTTTAGATCATTCCCGCGGTGCCTGGCCATAGTACTTTAGTGGCTACGATTATGAATGTACTAGTAAGTACTATTATTGCTATGCCCCTTTTCTTCCCTATACTAGATAACTTAAGGGCCAGTTTTAGGCTGCTTATGCCTTAAAAAATCATTGACTTTAGGGAATATCGAGCAGTGGTATAAGACCAGTATAGTATAATATATAGTTAGGCGTGCACAGAAAAAGAGGTGCGGTACTTAATCGGCTTTAGGCTTTATTATAGCCCTATAAAAATGCCACGTGTAAGGTCTCTCTACCGAAATATAAGGTCTCCCTAGAGAGTCCCGTATCTAATTGGAGTCCTTTTTAGTAAAGACCCCCGCTTAGAACGGTAGTACCAAAAGATCTAGGGCTATTATTATGCTAAAGGCATAAGCTATACGAATTCACTCCCGATTACCCGATTTCCTATAGGTTAAAGTCGTTCCTACTACCGCTTACGTATAAAACAGAACACTAAAATAACGCCTTAGCTTGAAGACCCCGTTCGAGGTCCTCTATTAATATAAGCCGTAGCTAGGCTCTCTTCGGGCCTTTAGCTATAAAGCTTTTCTAATAACCAGAGCAGCTCTAATAAGGTCTAGAAAGCTTTACAATCGACTAGCGCCGTGGGCCTATATCGGCTACCTTATAGAATACGATTAGACTATTATTTACTGTATTTAGGTCCCTGGCCTTAGAAGGAACGGGATTATTTATACAGGTAATATTATCTTTAATAAAAAAGAGTATTTTAATAGTAGTCTTGAAGCCCTAAAGGACGACTTATATTAATTAACAGAAAAAGAGCTAGCGGATATTATTAATTAGATCCGTTTACCAGATATACATGTAATTAAGTAAGGCGAGCCGTTATCGCCTAAGATATATATAATAGCATACTTCGAGCCTATTCTCTAGTTAGGTAGCGAGGTTAACGAACCTCTCTTAAAGGTTACGCCTGCCGCTCTCGAGGCTCGGGGGGTAGAACCGTTTATAGCGTCTAAAAGGCCGGAACGATAGCAGGAGCTTATAAAGCCTACGAGGCCGGAGCTAGAAAAAGACTCTCCTATAGCCGCGATTAATTACTAATACCTAGATAGTCACCTTCCAACTCTACTAGAAACCCCTCCTTAGGCAGGGCTTACGGCGGCTGCTTTCACGGCCTATATACCTATAGAGCAGGGGGGAGCCAAATTTCGAAGCTATAGTAGTAACCGAGTCTGGATCTCTGCTTTTAACGCAGGAACATATACCCTATTAGTCCGTACTTTACATAGTAAGCCGCTAATAAAGTCAAAAATTAAAAGGGCACTTAAGAGACCTTATAGAATATACTGTAAGTAACTGCCGGCCCCTCCGAGAAATTAATAAGACCTTAAAAACCACCTATACGAAATCCTATTCCGATAAGCCTAACGGGATCACCTAAAAAGTTATAAAGAGATAGACTTATAGATCACGGTGCCGAAGGATAGGGCGAAGGGTTATTAAGTGCTTAGCTGTATATAGGTGATAACCTATAAGTTCAATAAGCATGGCTTTCTATAGCAGTCCAAGGCTAGATTAGTGGTCCGAGGAGATGAATAGTATTAAGACCCGTTAAAAGATATATATATAGCCACGCTCGCTGGTTATTTCTTAAAATTATTAATAGCGATCGCCGCCCGCTTTAACCCATCCTTAATATAGTATAATATCGTTATCGCGTTTATACACGCCCCGCTGCTGCACGATATATATACGGTTCCCGCCTAGGACCACGGTGCCGGGTACATTATTATTTCTTAAAAAGGCATTATACGGGCTGCGCGAGTCTCTATTACTATAGCAGAAACATATTATAGAAGTGCTAAAAAGAGAGGGGCTTAAGATAGTGCCATAAGAGCCCTGCTGCTTTATATGCCGTGGGCTAATCCTGTTGTTTTATATAGACAATATTATAATCGGCTTTAAGGAAGACTTTAAGGAAGAGATAGAATAGGCTATTGCGAGCCTATAAGAGCATTACGCCCTGTAAGGCGGGCAGCCACCATAATGGTTCCGTAGGATTAAGGTTATTCGGGCCCGTCCCTTAAGGAGCATATAGCTGTTATAACGCGATTATATCGTGAAGGTAGGATATCTATTATTAACGGTATCTAACTATAAACCTATAAGCCCTATAAAGCCGGCAGAGCTGCTACCGTACGCAGGGAAATCTACTATTATTAAAAGCTATTAACGTAAGATAGGATCCGTTTTATACGCCGTAGTAATTACACGACCCGGTATCGCCTTTATAGTATCTCGACTCTATAGATTTAATATATATCTAAGCCGTTAGTATTATAAAGCAGCTAACTATTTACTCCGATATTTACTAGCCAGGTAAACCTATGCCTTAGAATTAGGTGGTGGCGACTCTATTAAGGTGTTTACCGACGCGTGCTTTACGGATAACTTAATTAATGGAAAGAGTAGTTAGGTATTTATTTACGCCTATTTAGAGGTATAGTAGCCTAGCGAGCTAATAAATAAGTAACGGTTATAATGTTAATAATAAAGGCGGAGCTGCTCTCGCTTATATAAGATGCGAAGGAAGGGATATTTACGAAGAGGCTATTAAAGGTAATAGGTATAATATTCGACGATCCATGATTTAAGATACGATACGATAATAGCTAAATAATACGCCTATTAACGGCAGAGATCGCTTAATTAAATACACAATTACGGCAAGTAGATATATATAACTATTAGTTATAAGAGGCGCAGTAGTGTAGAAGGATTAAAGTTAGCTATGTTATAAGCGCCGATATAGTTACTAATAGATTAATAAAGGTCTTGTCTACGGAAAAGTTTATAAGCTTTAGAGAATAGGTAGGAGTATTGGATATATAGGGACGTCTCTATATAAATAGGCTAGAGGAGATCTTACTAGAGTATTTAGAGGAGCTGGAAGAGAAGTTCGATAGAAGCTATATAGACTTTATAGAAGGGGATATATCGATAAAAGAAGCCTATAAATAACTTTAACTAAGTAACTATCGTATAGTTATTTAGTTAGGGGGTGTGTCGTATAGGCTGGCCTAAAGCAGGTCCGGAACGGGTTATTCCGGGCCCGAAAGTGAGAGTGGATCTACTATAGGAATAAGGGCAGGAATTTAGTATTACGATCAGAGATTTCTATAGAGTTAATTAAGAGGCAGGATATTCCGACTATACTACTTGGATATTCCGACTATAGTTCCGGTAGGCCCACTTTTCCGACTAATAAACTTTTACGTCCTAGACCCTATACACACATACAAAGTTATGATCGCTAATTTAACCTATATACGCAACCTTAATCTGCTTTAATTAATAACGCGATTACGCCTCTACTATATATTTCCTTGCCTTAGAATAATAATACTAGTAATAATAATAATAATAATAATAATAATAATAATAATAATAATAATAATAATAATAATAATAATAATAATAATAATAATAATAATAATAATAATAATAATAATAATAATAATAATAATAATAATAATAATAATAATAATAATAATAATAATATTAAGACGATATCCGTGGGCGTGGGCGTGGGCGTGGGCGTGGGCGTGGGCGTGGGCGTGGGCGTGGGCGTGGAAGAGGTCGTGGAAGAAAGAGGTCGTGGAACTATTATTACTAGCGGAGGTCGCGGAGCTATTTCTTCTACGATGGGCTTTAATTAAACGCATATCCGTTAATTATAGCAGCAATAACAACAATAACAGTAATAATAACAATAATAAGAGTAGGAGCAGGAGTAGGCTAGATATATAAGGATCAATAACAGGATACTAGATTCTATAAAGAGGCTCTAATTAGTGGTAAATAGATATAAAATAGAATCGCTATTCCTACTTAATATTACGGGTTAACCCCTTAAAAGTGTAGTTCCGGTATAAGGCCGGACCGCTAATTAGCACGCAGGTCCGACGCTTAGATCTCGCGCTGCCCTTACCGCGGATTCGTATAAACCTAGTAAATCCTATACCTTTCTATAGACCTTTTCCTTTCCTTTCCTTAATTCTAGCTAATATAATTATTCGGCCTTACTTAGTGCGATTAACCTATAACTAGCCGCTTATATAGCTAGAATTCAGCGAACCTTACGCGCTATATTAGTATAGAGCTAGATACGAACGCGCCGTTAGGCGGCGGCGGTCCTATAAACCCCGCTAATCTAGCTAGGTGGACGGATAGAAGGATTACCGAAGCTATTAATACGATGCTCGGTCCCTTATAGGAATAGATAGCTTAATAATAAGAGCTACTCTAACGACTTATAAACGGTCTCGTGAATATCTAGGCCCCGTAATAACCCACCCCTAACCTCACGCCCCCCTTAGAGGGGGCCCCCACGAATACTCCTATAGAATCGGTGGTAGGCCCTCCTACCCCAGCGGCCTCTACTCCCCCCTAAATCAAAGTCCCCTAGGAGTCATGTCCGCTATATACTAAACCTCTGCTATACCCCGTGAAGTTTAGCGGAAGGCGAATAAAGTACGCTACCTAGTCGTAGTAAATACGTGATAAGCTTTAGCTAGACGAATACTTATTTAAGAACCGAGCCGAAATATAGTACTATATTAACTTATAGCTAGAAAGGAGTGCCTAGTAAGTAGTGTTAGTCTTTTACGCCGCCGGAGGGCCGGGAGGTACCCGCGACCCAGAATCGTTCCTTACTTACCTAGACTATATATATAAGGATTAAAATAAATAGCCTCGCGCGGCCTTTAAGCTACGCTCCCTCCGATAACGCGAGAAATAAACCTTTATATAGTTCTTACCGAAATTTAAGAAATAGATTACCTAAGTAGGTGGTAGCGAGTAGGTAGACTCGGCGAAGATCACTTTCCTTAAAGAAGCCCTAAGCTAGAAGCTATATAGCGCCTTAGTTACGGCGAAGTTACCCTGTAATTACCTAAGCTAAGTTACTAAGGTCTAGGGTATTACCTAAAAGCTAAAAGGCCTATACCTAACTAACCGGAATACTTATATACCGAATTAAACCCGGAACTAAGAGATAAACGCTAATAGAGATATTATAATAGACGGGATTAATTAGGTCTAGCCTAACACGAATATAGACCGACCTTATAATAACCGGGAGTGCTAATAGTATAGAAAGAAGGGATATATCCGTATAAACTATAAGTCCCGGGATACTATAAAGGGGCAGACCCGTGTTCCGGGTCTGGACGTTATGGATATCACGTGACCACGTACGCGGTCCTAGAGATCTGGTCTTATATACGGCTATTCTTCGGAATAGACCCACTATATCTAGCTAGCTTTTTTATCCGATCTTTTATAATCGTCACCTATCACCTATTATAATTATAATTTATATTATCCTTCCCTTTTTGATTATCTAGACAATCTAGAAGAGCCGACTATAGGCCCGCCTACCTATCTATAGCTATTCGTTCCCCTGATCGGACCACTACCAACCCTTCTAAAGGCCCGGCGACCATCTCCTCGGGACCTTAGCTCTAGATACGGACCCGTAACGAGCCTAACCCTCCTTTCTGCTAGCCTATTATTAGTTAGTTAGTTATTTATTTGTTTTGGCCCTAGCGGAGCCGTTCTGTATAGTAACGGCTTCGCCTTTCTTTAATTAATGCTCGGAGGCGGATATAATCGGCGTAGGGGGATTTTATCTATCCTACGCATAAGGGTAGTTCCGGCCTACCTAAATAAACGGCCTATTAACACGTTATTAATTACGATACGGTCACGGTTTCCTTTATTCTATTTTAAGCCTTTAAGTCTTTGGTTTTTAAGCTTTAAGTCTTCGAGTCTAGAGCGTTTAGATACGATATAGCTTTAGATATAGCTTCGGATACGGCACGGTTTTAGTTAGTCCTTTAATAACGGGCGAAGGGCTTAGGATAAGGCCCGGAAGAATATCGCATTACGTGGATATTAGAATAAGAAGAAGAGGTCTAAGAGAAGACGATTCTGTTTCCAGTTTAAGTTTTAATTCCGGTTACGATATAATAATAATAAAAACACTAAAAACACTATACACGAAAACACTAAAAATAATAGCCCGGAGCCCGAGTCCTTTAGGAGAGTAAACGCTGCCTGCTTATTAATAATAGCCTTAATATATCCCGATATAAAGACTGCCTATATATTAATAGTCCCACGGATCCGGTCTAACGGTCCCGAGTACTATAGATCCGGAAAAGCAAAGACTGCCTGCTTAGAAAGAATAGTCTAAACCGACGCAGAGACTACCTATAGATTAATAGTTGTATATAAAGAGGAAGACGTCACGACGGCGATATCGTGGAAAGAGGAGGATATAATACCGGGACGGTTAGCCTCCTTAAGGTGGTCGCGCGTAGGATATATTCCTATTCCTCTTAATCGGCTTAACCTCCTGTTTTAAGGTTATCGCGAGAGTTATATTAAAGGCGTGCGAGGTAGCCCTAGAAAAGCTCTATATTTAAAGGGTACGCGATATCTTTTTGCCGTTTACTTCCTATTCGTCTAATTAGACTAATAGTAACGTCGTTACCTATAGGCAGCCTACTATTCCGGGTAGTCTATATAGTCGTAGCCGAAGTAATAGTCGGAAGAGCCGCCGCCGCTATAGTAGAAGTATGACTTTATAGAAGAGTCCCGCCGCCCGGTATAATCCTGTTTATCTAATTAAGTGCTATTCCTATAGTTAGGATAGCCACCGATACCGTATATACTCGGAAAGAAAAAGCCCTATTAGCTCTATAATCCGGAAAAGCTCCTGTGATAGCTCCGCGCTTTAGAAGAACTAGCGTGTTAAGTCCGTTAATCCCGTGGTAAAGAGCTCCTATACTAGCTCCCCTGCCTTTACCGATTCCGTGGTACCGGGTCCGAAGAGTCCTCCTATAGACTCCGTGATAAAGGAGCCTACCACCGCCCGTTCCGTTCCTTTAGCCTAGAGTCCTCCCGTAGACTCTATGCATAAGAAGACGCCTACCGTTCCTATAATAGAAAAGAGTCCCCCTCTAGACTCTACCGGCCCTATTATTCTGCCGTAGAGCTCTTATATTAGCTTTACCGCGCCCGCTATAAAGGAGAGCCCCGTTAGCTTTATAGTCCCGAAAAGCCCGCCCGCCGATTAGACTATCGGCACTATCGGCTTTATAACGGCAGATTAGGTAGTTAAATCTATTCCTACCGATTAACCTATCCCTATCCCTATTAATTAGGCCTACTTACTTTCCTTTCTGCTTACCGACTTTAAGATTAGTTATCCGGTATAGTATACGTATTGCCTTAATCCGCACTTTTAGGAAAAGATCGAAGAGATCTTCGGAGACTCCCTTAAAGCTATACTTAAAAAGGTGTATTTATAGATCGATAAGGAGATAGTAGAGGCAATTAAAAAGGCACGAAGTTAGAGTCTTCGTGATAGGCGTTAACGTCTTCTTTTTAGTGGATTTACCCCTAGGGCTAAGGGATTTTTCCTTACTATTTTCCTCTCCCTTTTCCTACCTCTTTTTCCCCTTTTCCTTTTCCCGCCTCCTTTCCCTTTTTCCTTCTCCTTTTTTCCCCTCCGCCCTTCCCTTTACCTAATTAGGGTAATAGAATCATTTTCGGAAGCAGAAGTCCTTTATAGACTCCGTAGGAGCTTTTCTAGTTCCTAACGGGGGCCGTGTTTTTATAGACTCGTATCTAGGGCCGCGTCTTTTAACTCCGCCCTAGAGCCGGATTTTTTTTTTCCCCGAAGCTACTCCGTTAACCTAATCAGGACCTCTTATTTTTATTTATTTTTTTAGGTTATTTAGAAAGCTGCCCTTAAGGGGAACCTCTTTATATAGCTTTAGGGCCGATAGATATAGAGTCCTGCCCTCCCCCGATTCCACCCTACCCGATTTTTATTCCCTTCTTTTCTATATAAAGACCCTAATCTAGCCTATTCTTTATATAAAAAGCTATACGCTATAAGAGCTTCTTCGTATAGCTTTAGGGCCGATAGATAACTAGGCCCGGGGCCTAGCCTATAAGTCTATAGGAGTAACCTATCCATTTTTTAGCTTTTCTTTTTACTTCTTCCTTTAACTATATCTTTTATAGTTTATCACCTTTTCTTTTACTCGTAACCACGTTAGCCTAATCGGAGGAAGGGCTTTTAAATAGCTCCGATTTTAATTAATTTAGCTTACTGGTTATTAAGTTATATATAGGTTAGTTAGCCACTATTCCTGCCGCCTACTCTTTTTAGATCTTGACCCTACCTGCTATTTCTGCCGGCAGTTACTATAAGCTTATCCTGCTTACCTTTTCCCCTCTCTTTTTCTTACTCTTTTACTACTCTTCTTTTCTTAATATCTTCGTTCCTCTAATTAGCCTAAGCCTAATCCGCCTACCTATAGTTAATCCGATTAATCCTATTACTTTTTCTTCCTGCTTTTTTAAGCCCGGCCCCGAATTCTGCCGCCTCGAAGAGCCTACTGTGATTCCTGCTAAGACCCGATAAACCAACCTGTATACCGCTAAAAAGATCCGACCTGCGTGCTTTACGCCTATAAACCGAAGTGGACTACCTACCTTAATCTAGGTAATAGAAAAAGATAGATATACTCTATAAGAGACGTGGGAATACTAAGATACCTTTATATAAGCCTATCGCTTATAATCCTCTTATAGACCCCGAGAATATATAGTTCCGAAATCCTAATTAGTCTATAGACCTTAAGACTCGCTATATCTCCTGCTTTTATAAGCTATACCGTTAATTCTCCTATCACTATCTTCACGGCTATTGCTTAGTTCTATGTTTTACGTCGTTAATCTTTTACTAGGGCCGCCGCCTATTTACCGCCTACCCTATATATACGTTTATTACCACGTCTTCTACGTTACGGTCTTCTTAAAGAATATATTAGGGCCGCCGCCTATTTACCGCCGCCTACTATTACTACCGCCGCCGCGTTACTTATTCCTTATAAGGAACCAAGGAAGCCGCTACCGCCGCCTACTTTATGTATATAAAGGACCTACGAGGTCACCTCTACGTCTTTAAGGTCACCGTCCTTTAAGCCCACGTCTTCGAGTCTTTAGGAATACCGTATAGGGAAAGAAGGACCGCTACTACGTATAGCTAGAAGAGGTGGACGATACGGAAGCTATTACTATATAGGCTACTTATAGATACCCTAATTAGGGTAATAAAGATATATTTAGGATAATTACTATTTATATTTAGAAATTATTAAGACCACGAGGCGTGGCTTAATAATTTAGGGCCGATTATAGAGGGGCAGACCCGTGTTCCGGGTCTAAACGTTATAGATATTATATAACTACGTACGCGGTCCTAGAGATCTAGTCTTATATACGGCTAGTCTTCGGAATAGACCCACTATATCTAGCTAGCTTTTTTCCCCGATCTTTTACGATTATTACCTATCACTTATTATAATTATAATTTATATTATCCTTCCCTTTTTAATTATCTAGATAATCCAGAAAAGCCGACTATAGGCCCGCCTACCTATCTATAGCTATTCGTTCCCCTAATCGGACTACTGCCGACCCTTCTAGAGGCCCGGCGACCGTCTCCTCGGGACCTTAGCTCTAGATACGGACCCGTGACGAGCCTAACCCTCCCTTCGGCTAGCCTATTATTAGTTAGTTAGTTATTTTTGTATTTTAGCCCTAGCGGAGCCGTTCTATATAGTAACGGCTTCGCCTTTCTTTAATTAGTGCTCGGAGGCGGATATAATCGGCGTGGGGGGATTTTATCCTACGTATAAGGGTAGTTCCGGCCTGCCTAAACGAACGGCCTATTAACACGTTATTAATTACGATACGGTCACGGTTTCCTTTATTCTGTTTTAAGCCTTTAAGTCTTCGGTTTTTAAGCTTTAAATCTTTAAGTCTAGAGCGTTTAGATACGATATAGCTTTAGATACAGCTTCGGATACGGCACGGTTTTAGTTAGTCCTCTAATAACGGGCGAAGGGCTTAGGATAAGGCCCGGAAGAATATCGCGTTACGTGGATACCAGAATAAGAAGAAGAGGTCTAAGAGAAGACGATTCTGTTTCGAGTTTAAGTTTTAATTCCGGTTACGATATAATAATAATAAAAATACTAAAAACACTATATATAAAAACACTAAAAATAATAGCCCGGAGCCCGAGTCCTTTAGGAGAGTAGAGGCTACCTGCTTATTAATAATAGCCCTAATATATCCCGACGCAGAGACTCCTTATATATTAATAGTCCTACGGATCCGGTTTAACGGTCCCGAGTACTATAGATCCGAAAAAGCAGAGACTGCCTGCTTAGAAAGAATAGTCTAAACCGACGCAGAGACTGCCTATAGATTAATAGTCGTATATAAAGAGGAAAACGTTATAATAGCGACGTTATAGAAAAAAGAGGATATAATACCGGGATAGTTAGCCTCCTTAAGGTAGTCGCGCGTAGGATATATTCCTATTCCTCTTAATCGGCTTAACCTCCTATTTTAAGGTTATTACGAGAGTTATACTAAAGGCGTATAAGGTAGCCCTAGAAGAGCTCTATACTTAAAGGGTACGCGATATCTCTTTACCGTTTACTTCCTGTTTATTTAATTAGATTAACGGTAATATTATTACCCGTGGGTAGCCTATTATTCCGGGTAGTCTATATAGTCGTAGCCGAAGTAGTAGTCGGAAAAGCCGCCGCCGCCGTGGTAGAAGTATAACTCCACGGAAGAGTCCCGCTGCCCGGCACGATCCTATTTATCTAATTAGGTGCTATTCCTATAGTTAGGATAGCCACCGATAGCGTATATACCCGGAAAGGAAGAGCCCTATTAGCTTTATAATCCGGAAGAGCTCTTATAATAGCTCCGCGCTTTAGAAGAACTGGCGTGTTAAGTCTATCGATCCTATAGTAAAGAGCTCCTATACTAGCTCCCCTGCCTTTACTGATTCCGTGGTACCGGGTCCGAAGAGTCCTCCCGTAGACTCCGTAATAAAGGAGCCTGCTATTGCCCGTTCCGTTCCTTTAGCCTAGAGTCCTCCCGTGGACTTTATAGATAAGAAGACGCCTACTATTCCTGTAATAGAAAAGAGTCCCCCTTTAGACTCTACCGGCCCTATTATTCTGCTATAAAGCTCTTATATTAGCTCTGCCGCACCCGCCGTGGAGGAGAGCCCCGTTAGCTTTATAGTCCCGAAGAGCCCGCCCGCCGATTAAACTATCGGTATTATCGGCTTTATAATAGCAGATTAGGTAGTTAAATCTATTCCTACCGATTAACCTATCCCTGTCCTTACCGATTAGGCCTACCTGCTTTCCTTTCTGCCTACCGACTTTAAAATCAGTTATCCGGTATAGTATACGTATTACCTTAATCCGTATTTCTAGGAAAAAATCAAAGAGATCTTCGGAGACTCCCTTAAAGCTACGCTTAAAGAGGTGTATTCGTAGATCGATAAGGAGATAGCAGAGGCGATTAAAAAGGTATAAAGTCAGAGTCTTCGTGATAAGCGTTAACGTCTTCTTTTTAGTGGATTTACCCCTAGGGCTAAGGGATTTTTCCTTACTATCTTCCTCTCCCTTTTCCTACCTCTTTTTCCCCTTTTCCTTTTCCCGCCTCCTTTCCCTTTTTCCTTCTCCTCTTTTCCCCTCCGCCCTTCCCTTTACCTAATTAGGGTAATAGAATCGTTTTCGGAAATAAAAGTCCTTTATAGACTCCGTAGGAGCTTTTGTAGTTCCTAATAGGGGCCGTGTCTTTATAGACTCGTATCTAGGGCCGCGTCTTTTAACTACGCCCTAGAGCCGGATTTATTTTTTTCCTTAAAGCTACTCCGTTAACCTAATCAGGACCTCTTATTTTTATTTATTTTTTTAGGTTATTTAGAAAGCTGCCCTTAAGGGGAACCTCTTCGTATAGCTTTAGGGCTAATAGATATAGAGTCCTGCCCTTCCCCGATTCCACCCTGCCTGATTTTTATTCCCTTTCTTTCTACACGAAGACCCTAATCTAGCCCGTTCTTTATATAAAAAGCTATACGCCGCAGGAGCTTCTTCGTATAGCTTTAAGGCTAATAGATAACTAGGCCCGGGGCCTAGCCTATAAGTCTATAGGAGTAACCTATCGATTTTTTAGCTTTTCTTTTTACTTTTTCCTTTAACTATATCTTTTATAGTTTATTACCTTTTCTTTCGCTTATAACCACGTTAGCCTGATTAGAGGAAGGGCTTTTAAACGGCTCCGATTTTAATTAATTTAGCCTGCTAGTTATTAAGTTATATATAGGTTAGTTAGCTACTATTCCTATCGCCTACTCTTTTTAGATCTTAACCCTGCCTGCTATTTCTGCTAGTAGTTACTATAAGCTTATCCTGCTTACCTTTTTCCCTCTCTTTTTCCTACTCTTTTACAACTCTTCTTTTCCTAATATCTTTATTCCTCTAATTAGCCTAAGCCTAATCCACTTACCTATAGTTAATCCGATTAATCCTGCTGCTTTTTCTTCCTGCTCCTTTAAGCCCGGCCCCGAATTCTGCCACCTCGAAGAGCCTACCGCGATTCCTGCTAAGACCCGATAAACCGACCTGCACGCCGCTAAAAAGATCCGACCTACGTGCTTTACGCCTACGAACCGAAGTGGACTACCTGCTTTAATCTAGGTAGTAGAAAAAGATAGATATACTCTATAAGAGATATAGGAATACTAAGATACCTTCGTATAGGCCCGTCGCTCACGATCTTCCTATAGACCCCGAGAATATATAGTTCCGAAATCCTGACTAGTCTATAGACCTTAAGACTCGCTATATCTCCTGCTTTTATAAGCTATACCGTTAATTCTCCTATTATAATCTTTACGGCTATCGCTTAGTTCTGCGTTTTACGTCGTTAATCTTTTACTAGGGCCGCCGCCTATTTACCGCCTACCCTATATATACGTTCGTTACGATATCTTCTACGTCACGGTCTTCTCGAAGAATATACTAAGGCCGCCGCCTATTTACCGCCGCCCACTACCATTACCGCCGCCGCGATACTTATTCCTTATAAGGAACCGAGGAAGCCGCCGCCGCCGCCTGCTTTATATATACAAAGGACCTACGAGGTCACCTCTACGTCTTTAAGGTCACCGTCCTTCGAGCCTATATCTTCGAGTCTTTAGGAATACCGTATAAGGAAAGAAAGACCGCTATTATATATAGCTAGAAGAGGTGGACGATACGGAAGCTATTACTATATAGGCTGCTTATAGATACCCTGATTAGGGTAATAGGGATATATTTAGGATAGTTACTATTTATGTTTAGAAATTATTAAGACCACGAGGCGTGGCTTGATAATTTAGGGCCGATTATAGAGGGGCAGACCCGTATTCCGGGTCTAGACGTTATAGATATCACGTGACTATGTACGCGGTCCTAGAGATCTGGTCTTATATACGGCTATTCTTCGGAATAGACCCACTATATCTAGCTAGCTTTTTTATCCGATCTTTCACGATTATCACCTATCACCTATTATAATCATAATTTATATTATCCTTCCCTTTTTAATTATCTAGACGATCCAGAAAAGCCGACCGTAGGCCTGCCTGCCTATCTATAGCTATTCGTTCCCCTAATCTGACCACTACCGACCCTTCTAGAGGCCCGGCGACCGTCTCCTCGGGACCTTAGCTCTAGATACGGACCCGTGACGAGCCTGACCCTCCCTTCGGCTAGCCTATTATTGGTTGGTTGGTTGTTTGTTTGTTTTGGCCCTAGCGGAGCCGTTCTGTATAGTAACGGCTTCGCCTTTCTTTAATACGGGCTCGAAGACTAAGGGCGCCCGCGTAGCGAAGGTCTAGGCCGAAGATAGCGACGTTGCCATAAGCTTAGATAGTTCGGATAATAAAGAGTTAGGACAAGAATAGCTCTAATATAAAAGCGGGTATTAGAGCCGATAGCCGCTCTACTATAGGAGTAGGAGGCGTTTTAATACCTAGCTAGCGGCTACTTAGCCCTAATATTAATATAAGTAAATAAAAGATATATATATACTCTTATAGATACAGGTTATAACTACTATACTACTATAAATAAACGCTTTACCTAAAGACTTTAGTTATTATTAGTCCATAAACAGAAATAACTACTAAAAGGATTCTTAGATACGTCTAAGCCGGCTATTAGCGCCGGGATCGCCGCGTTTAAGCTGAAGATTAACGGCTAAATATAACGAGTCTTCGCCTACGTGCTAGAAGGACTAGATTAGGATATATTCCTAGGAAAACCGTGGCTAGAATATAATAACGTTACATATTACGCGAAGAATTATAGGTTATACCACGGAGTCGCTAATACTAACTTACGATTAGTTAGCGAAGAAGAACTAGCCGATATACGAGCTATCCGCGAGGTAAGGCTAGTCTTAGGATCGGTATTTACGGCTATAATACGATAAATAAGAAGGGGACTAAAAGGAAAAGAAAGAGATAAGTTTAACGACTTAATCCGGGCCGTTAGTATACGGGATATCTATAAGGCCCTCCGTAAAAAGGAACTAGTAGACCCTCGGGATTATATCCCTGCGAATATACTATAAGAGTTCGGTAACCTCTTTACGCCTAATAAGGCTAACGACTTACCCCCTTACTAACCGGGCATTAACTATAAAATCACCCTAAAGCGAGGTCCTAATAGACTTAAGCCGACCCTGCTATAGGGGCCCCTTTACGGTATATTAAGGGAAAAGTTATTAGTGCTCCGGAAGATACTTAATAACCTAATAGATAAGGGATTTATACGAGCTAGTAGCTCAGCGGCTGCCGCGCTAGTCTTATTCGTGAAGAAGCTAGGGAGCGGGCTACGTGTTTACTACGATTATAGAGCCCTAAATACGATTACTTAGCGGGATTATTACCCCCTCCCCCTAATTACTAAGACCCTATATAACCTGGCTAGCGCTAAGTGGTTTATAAAGCGTAATATAGTCACCGCCTTTTATAAGATCCGTATAGCCCCTGGGTATAAGAGTAAAATAGCCTTTAGAACGCGCTTCGGCCTTTTTAAGTGGCTGGTATGCCTTTTTAGACTAAGCGGCGTACCCGTTACCTTCTAACGCTATATTAACTAGACCTTATAGGAGTTCTTTAATAACTTTATTATAGTCTATATCGACGATATTCTAGTCTACTCGAGTAGATCTTATAAGGACCATAAGGCGAAGGTCCGACTAGTATTATATAGGCTTATAGATACCGGCCTAAACTTAGACCCAGCTAAGTACGAGTTTAGTATAATAACGGTAAAATACCTAGGCTTTATTATTATAATAGGTAAGGGAGTATCCTATAACCCTAAGAAGTTAAAGGCTATCCGCGACTAGGAGGTCCTTATCTTTATAAAGGGAGCCCGAAGCTTTTAAGGGTTTACGAACTATTACCGGATATTTATCTACGACTTTATAGGTATCACGGCCCCCTTTATAGTATTAATAAAAAAGGACCGGCTTTTTAAGTAGGGGGCCGAAGAAGACGCCGCCTTTAAGGAACTAAAACGACTCTTCTAGATAAAGCCTGTCCTATAGTTATAGAACCTAGACCGTAAGACTATATTAGAAACCGACTACTTAGGCTATATATTAGGTGGTATCCTATCCTAGGTAGATAAGCTAGGATATCGCGATATAGTTATATATTACTTATATAAGCTTACCCTAGTAGAGTATAACTACCCTATCTATAATAAGGAGATACTAGTAATTATAAGCTATATACTTACCTGGAAAGTAAAGCTAACTAGCTATAAGTAATTTATAATACTATTAGACTATAAGGCCCTTAAGTACCTTATAACTAAACGGTCCCTTACCGAAAGGTAAAGCCGCTAGGCCGGCGAACTAGCCTAGTTTAACTTCGTACTAGAGTACCGGCGAGGTACTAAGAACTTCGCGGCGGATATCCTCTCCTATTATAAATAGGACCCCCTAAAGGATAGCTTAGATAACCGGGAATAAGGACGGGTAATTTAATTAATACCTAACTCCGCGATCCCGAATACGATCCCTAAGCTAACGATATAAAGGATATCTATTAGGCGTGTATTTAAGGTAAATAAAGACCTTTAACGACTTTAGGGCGAAACTATAAAGACCGACCCCTAATACTAAGGGGTCCTCGCCGTGATTATTATAAAAGCTTATAGCTTTAACCCCTCCCTTAGGCTATAAGTATAGATCGCGGAATATTCCCTTAACCCCACGGGATATATAACCTTCCAGAATCGTCTTTAGGTCCTAAGCTCCGGAGAAGACTCGCCGCTAAGAGGACGCTTAGTATAAGCGATCCACGACTCTGCTATCGGCGGCTACCCGGGTAATAAGAATATAATCGCTATAGTAACCTAATTATTCTTCTAGCCCGGTATAAATAAGGATATATAAAAGTTTATCCGTAATTATAATCTATATAATAGGGGTAATTAGTAGCGGAATATAAAGCGCGGGCTACTAAAACTATTACCTATACTAAAGCGAATTCGTAACTATCTTATAATAGACTTTATAATAGACCTACCACTTACCGGCGAAGGCAGGGCGAGGTTCTTATAGGTGATTATAGATAGGCTAATAAAGTTAGTAATATTAGAAGCGATGGAAACGATAAAGGCGGAGGCCTATACGGGACGCTTCTAAAACTATTATTTTAGGTTTTATAGTATACCTCTTTTAATTATTAGTAACTAAGGTTCTAACTAGACTAGGAGGTTTTAGCGATACTTTTATAAACTTATAGAGATCGAGTAGCGACTTAGTATAGCTTATTACCCTCAAACCGATAAAAGGCCTAAGAGGCTAAACTAAGATATTAAGGCCTACCTTTATATATTTATATATTACTCCTAGAATAACTAGGGTTACTTATTACCCGCTATATAGTTATTATTTAATAGCAGGGAGAGCTTAATAACCTAGCTAAGCTCTTTTTTTTAGAATATGGGTTCTATATTAACTCTATCTAAATCCACGACCCGACGCCCGTATATCTAAAGGAAGCCGCCGCTTATAACCTACTAAGTCGCTTATAAGGGGCTATAGAGTTTGTATAGGTAGCTATAGCCTTTAAGTAACTATAGGATACGGAATCCGTGAATAAGCAGCGACTCTCGGCGGAGCGCTTTAAAGTAGGAGACCTTACCTAGCTGTTTATAGCTAATTACTCTACGCCTAGGCCCTTAAAGAAGCTAAGCTAGCTATACTAAAAGTATAGGGTAATAAAAGTAATTAACTCCTATATTATTAAGTTAGATATGCCCTTAGGGATATAACCTTATTTTTATATTAATATCCTAAGATAAGCTAGCCGCGACCCCCTCCCCGGCTAGGTTTTAATCGACTCCTAGCCCGAACCAATTAAAGACGTACTTTATAGTAACGAAGAGTAAGAAGTTGAAAGTATTTTATATACACGGAATAAATAGCGAGGTTATAGTATATGACGCGAAGTACTGGCGTGTTAGGCAGGATATATAGAACCTACTTAGGGGCTACTAGACGCCGTGAAGGATACTAAGGCGTTAGACGCCTTCGAAGCAGTATATAGTCCCGCTAATAAAAATAACGGACTATTATATAAGTATACTAAAGGAGTACGCGAGGATAAAGAGAACTTAATATAAGGGGGGAGCGACTTATAGCTATAAATTAATTAAGGGGGAGAATTTACTAGCCCCCCCTTTAGTATCTAAAAAGGTAAATAATACCTCCGTAAAGGATTTTAATTAGCGGCGTTATTACCCGAGCCGGCCTTATTATTATTATTATTATTATTATTCTCTTACTCCGCTATCCTAGCTAACTAATCTAGAAGCCCGGCTTGGGCTATGCGGTCCTTCTTAGTTAGTTATAGGGGGGAAAAACCTATTCGGGTAGAAAAACCTTTATACTCTCCTCGTTAGGATCGGTGCCGTGTTAGGGCCTCGACGGTCCCGGTAGTGACTTAATACGTATCTGGATTATACCTCTAGTCTAATGGCTAACAGGAAGGTAGTAGGCTAGGGGATTCGGGTTAGCCTGGGATACGGTATACTATACAGGGGGCCGAAAAAGGTCCGCGGTGGTCCTATGCTCTAGGAATCCTCCTTATATCGGGGTGGCCGGTTTATTTACGCCTTCCTTTTAGGCGGGGTTTTAGTAGGGGCTCCTGCCTTTATTATTATATATACCTACCGAATTTAGTAGTCACCTATAGTTATAGCTAGGTTAATAGAAAATCGTAAGGGCCTCCGCCCTTCTTTTTGTTTTTCCCTCTTTTAACCCTTTATCGTGATATTATAGGTTTCCTTTTAAGCCGCCCGCCCCCCTACTCCTACCTTTATTCCCGGCTCTATACCGTAGGTACTAATAAAGCGTTAGATAGTTTATAGATAGATCGGGTCTTTTATTTTACTATTATTTTACGGTGTCGTTAATTTATAAGTAGTAGCGCGGCGACGCGGGTAGGAAGTCGGCGGTTTTAGGCGGGCTAATAGGATAGGCTATAGTTAATTAAAAATAACTATTAAATAATTAACGACCCTAAGTTATTAATATAAGTTTAATAGGGTGCCGCGGGGGGGCGTGTTAGTTCTAAGCTTAGTGTTAATGGCCTCCTAGATACCGCCTAAGAAGAAACAGCCTAAGAAGAAGGGTAACTCCCGCTATTATAAGACTAGAGCGACGCGAGTACTGCTATGGGTTCTCCTAGAGGTGCCCTTAGGGTGCCGGAGTAATATCGCTAGGAGGCCGTCTCTGACTTTAAGTAGATATCTTAGATATACTAGACGCCTCGGGGGCGATAAGCCCGAGGATATAGAAGTATATACTAATACTACTAAGAAGGGCGCGGTATACTATTAGTATACTAATAGTCGTCGGACTTATAAGGATATAAGTCGGTTTTATAGTGGTGTCTTAGTGGCGTTAGTGCGGTAGTAGCGGGAGTCTAATAATCGGTATAGGTTCCGGCTATAGCCTTAAAGTATTAATAGCGTGTTCTTAAACGCTATTAGGAACTTATAACTACTATCGCTAAAGGTAGAGACGGAGCTGTTATAAGTCGTGTCTTTAGGGGTATAGTAACTATACCGCGCTAACTTTATATAGGCTTAGGGTCGGCTTATAGCGGCGGTGGTATCCTTTAAGCACGCTATTAGGCATACTCGCCCCGCCGGCCGCCGCCGTGGTAATAACGCTATACTAGCTAGCCTAGAGCGCCGATTAAATCGGCTAAAAGGAATAATCGCTATTCTATTAAAGGTGGCTATATATATCTTTATAGTCCCTTTATAGTAGAGTAAAGCTAATATCATAGGATAGGGCCACGAGTATAATACTAATAGCGATAATACTACCGATAATAAGAGTAAGGAGGAAGGTACGGAGACTAAGGCTAAGTAAAGGGTAGGTGCTGTTATAGTATAACCCTTTAATACCGCCAGGGGGGTCCCGGTTTATAGGACCCCTAAAATAAATATAAAAGTCTAGATCGGGTACTATCTTTATTCTATATAGTCTATACCGGAACGGTCCCGTTATAGGGTCTCTACTACGTAGTTCCTTATAATTTCTAGGGTAAAACGGAAGTCGCTTAGGCGACTAAGATATAGGAACTATTTCGTAATTATCCTTACTTCCTTAGGGTGGTTTAGGGTATTAAAAAGGTCTCCCCTAGTTAAGATCGGTCTCCCCACGGCGCTATAAAGGTCTCTCCGTGACTCCGGAGTGGTATTCTAGTACTAAAGGATAATATATTTAGCTATTTCCGCCCCTCCGTTACCGTAAGGGCACCGGGCGGTAATAAAGCCGGGAACCCTCGCTCTAAAAAGGAAGGCCCTAAGACCTAGCTTCTCGGAGCGGATCTAGGTAAGGATAGAGCTTTACGGCTTTAAAAGGCCTTTATATCTTTAGAGGTCTCTTTTTTAGGGGTTCCGGTTTAGTACCGCTATGGCGTAGGTCGGGTTCCGAGTAGACCCTAAGTCCCTTTATCTCTCCTTTTATTCTTTTTTAAGGGCGGTATCCGGGTTACTATTATTTAGCTATTATTAGGTAGCCGAGGATTAAACGGGCTAGGTAAGTACTTACTAGGCGATATAACGGCGCCTTAGTGCCGCTAATACCCTCGCGGCGGCCTAGGTGCTAGCTAAGATAAGTCCCTTGGCTCCGGTATTTTAGTAATTAAGAGCTCTTTTAGCTACGAGACGGGTAAGGTATAGGTTAAGGGGGGGGATATACGTCTCTTTTTCTAGAATCCGGATCGGCGTAGCCTTATAGGCACCGGTAATAGTCCTAAGGTATTTATTCTAGGCCGAGCTTAGAGCTATAGCGAGACCGCGGCGGGGCTTATCGGTGATTCTATAGAAGGTGGGGGCGTAATAGGAGATAGCTAGACGGATTATAGCGGTATAGAGGCGCCGGGCGTTAGCGAAGCTATAGCCCTAGGCTACCGCGGTAAGCCGGGTTAGGGTATAGTTCTATATCGCTAGTTTACTTTAAATCTCTTTCTAATACCGCGAGAAGTTTAGTTTCCGGTTTAGCTATACTCTAAGGAACCTAGTTTCCGTTAAGGGTGGTACCGGCACGGTACTAAGGTAAAGAGGCGACGGGGGCAGGGAGCGGGTTTTCCTAAAGGGTATAAATATATATTTTAAGGGCTTAAATTAAAGGCCGCTTATATAGGACTAGTCCTTATATATCTACTAGGCGGAGGCGAGACGGTGCTATATCTAAGCTTCTATGCGGCTAAAGGCGATAATATTTATATTGTTAATAAAGCTAATAATAATGGTTTTTACGGCGTATTCGAGTTCCGTATATAGGGTGGAAATATATAGAATAAAGAGAATTAGGGAGACCGGGGACCCTTACGGCACGCCGGCGTAGAGGGGCCGCGGGGTTACCGACTAGCCGTCGAAAAGGAGGTGGACTATCCGGTCCTAAAGAAAACTACCGGTTAGTTAAACGGCCTACTCTAGAAATCCCTTATATCGGAGGGACTCGAGGAGTCTAGTATAGGGGACGGTATCGAAGGCCCCGCGTATATCTAGCTAGAGTATCGCGGGGGCGCCGCCTAGGGCCTAGGCGGCTTTAATAGCCTTTATTACGCGTTACACGGCCGTCTTTATACTATATCGAGGTCTATTTCCTATTTAGCTATTAGGGAGTAGTCGATATTCCTTTATAGCGGCCACGAAGCGGTCTACTATAATACCCTTAAATAGCTTTCCGATTATATTAAGAAAGGAGATCGGTCTATATCCTTTAGCTATCTCGTAGTCGCTTTATAGGCGGCCCTCTTTTCGGATAATTATAACGGTAGCGATACGGTAATAGCGCGGGAAGTAGCTTAGGGATAAGTGGGCTAAGAGGATCGTGGCTAGGATCTAGTATAGAGCTAGGCTATAGGCCTTTAAGAGGCCGGCTAGGAAGCTATCCGGGCCGGGGGCGGCCTAGGGCTTAGTCCGGCGGAGGCGGCTCTGGATATCCGCCGTGGAGACGCTTTAGTCTATATCCTACCTAGAGGGGTACTCCTATCCTAGGGGTCTAGGATCTAAGTCCCCGGGTAAAGGGAAGAACTTTACGTATAGGATATCTGCTTTTTTATTATATAAGGTCGTTAGGTCGCCTCCGTCGCGGTATAGCGGGGGTATAATAAGGGGTCCGGGTAGCTAATACCCTTTAGTTCGGGCCTATCTTTAGAGCCTTTAGAGGAGTCCGTTATTTACTTAGGTTAAGTAAAGGAGGTAGCGCTAATATTACCTTTTCGCTACCGCTATAGCTTTATTATAGCGGAGCTCGGCTTACCTATCCTCCTCCTACCTATTCCGTGATTTCCTTATTATATATCGTCGGTGTAGTCTACGCGCTTTTTAGGTTAGAGACGTTAGCTTATCGGTCTACTACGGGCAGGGTAGGCGGCCGGGGGGGCCGGTCCGTCGGCGTAGGGCCGTCTAGTCGGTAATAGTGGTAAGGTCCTGGGTTAGCTGGTTAAGGGCCTTATTAATATTAAAAGGCGTTAATAGGGGGCCTGGCTATATAAGGATCCTAGGAGCTATCTAGTAGGCGAGGGAGGGTATAAATTCCTTTTAGACCTATTATAGGCGGTTAGGGGACTAAGGCGGGGCTATATTAGTAGGGCGGACCCCGCTAAGGTGTATAGTCGCGGTTTAGGAGGGGTGGTCTAATCCGATAATCTTATTATCTATACCGTCGTAACTATAACGGAGCCCCGGGGATACCTATATAAGATTAATAATACTAGGTCTCCGGCCTAGCCTATACTAGGTGGTTATTCCGGGGGGGGTAATAAGGTTAAAGTTCTAGTAGGAGGTTAGTTTTAGGAGAGTGCTAGACCTAGGGTAAAATCTAGGATAGTTAGCCTAAAGGGGGTGGTGGAGATTAAAGTCTCCGAGGAGGATATAGCGGCCCCGAGGGGGGGGCCCTATAAGGTCCGTGGTTAGGGGAGTATACTATAGGATAATAATAGATTAGTAGTTCTTAGAGTAAATAGACTAGATTATAACGGCTTAATTACCAACGCCGAGAGTAACCGTATAGGAGTCCTAATAGGCCCGCTATATCTATATATTAGGGGGGTGTTATTTATGGATATAAAGTAAGGCCCTACCGCCTCCTTAAATTAGGAGGTATAGGGCCCTACTCGGGGCTTTTAGACCCTTTATAAAGGGGTTAAGCCCTAGCTCTTAGATAGCTATCACGTTATACTTAGCGCGGGCCCGTAGCGGGAGCTTTACTCGGGCCTATTTAGCTCCTATATTCTAGGTTAGGACACGGAGCTTTATTATTTAGAGGGGGGGGGGGGGGTCGGGGCCGATCCGGCTAGCGGGGCCTCCTAGGTATCTCGGGTTAGGGTCGGGTCGGTCCCGCGGGGGATAAGGAACGGCTCTAGGGGTCTAAAGGCTAGGGGGTGTTCGCGGGGCCTTTTTAGCGGGCGGCCGGGACCGCGGCGAATTAGGGCGGCTTATAATAAAGGGGGGGAGGGGGAAAGTAAGGGATATCTAGGGCGGGGTCGCGGGTATACCGCTTCGGTTTATCGTATAATATTAAACTCTTTTACCCGGTATTTATATACTTCCTAGGCTCTCGCGGCTTTATAGCTTTTAACCTAGTAGGCGTTATTAAAGGCCTTATGGTTTTTATTATATACGGCGCACCTTCGGGTAGCCTTCGGGGCCGACGCTAGGCAGTTCTTGAAACCGTTCTAATAAGTAGACTCGGGTTTAGTATAATAGCGGCACCGCCTCTCCGCCTTTAGGTATTAGGCGGCTTTATATCCAAACTATAGATAGTTAAAGTACCTTAGCAGGTTTATATTAGGGTTATAGGGCTTATATAGATAGCTGCCGCCCTTTAGTAAGAGGCTATTCTATATAAGGTTCTTTACGCTTTCCGGTAAGGAGGTCTTAATAAGCAGTATCGCTACCTTACTAGTACCGTATCTAAGGAGCCGGGTCTTTATTTAGTGTATTCTCGCGTCGGGGTTAAAGGTGCGTAAGGACTATAGGAGCTTATTTTCGGATAATAGGCCTAGGATCGAGTAGGGAATAGCTTTTGCTAGGACTAAATAGGTTCGGGTAGCTATTTTAGCCCCGGGGCCGAAGGCCTATTTAACCTAGTAGTCGGCGAAGGTAGACCACTACTAGGCCCCTCCGGTAAAGGTTAGGTATATATCACCGCTAGGCAGTCTTCTACCCGCTATAGTATCGTTACGGCCAGCGGCTATATTTATAGCTTAGATAATCTCCTTTAACGACCAGGCTTAGAGTACCTAGTCCGGTTAGTCTCTATATTTAATAATTAATTCTTTATAGTATTAAGCTAGGATTACTTAGGGGGGTGCTAGGTCTTAAGGGGGGGCTATAGCGGGCGGTGTTATAGCCACTATAGCCTAGGTCGGCTTTATTCCTTTTTAGAGTTCCTCCCTAATCGTGCTATATACGGTGGCGTAAAGGTGTATAATCGGGGCCGTTACGGTGCTCTAGCTATTAAGGCAGTGTAGCTTAATAAGTTCTTTTATTAGCTCTATAACCTAATTAATCGTGTTCCCGTTAGCTAGTAGACTTTAGATTAACGCCTTAACTTATTATATCTTTATTTTAAAGGCCAGCGGAGCCTCCGTTTTAGTCTTAGTTCGGTTACCTACGGGATTACCCTAATTCGGGTAATAGGAGTCGAGCAGTGGTCGTTATCGGTAGGGGCGGTTTAAAGGATTTTTAGGAGGTAGGCTAATCGCCACCACCCCTTTTATCGTATCCGCCCCCGCGTCCACGCTACGGCTTCTACTCGGTACTATCACGGCATAGAGGGAGGAGTTAGGTTCCTTCTCCAATTAGTTTCGTTGTTTTTAATTAAGTTACGCGTCGGTTAGCTCGAATCCTATCCGTGATTATTTATATAATAATATATAGTTTAATAGATAATATTATATCTAAATAATCTTAGAACTATTTAAGTTAGGCCTTATTATTACTACTATTACCGGTATAGGATTACTACCCTCTTAAAGGGTAGCGAGAATACCCTTTAGGAGGCGCGTTATTATAGCGCCCTGGTCGCGAACCTCCTAGCGGAGGGCCTTTACCTCGTAGTAAAGACCCTTACTATCCGTGACGGGGGCGGGGGCGGAGGCGGTATTGGTAGTAGTGGCGGTAGTAATAGGGGGTTCCTTAGATAGCGGGGTATAGTAGTCCCCGTAAGCTAACTCGAAGGCCTCGCGGAGCTAGACTAGAGTTAGCGGCGACCTTAAAGACGGTTTAGGAATACTTATATTATCGTTATCCGGATTATCGTATATAGCGCGACCCGCGGTAGCTATAGAATAGACGAATTTAGCGGTGCTATGGGGGAGCTAAAAAAATTAGTCGCGACTACTTAGCTTATAGATCGTAAAGAACTTACTAGGCAGTATACGTAGAATCCTATAGTATACTTATAATACTTAGGCTTTTTACAAGCAGCGTTAGGCCCGGATTAGTTATAACACGTTTAGTTAAATTTCATTTTAATACCCGCGATATAATCGGCGTATAGGCGGTAAAAATCGTTATAGTAATAACTAGTAGGGTAGCTTAGCCCGCGCTATCGCTTATTAAGCGTTATAGACTACCGGAGTATTAGTAAGGCCCTCGCGGCGAAGTATAGACTTTAATTATATACCTTTTTTTTTACTAGGACGCTTACCGGTATTCGCTATCTTAGCGATAGCCTCATCGGCTACTTCCTTAATAGAGGGGGAAGGGGGAGTAGAGGTGGCGATATCGCTAGCGGCGGGAGGCTTATTAATAATGCCCGTATCGGTATAGCGGGCGCTATAAAGGGGCGCGGATATCTAAACGCACTTTATTAGCTATAACCTAACTGGATTAACGCGAGGACTTATTAAGAGACTTATAATAGTTAATTAAATAGTTAGAAGAATATTATTTATTAAATTAACAAAAAGGCTATAAATACGGAACGACTATGCCGCGAGTTAGCGGAGAATAATATAGCCCTGAGTATAGAATAAACGAGGAAGCTTATTACTAAAATAACGGTATAGAGTTATAGAAGAAGAATTAACTATAAATAAAAAACTAAGTAAAGCTACGCTTATACTATAATATCGAATTACGGAATACAATAAGAGCCTATAGAATTATTTATTATAATAGTTTACGAATAAAGAAAAAGGAGTAACCGGGTGTTTTTTAATATAAGGGGTAAGCGCCCGGCGCAACGTGGTATACTAGACTTAGGAGCGAAGTCGCCGCGAACGCCCCGTGACTCGAATATACCTGATATAAAGGAGGATACACGCCTCCTTTATAACGCGTCCGCGTAAAAACGGACTCGGCGCTTAGTTATTACGTCCCGGGGGGGGGGGGGGGGGGGGAAATATTTTT
>NW_027263533.1:8121529-8294338 GCF_042370955.1 Sodiomyces alcalophilus JCM 7366
GGGGGAGGGGGGTAATGTCACGGGTTAACCCCTTAAAAGTATAGTTCCGGTATAAGGCCGGAACCGCTAATTAGCACATAGGTCCGATACTCGGACCTCGCGCTGCCTTTACCGCGGATTTATATAAACCTACTAAATCCTGCACCTTTCTATAAACCTTTTCCTTTCCTTTCCTTAATTCTAGTTAATATAATTATTCGGCCTTACTTATTACGATTAACCTATAACTAGCCGCTTATACTTAAGCAGTTATAATTATTTTAGTTACTATGCGATTAAATTAATCCAAAGCGTTAAAAGGCGTTAGAGTGGTTTATAACTATAGCTTCTATTATTCCGAAATAGGAAGAAAGTGGTCCTATATTAGAATTATAGTCGGAAGATCCTGCCTCTTAATTAAATCAATAGATCGATCGCTTATTTTACGTAATTAAGTTATACGCTTTTTATAATAGCACGTCGATTTAAAGAATAGCAGGTGGTATAATAATAATAATAATAATAGCCATAGCGTGGAAGAGGAGGAAGTCGAGGGCGTCTATAAGGGGCACGTAGCACCAGGGTAAGAGGACGTGGAAGAGGTCGCTATAAAAGCCCTTTAGCAGCAAATCGTATATAAACTAATTCCGATACTATAAGTGGATAGTCTAATAGTGATAATGCGATTAAGCGGCTATAACGGGAGCTATAGTAGTAGTAGATAGAGGCAGTCAGCAGTCAATCAATTAATACGAAAACAAGCCTTTAATAGTTATTACCTATATAGATAAAACCGAACCGATTAACGATAGAGCTGTTATAACTGATTGCGTAATTGAAAATTCAATGGACGGTTGTGGGCAGTTATGGCAGCTGGTAGCATATAGACCCTAGTCGGAATCTCTTTTTGCCCCAGTCGGAATATCCTCACCCGATATTTAATGTCCGATAGTATGCGTTTACTAGCTTGCCTTCGTTCTTAACAGCATCTGCAAGGCGTGCAACCATCTATGCTTCAGTCTCATCCATTTGGCCACCACCAGGTGCCCGTTAGCGCCATCACGCCAGTCCCCATGGGCCAGATACCTAAGCTCCAACCGCGTCGGCGTCGTGCAGCTCAACCAAACACATTGCCTCGCCCAGAGACCCCCAGCCTTCCAGCACCACCTGCCCGGTCGTCCTTGTCGTTCACGAAACCTTCTCGAAGAATTCTCTCCCCCAAGGACCATGAACTCTTTCTCGCCTCCCCAACTCACGGGTTGATTGTTGCATTTGTTTTCAGCCTATCAGATTCCGTCCAGGATACCCCGTGCTCCGCAATCAATCAAAGTCATTTGAGTAGCAGTATCCAGACCATTCTGGAGACCTTGGACCATGTCGAGGAGCTGCTCAAACGGTCACCTCCCTCTGAACAGGGCGGATCTCGCTTTGGCAATAAGGCTTTTCGGATCTTTATCGACTCTGTGGAAACCAAGGCTTCCGAATGGCACATCGAGCTTGGTGTCGACGACAGCGCTGCCAGGGACGAGTTATCGACATATTTCATCCAGTCTTTCGGAAATAGGGAACGAATTGACTATGGATCCGGTCATGAGCTCAATTTTATTACATGGCTGCTGTGTCTATATCAGCTGCGCATCGTTGCCCATTCCGACTTTGCTTCTCTTGTGCTCTGCGTCTTCAAGCGATACTTGGAACTGATGCGCGAGGTCCAGTTAAGCTATTACCTCGAACCAGCTGGGTCACATGGCGTCTGGGGCCTCGATGATTACCAGTTCTTGCCGTTCCTATTTGGCGCGTCGCAGCTTCTTCGTCACCCCTACATTACTCCTCTCTCGATACACCAAGAACTCACTATAGAAGAGTTCGGCCCGGACTATCTATATCTTGGTCAAGTCGCCTTCGTTAATAATACGAAGACAGTGAAAGGCCTCCGATGGCATAGCCCGTTGCTTGATGATATTTCAACTGCCAAATCTTGGTACAAAATCGAAAGCGGGATGCGCCGGATGTTTGTGGCCGAAGTCCTGGGGAAACTCCCTGTCATGCAGCATTTTCTTTTCGGGTCCCTCGTGCCTGCGGCAGATAGGACGACTAAAGATCGGGTTCTGAGTATATGCGCTGTAGAAAACGCGGCTTCTGGCGAGCAGTCGGCGGATCACCTGGACATGACGAAGGAACACCATCATATGGGGTGGGGAGACTGTTGCGGTATCAAGGTCCCAAGCAGTGTTGCGGCAGTGCAAGAGCTTCGGAAGAGGGAGGGCAGCGGGGCATTGCGTCGGATCCCATTTGATTGATTACAAGACATCGGGAAATGACACGGTTTGAATCGGTTAGCGTGCCGTATTCTTGTTCTGACATTATGAGCCCAGCGCTCCGACCAGCGACTCTATGCGGGAAGCTCCAACAGTTCCAGATACTGAATCTCATACGATCAAAGTTATTATAGGGGCCGACTAGGCAGCTGTGAAATAGTGCCGCTGATTGTATTGGTAATGATAATGCTTACAGACTAACTATTCGTATCTACGCTCCTAAGAAGTAAGTCCGCCCCCCGACTAACCTCTTACCCCGAGTACCACTATTTGCAAGCGGCCTGTCTACTATTTGCAAGTGTCCTAAACCTAATTAGGAAGGTTACGCGAGCCCGCGCAGTAGTCTGTATACGCCACGATCTTAGCTATAGATATCCCGTACAGATATATTATATCACGATAAACGTTTTGTATAGTATATAAGACAGCTATTAATCACTATGACTTATACTTAATGCCCTACGCTATAAAATCGTAGCTGTTCTAACCTGTTTTCTATTATGTTAAAGTACCCTAAATTGTATTATGTCCTTGAGGTAGGAAAAGGAGGTGGAAAAGTGGTGGAAAAAGAGGTGGAAAAAGGAGGTGAAAAATTTTTAAGGTAACACGTATTCGTAGTAGTGGGTGGTTATATAACCTTACCTATTATACAGATAAGGTCTTATCTATTATATAAATACGGTCTTATCTATCATATAGATACGGTCTTATCTATCTTATCTATTACACAGATAAGGTTATATAATCACCCACCACTACGTGTTACCTTAAAAAAAATTCACCTCCTTTTTCCACCCCTTTTTCTACCTCCTTTTTCCACCTCTTTTCCCACCTCTTTTTCCACCACTTTTCCACCTCTGTTTCTATCGCGACATCGTATATTCTTATTAACTAGAGCTTTATATAAGGAGGTCAAAATAAGCAGTGAATTTACAGTAACGGCCATTCGTAATAAGCAAGGGAGAGAAAACCTTATCGTGATACATATATACCGGTACGGGACATCTACAGCCAAGATCGTGGCGTATACAGACTACTACGCGGGCTTACATAACCTTCCTAATTGGGTTTAGGACGCTTGCAAATAGTAGACAGGCCGCTTGCAAATAGTGGTACTCCTCACCCCACCCTCCCGATCACCTTTTTCCAAACCTTTCCACCCACACAACGCTATAATCTAACCGCGTTTTTCCTACTATAATATAAAAAATCCCCTTTTTTAATTGGATGTTCGTATTTAGTATACTAAAATACACGGAATAAGACCTTTAAAACGCGTATAACGATATCTTAGCGGGTAAAAGCCTGCGATAGGCTTACTAGGATTAAGGAGTACCCTTCTTTACTCTTCGAGGCCGTATAAACAGCAGCGTAACACGCTAGGAGGCTACTATACCCCTATAAAGGCTTTCCACCGAATAAAAGAGTCTTTTAGCTAATAAGATTATTACGTAGGGATTTATTAGGATAGCCCTAACCCACGCCTAGATCTACGAATTCGCCTCGTGTCTCCTCTATCTAAACGGTAATAACGTTCCCCCTAGAAAGTGATAGATAGAGGGCTTTCTTACCCGTAATCCTACTATAAAGACCCTCCGAGGTAAGGTAATTACGAGGAACCGCGTCGAAGGCACGATAACTAAGATTATTCAGGGATTCTTTGACCTAGTTAAGACTCCAGCCCTCCGCGATATTCCCCTATACCTTCGGTTTAATATAGATAAGACTAGGATATAGGAGGGGCTTAGTATCAACGGCCTTATTATTAGAGAGTCTAAGAGGAAGTCGATCTATTTTAAAGTAACCGAAACAAAGATCTAGACTATGATTATCGAGTATGTCTTTATAGCGGGAATATCCTTACCGCCGTATATTATTTTTAAGGGAAAATCGGTCTAATAGTAATAGTTTCCCTAAGATATAGACGGATATAATAACTAGTGCTTTACTACTACCAAAAACGGCTAGACTATAAATAATATAGGCCTGGATTAGCTCGTGAATATCTTTCATCCTTTTATAAAGGGGGCAGCGGCTTAGGCCGATTCTCTACGCTTTCTGATCGTGGATAGGCACGGGAGCTATATCTTAGATTCCATTATATAGTAATGCTTTATTCGGAATATTATAGCCTTATTTCTACTAGCTTATTCTAGCCACGTTACTTAACCTCTTAATATATCGGTCTCTAGTCCCTTAAAGTCCTTATATTAGAAATATCTAAAGAATGTGGCTAATCTAGGAGACTCGTCGTCTATTAGTAAACGGGCTTTTCTGGAGTGCTATCGGAAGGCACGGATTAACGCGTTACCGGCTTAGAATATTAAGGCGGAATGGAAAGCTATAGGGCTATAGCCTATTAGTTAAAGGCAGCTCCTATTAAGTTCTTAAATAGTAGATAGGAATCTCGTTATAATCTTAATAACCCCTATAAAGCGGGTAAATCTATTAGATATATAGTGGATAACTCCTCGGAGCTTAAGGGAGCTTAGGGACTTATAGGCGTTGATATCCGCGCCGTTAGGATATACGAGACTTAGGGCTATAAGCTCGCGCCGGTCTAGGCGACTACTCTAGTAGGCAGGAAGGGCTATTAATATTAAAAACCACTAGTTAGCTATAAAAAAGACTCGGATTAATTAGTTAATCTATTAAATAGAGCGCCGATAGCCGTATAAACGGCTAAAGGCAGTGCCGGATCCTAATGCTTAATGGATGGACTTATTCGGACTGTGATAAACTCTTAATCGGACTGTGGTCTAATTATCACAGCTCTTGACAGGCCCCGCCACCTGTTAGTTTTTTTTTTTTCTTTTTTTTTGGCCACACAATTTATAACTTGCTATAACAAAAACTACGCCTATGATGTTTTTGACGTCTTTGACGTCTTTGACGTCTTTAACGCCTTTGACGCCTTTGACGTTTTGGACCTTTTGGATATTTTTTTAGACGTTTTTGATTGAGTTCGTAGACTTGTTGATTATAAGAAGCGATCAGCTACCTCTTCCTCGCTTAGTCGAGCTTAGAGCTTGTGTCGCTTGACTTTGCGGTCGGATACGTGGAATAAGGGCTATCGGGATATCCTCTACGGCGGCAGAGGCGACGTCTCTTTGATTATGCGTGTCCGTTATGGTCGTGATAGTTAGTTGGCGGTTTACTTATTCGTAGAAGATCGAATCGTGTCTAGGAGGGTAAAAAGAAAAAAGAAAAAAAAAGGCAAAAAAAGGAATAGGTGGCGGAACCTGTTAAGAGCTGTTATTAATTGGACTATAGTCCGATTAAGAGTTTGCCATAGTCCGAATAAGTCTACCCTACTTAATTTCTTAGTATCGAAGCGATTAAGAGGGCGTAGGCTCGTAGAATATAGCTTATTTAGCTAAATAATATTACTACCAAGGAACAGGATAGGCAGTTTAAGGAATAGTATTCCGAATTCCTACTAGAATAGCTAGTAAATTAAAACTATCAGTCTTAATAATTTAAGTTACTTCCTTAAGTTATATAATCGGGAGGGTAGGGTAAGCGGTTAGTCGGGGGGCAGACTTAAGGGTAATATATATCTATCAGGCATTTATGTCCAAGGGCCCCGAAAAGCCCGATAAGCCCGATAGGTTATATTCGAAGAGCTATATTATACACTACTCTAAATACGGCGGTATTTCTATTAGATATATTATAGTGCTTTTCCCCCTCGTTTACCTATATATTTAGGGAGCACTTATTCCGACTAGGGCATTTGTTTACTCCGACTAGGGCACCATTTTCGCAGCCGGCGCCAGCCGTCCACGATCACCTTTTTTTTTTTTTAGAAAATTTCCTATCCACTATATAACCACGATACCGTCTTCTTTACCCTTGACAATTATCCATCTATCTCTAACGCCTAATAACGTCGAAATGGCGCGTTTACTCCCGATTCTTTATACAATAACAACAATAACGATAACAACAACAACAACGATAAGGTCGTGATCGCCCCGGGGTTCGGGGTCAGGGTCGAAGGCATGGACAAAGTGGAGGGAGCGCTCGGGGGTAGGAGGCAACCCAATCCTACCTGGATCCTGGTTAGGAACGGATAGGCAATCCACAGGCTGCAGGAAGGAGTACCGGTCTTCCGCCACCCCCTGCTCGGTCTTCCGGGTCTTCTCGAACCCTTTTAGGCTAGGATAATCCACTACATCCCCACAAGCCGAAATTAGCTGTACTTTCAAGGTACTTCGATGTACACAGCATAAACAGAGCGAAACGCGTAAGGAAACAAGGAGGACCACCTATAATAGTATAGTATGTAGAGGAGAGTGTGTTCTTTTTATTTGTTTATATTCGTATAAAGTAAGAAATGAGTTATAAGAAATATACGAGTCACGTGACTATATAACTAAGATAGTTACGTGACTAGTAAATTATATAATCACTATACTAGATATATATTACGAAAATATTGGATTATATTAATATTATATTTATAATAAGTAATAATTATAATAATTATAAGTATAATATCTGAGTTAAAATAAACAGTATATTATTATAGCTATATAACTAGACGTCTACTTTATAACCAGCTTAACCTATACTATAATACTATACGTATTATACGTGTACATATACTTAGCTTATAATATATATTATATATATACACTAGGTATCGTAAATACGATATCTTGGTTATTACTTAAGCTAATAAAGTGGCGTGATAACCGTTGCGTAGGCTATTAGCGTAACAGTCGCCACCCAATCTTTTAGGGTCTTTTGCCAGCCCCGGATCCAGGAAGAAATCCCAGAAGTCAGTTCTTTATATATAAGTAAGACAAGCAGTAATCCTACGGATCTACGACTTTACCAGCTTTTTGCTTAATATTCCTCTCTTCCGCGCATATAGCCTACTACTCGTAGCCTAATTTATTAAAAGGTTATAAGCCCGGGTTAGCAAAGAAGGAAATCTACTCTTTTCTACCCTATTATTCTACTTAAAATACCAAAAAGACTCCTACCTGCCTTTTTAGGCTATCCCTTTATCCTCCCCCGGTCGTATATCCTTATCTCCGACTATACAAAATCCCTTTATCTCCCGAAAACAGCTAATCGAATCGAACCGTTCGTTCCGATACCACGGTTCAAAGCTCTTTATTCTTCCTAATACGGTCGCCAAGAGTCGTGCCAAGAGGCCAGCTCTTTATTCCTGTTCCGGAAAAACCACACGATCAGAATAAGACTCTTTGTCACGATCGGATATACTATTCCTTTGTTTATAAAGGGACTTTTCAAAAGAAGGAAAAAGGATAACGAATACGTGGATTAAACGCAGCTGCTTTTATGGTTATTATAGCTCCACGAATAATAGCTATATTAATTAAGCCACTTAACCTACCGCGCTGCCTGTAATAACAGGATATCGTAACGTGGTATATAAGCTTTTAGTAAAAAGTCCGCCCGTGGAAATCCTGTTATTCGCTTTATACGAGTATCGCTTTATTTCGTGCCGCGAGATCTATAAATAGCTTCACCGTTTAGACCCACTTTTAGACCCACTTTTCGCAGCTAGGCCAATCAGAATCAGACCTTTGGCTTAGTATTCTTTGTTTCTATCCTTTATCGATAACGCAATAAAGAAAAAGGAAAAAGCAATAAAGAAAATATTAAAAAATAAATCGTTAAATAACTTAGTTAATTTTAACCCAAAAAAATAATAAAAAATATCGTTCTGCTACTTAAAAATGGCTTAACAAGGGACTGGCAAAGAAATTTCCGTCCGGAAGCTCCAGGGCAGCACAGACTATCAAAACTGGACTATAGGAATACACGCTTACTTCGCCCGTAAAGGAAAATATATTAAAGACGTTATAAAGCCTCTTCTAGTAAATCCTTCTCTAAAACAGAAGGAGGAGTCTCTAAAGGCATCTAGAGATATACTCTCTGCTCTTTTAGACGGTCCCTTAACCCAGGTTCAAGGAATAAACGAAGCTTTAAAAGTATAGGAAAAACTAAAGGATTTATATAAAGCAAAGGGATTCTAGGCCGACTATATCGTCCTGACTTCTTTTTTTAACCTCTCGCCTTCTAAATTCCCTAATCTCGAAGCGTATTTATATAAAATATAAGAGAGACTGCTTACCTTAAATTAAAGAAGGGCCTGACTAGGGGGCCTAGACGGATTGATATCCGGGCTATAAAATGAGGCTGGCAGTGGATTCATGGCTGTAAGGCCGAAAGCTCTAAGTACCATAACCAATTTTTATGTACTGTTCGAGTCGTAACGTATATCTTATTATAAGTACCTGGACACACCATCCATTCATATACCTAGGTACCCTTGTTATTATAAGCCCGTGGAGTCAAATAGAGTTAGGATAAAGGCGGACGGTTTAAACCTAAATTGGCTGAATGGAGATATATATGTTTTGATGACAGGTGGAATTTGCTACTCAAGATGTATATACGAATTGGCTATGGTACTTGGGGAGATAAGGGGTGGCGTTATTGACCTATATCCAGCCATATTCTATAGCCCGGATATTAATCCGTCTAGGCTCCCTAGTCGGGCCCTTAAAGAAGTATATCCTTTTATAATAAGGTGATCTTTACCTGGATCCTTAATAGTCTCGATAAGAGGTACGAATCTATAGTAGGGCAAATAACTTAAGCTCTCCGTTATAATATCACTAGTTATACACTAGATAAATTAATAGCGGAATTAATAGACGCTTTAAGAAAGGTCGATCAGCCGTCGAATACCCTCCTTATATAAGATTCGAAATCATAAAAGGATAACAGTAAAAAACCTTAGAAAAAGACTAAGGGTTTATTCTATAAGAACTATAAGAAGCCTGGCTATACGCCGACTAACTGCTATTTTCTCTATCCTAAAAAAGCACCTAAGAACTAGGTAATAAAAGATAATTCAGGATTAAGGAAAAATACCTAGAATAGGGTAAATAAATCCTAGTCCTCTCGAAAGGATAAGGAAAAGAAAGGAGGTGGAAATACGCGTCTCTCTTAACAAAAGAAGCGTATAATAAACCTTATACTAAAGGTAAAGGAGCAGCACGCCCTAGATACGTCTTCAGAAGAAGAGGAGAACAACGAGTCTGCTACGGTTAATATGATTATAGATTAACAGAATCAGCAGCAGGATTAGCCGTAGGAAAAAGAAAGGGAAAAAGAATAGGAAGACGATAATAAAAACGAAGAGGCCGGCGTTATTTTGAAAGATGTCCTCCCTCCTCCGTTTCCTCTTCCAGACCGTCCTAATCCTTTTATACAGGATTTAATAGATATGGATCAGGTATTTATTATCTCTTCTAAGAATAAAGATATAAATAATACTAACCTTAATATAATTAGTTAGTGGAAAAGATTCATAAAATACAAGCAGAAAACAGTATTAAATTAGATCTGAATTTCTGTGTAGATAGCGGGGCTACGGCGTATATTATTATAAATAAAAGACTCCTTTCTACTTATAATTCTAAAAAGAGAACTGTTTATTAGGGTTAGGCAAAGGAAATAAAGATATAGGGTGAAGGAGACTGTGTTATAAAATTCAGGGATACTAGAAAGCTTCTGCTTTTAAAAGAGTGCCTTTATATACCGCAAATAGGCACGAATATTATCAGTCTCTCTTATCTTAATAGTAAAGCTCGCGGTCTTACTAGAAACAAAAAGCTGTTATTATTTAATAATAAAGAGCCCCTCTTTCTTTATATAACGGCTCTGCTTTATAACGGGCTATACTAGGCTACAGCACGGGCACTATCATACAGGGGGGTTAAGTCTTAGAAAATAAATATAATAAATACTAGGAAAAACATAAAGAAACTGTTATAAAGAGGTATTTTACCTAAAGAACAGTCTCAAGACTTAACTAGAATAAAGAGGTTTTACAGGTTCAAAGAACAGGCTTTAAAGAAATTAAATAAATAAAGAAAGGGGTTAGTTAAACCTTAATAAAGAAATAATATAATAAAGAAACCTTAACCTCTTTAACCTCTTTAACCTTAAGAAGAGCTTTATAAACAAAGAGACCGTAATAACCGTCGAAGGACTACCTCTATAACTAAAAACATAACGCTATAGCATAACAGGATGGGTTATACTAACTCTGTTGCCTTGAAAAGTCTTTATACTAATACTCTTTAAACAGATTATAATATAACTAACGAAGAGTTAACTGAAATACAGAGCTGTGACGCCTATAAGAAGAGCAAGTTTATTACACTTATGAATAAAGATTTAGTTAATAAATACAAAGAATTTTCCTATTTAGAAAAGGTTTATATGGATCTTTACGGGCCGATCGAACCTCTTTCTTATAATGAGAAGCGTTGGATTTTGTTTATACTAGACCGTTCTACCCGGTTCCTGTGGGCATAACTGCTCTCAGATAAGTCTGAAACGTCGGTAGTTATAGCTATAAAAGAGTGGAAAGCTTAGGTGGAAAATAATAATAATAATAAATATCACTTCTTTATTAAAGAAGTAGATACAGACGGTAGAAAAGAATTTAATAACGCCTCTTTTTAACGTCTCTTTGCAGGTATAAAGCATAATATAAAGCCACCGTACACCCATAAAGCTTAAGGCTCTGTTAAACAAGTTATAAGAACTATAATAGAAAAGGTTCGAGCTCTTCTTTTCCACTCAGGGCTGCCTCGATACCTTTAGGGTGAAGCTGTGCTCTTAGCTGTTTATATATATAACAGATCACCTAATTCAGCTCTTAAATATAAGAGTCCCTTTAAGCTTTTATAAGGTCAGAAACCTAATATCAATAATATACGGGTTTGGGGTTCTATTGTTTATTATAAAAACAATAACCCGAATATAAAGAAACTAGATATAAGAGCACTTCGAGGTGCTTTAATAGGTTTTAATAACTATAACTATAAGGTTTATAACCCAGTAACTAGAAAGACTAGTTGGTTGCGAGACGTTTATATCTTAGAGAATCAGTTTCTTTACTCTTTTTTAGATAACTATAATAATAACTATACGCCTAAAAACAATATAACCTCCCTCCTTATATTAATACTCAGGTATATAATAATCAGGTTTCTAACCGCGGGCCTTATTAACCCGTTAAGTATGATAAAGGAATCACTTTTAGTGAAAATACCGGTTAATTTTCATAAAATATTCCTTCGCGCGTTTCGAAACGTTCTGTTAAGTCTATTTAACCTGAAGAAGAGAATAATAATAGACGAAAGAGTCTCCGGGCAGCGGGCTATAAAGTTCCAGCTATTAATAATAATAATAATAATAATATCAACCACAGCCCGGCTAAAAATAAGAGTAGCCAGAGTACCAGGCTAGAAGTCTAAATACCTTTAGAACCATTAAAGCCGGACTATAAGGATTTAATATCCTATGATAATAGTGTATACTTGCTATATTATATAAAAGATATAATACTTGGAAACCTATAGTTTTAAGAAAATTCCCTATTTCTTTTAACTATAAATTCGATTAACGAACCAGCTACCTATAAACAGGCTATAAACTGCCTAGATAAAGATAAATGGATAGACGCGATGGTAGCAGAAATATCAGAACTCGAAAAGAGAAAGATCTAGGACTTAATAAATATAAGAAATACGCCTAATAATTATAATAAAATAAAAAAAGACTACCACGTACTAGGAGGTCGTTAGGTCTTCAGAATTAAATATAATAGCTCTAGCGAAGCTATTCAATATAAGGCTCGGTGGGTTATTCAGGGGTTTAATCAGGTTCTAGGTCTTAATTATCTAGAAACCTTTTTAACTGCCTGCCTGCCAGAAAGCTATAAACTAGCTTTAATACTAGGCGTATCACGCGGCTGGAAATTCAGGCAGTTCGATGTTAAAAACGCGTTCGTTCATGCCGATATAGATACCCTGATATACGCTATACAACCTACAGGCTTCGAGAGAGAAGATAGCTTAGAAAATAATAAAAATAAAAATAATAATTATATAACACTCTATAAGCTTAATAAAGCTTTATACGGGTTAAAACAAAGTCCTAGACTCTGGTATAGTTACCTGGTTAAGATATTAACTCAACTAGGTTACCGGGTCTCTGAATATAATAACGGACTTTTTACCTTTTATAAATATAATAAAATTAAAAGAATAGAAGAACGAGCTATTCTTTTATGCCACGTTAACGATATAGTGGCTCTAAGCCCTTCTCAGGATACTTTAGACTATTTCTTTAAGGAGATATCTAAAGTCATTATACTCAAAGACTTAGGTAAAATAAATACCTTTCTAGGCTATATAATAAATATAAATAAAGATAATAAGACTCTTTCTATAAGTCAGTTGCCTTATACTAATAAGATACTTAAAAGGTATAATAAACGAAGTCTAAAAAGGGTTAACACCCCTTATATACACAAGAAGGTCCTAGTACTAAATCCTAAATAAGCATTAACTAATAATATAAATAAATACTAACAGGAAATCGGGGCTTTATTATACCTAGCCTTACATTCAAGACCAGATATAACTTACGTAGTTTACCAGTATTCTCGCTATAGAAGTAATCCCTCGTAAGACCACTTTACTACGTTAAATCGAATCTAGGCTTATATAAATATATATCCTAATATCGGTCTTTTATATAACTATAATAAAGAAGACCTTGGTATTTACGGTTATTCTAATACCAGCTTTTCAGATATAATCGAGGATAAAGCCTCGACTTCAGGATATATTTACTGCGTGGGAGTAAATAACCCCATTAGTTAGACGTTAACTAAACAAAAAGTCGTTGCTTTATCAACAACAGAGGCCGAATATATGGCTCTCACAGAAGCTTCTAAAGAAGGACTCTATGTTTATAATCTATATAAAGATATACTTCAGAATCTAGGTCTAGATTCTAATACAAGAGGCAATAATAATAATAATAATAATAATAATAATAATAATAATAATAATAATAATAATAATAATAATAATAATAATAATAATAATAATAATAATAATAATAATAATAATAATAATAATAATAATAATAATAATAATAATAATAATAATAATAATAATAATAATAATAATAATAATAATAATAATAATAATAATAATAATAATAATAATAATAATAATAATACTCTCGAGATTCCTACTATCTTAATAGATAGTAAGAGTGCAAAGACGCTCGCCGAAAACCCTGAATTTCATAAACGGGTAAAGCACATCGACAGGCAGTATCACTACTACAGGCAACAGCTACAAAATAATAAAATAAAAATCGTATATATAAATACGAAATTTAATATAGCTGATATAATAACTAAAGGTTTAGCAAAAAAGACTTATAATACTCTTTGCGGTTATATGAACCTAGGTTATAAGGATAATACGTTACCTGAGTATGATTTACCGCCTTATAATAATATTAAAGAATTAAAATACTAGGTTTTAATACTTAGTATTTTTAGTTCTTTACGAGGGGATATAACTAGGTTTTTTACCTTCGGGTTTTCCTAGATATCAAAGCTTTTTCTGAATTTTCCTTTGCATAATATACTATAACAATAACAAGGGTTTTTGAATTTTCCCTTGAATTAAAATCAATAGGTTTTTCAAATTTTTCCTCTATATATTCTAGTCTTAGATAGACTAGGATTACTACGCTATAATATAACCATAACCATAACTATAACCTGACTAAGCTGCACTTATTATATAAGCGTCAGCTTACGGGGGGGTGTTGATATTATACTCATAATAAGTAATAATCATAATAATCATAAGTATAGTATCTAAGTCAAAATAAACAGTATATTATCATAGCTATATAACTAAACGTCTACTTTATAACCAGCTTAACCTATACTATAATACTATACGTATTATATGTGTATATATACTTGGCTTATAATATATATTATATATATACACTAGGTATCGTAAATACGATATCTCGGTTATTACTTAAGCTGATAAAGTGGCGTGATAACCGTCGCGTAGGCTGTTAACCTAACAGTCGCCACCCAATCTTTCAGGGTCTTTTGCCAGCCGCGGATCCAGGAAGAAATCCCAGAAGTCAGTTCTTTACACATAAGTAAAACAAGCAGTAATCCTACGGATCTACGAATTCAACAGCTTTTTGCTTGATATTCCTCTCTTCCGCGCGTACAGCCTACTACTCATAGCCCAATTTATCAAAAGATTATATAATAGTTACGTGATATATCACGTAATATTAATATTACGTGATATATATTAAATTATAGGTCTACTATAAATTTTTTATCCCTCTTTTTAAAGCTCTACGATTAAGCCTCTTTTTAAAGTCCCTGCTCTGTTACGCATAGAGTCGTCCACCAGCCCGTCCACCTACTCATTATCACTAACCCCTTTAACCGCCTCTATTAATTCCTCCTTGTCCTTCTCCTTCTCCTACTCTATCCAATCTGCTCCTTGTCCACGCTATCACGATAACCTTAGTTATACTAACGTCCTCTAAGGATTAGCACTAATATTATCTACGTATAATAGAAGTCGCCCTGTTTAATAAAGTTACCGAGCTTATGGGCCTGGACCTTAACGATAATAAACGTCCGAAACGTCTCTAAAAGGTTAGCCCCCCTACCAAAAGCCAAAATAGTAATTAGGTCTAAAGATATAAACTATCGCTCTTCGCCTAGAGCGAATATAAACAGGAAAAAGCCGTGATTAAGGCGGTACTATATCATATCACTATCACTATAAACCAGAGCCTCGCGGAGTCCTATACCGGCTAAAGAAACCTGAAAAGAATCTCATAAATCCTAAAAGCTTACCTTAAGCCTACTAACGCCACTTAAAGGCTATTTATTAAACGCTTTTAGGATAATTATTCATAATCTAAAAAGAAGATACCTTACTAATGCTAGCTTAACGACCTCCGTAAGTTATATAAGAAGGCAAAGGCGTACTAGGTTAACGCTATGGATTCGAAGATAGACCAGCTTAACAGAACCTTTAACGCGATTAAATTAATTTCCCTAGAGTAATCGAAAGCCCGGTTTTCTATAATTCTATAATACTAACAGAAAAGGATAAGGCTAAACTACTAGATATTAAGACTGTGATTAACGAATATACTATCTAGTTATGTGATAGGTACTCTCTGCGTTTAGATCGGAAGCCGGGGTTATTATCGTTTTATATAGCTATATTCCTAAGAAAAGATCAGAAAGGTTAGTAATAGGATCGTTAATCTAATTAAAAGGATCGGTAATAGGGTTAGAGTACTGAGAGGGAATTTATCTACGATTACCGTATAGCCTAGAAAACCCGAACCTGTAAGCGGCTAGTCATAAGTTATTCATAGAGTAAGGCCGAATAATTAAATTATCTAAAGCTAAGGGGAAAAGAAGGAAAGGGGAAAACTCTATAGGTGCTTACGACCTAAATATAATATCGCGGCGACCCGCTAGGAACACGCTATAATTAGTCGGAAGATCCGGTGCTCCACCGGATTATCTCCACGGGGTTAACCCGTAATATTACCCCCCTCCCCCCTCGGTAAGCCGTTAGCCTTCGGTATAGGTTCGTGAAGCGTTATTATTTAATTAAACCACGCCTCTTTATTAGTTAAACCACGCCTCTTTATTAGTTAAATAACGCCTCTTTATTAATTAAATAACGACCCCTACTATAAACAACCTCTCTATCTATTAAAGAGCGCTCGAGGCGAGCCTTTATAGTTATACGATTAATTAACGTTCCGTATAGCGATATAGTTATTATTCGTAGTCGGGTTATAGGGTTATTCCTGCTATATAGGGAGCCCTGGTAGCGTGCTTTCCCTAATTAAGTAACTTACCTATATTAATAATACTAACTTCGCCGCCGCCTCTATTAATCTATTTTTTCTCTCTTCTTTAATAATATCCATCACTATCCACAGTATATTATCTATTAACCATAACTCCTCTACACCTTATACTATCGCGCTAACCTCTTATTTCCTTCTTTAGAAGATATTCAAGTTTTTAGAATTATCCCCGGCCCCTAAGGTACATCTTTCGTTCTTCCTAAGAACCTCGCGTAACGTTTACTAACTTATTATATATATAGTATAGGGGGCTAATAATAATAATAATAATAATACCGGCGAGGAGGGACCTACTCCCGCCCCGGCTAGTAAGGAGATTACCACTCCTGCCTCGGTTATAGACCGCCGCGCCTAGCTAGCCCGAGCCACTAAGGCTAAGGGTAAGCGTTCCGCGGGTAAAGCTTCTATAGTGGTTGAGAGCCCCGCGAAGCGCGCTTATAGAATAAAACATCCTGCTAAAGGGACCCGTTTAGTCTTTTACTTCGCCTATATAAAAGTGATTACTACTAGCTAGGATAGGCGGCGCTACCGCGACTAGTTAGGACCCGGAGTAAGAATACCCGATTCTAAATACTATAACTATTTAAAGGGCAGTTATAGGTATATTCCTCCTCCGCCTAGGATAACTAGTCTATCGGTAGCACTCTTAAAGGCGGTAAAGGTAATTAACGATAACCCCTTCTATAGCCCTAAGGCGACAAAGGCGCTTATAGGGGCTTATTCGGCCTTCTAAAAGGCGTCCAGGGTCTTAAAAAAGGCTTCTAGCACTTTATAGCAGGATAAGCCTATCTTAACGCCTATTAACTCGGGAGCCAGTAAGCCTCGCTTATCGGTATATATTACCGCCCCCCCCCCCCCCCCAGGGACTCCCACGTTGCGGTAGGTAGACCTACACCTATCACGGCGCCTCCTATTATCGTTACGCCCGTCCTTAGCGTAATGATTACCTTTTGAGGGGTAAAAGGCCTATACTGGCTTAACCGGTTTCTATAGGTGGTTAAGAATATTATAGGGGTTATACGCGTTAAGGTAAAGGATATTAAGTCCTTTAAGGGAAAGAAGACAGATAGGCAGGCCGAGGTCGCGGCGTCTGTATTATCTCCTATTATCACGGAAAGCGTTAATAGTCGCGAGGATATTTATAATAATATTCATCTTAATACCTAAACCCGGCAGCTAGGGGCGGGGCTTATCCGCCCCGACTTAATTAATATAAATAGCTTTACCGTTATTCCAACCTTTTTTTATTCCTTACCGCCTTTCTTATAACCCTTCTTCTTTTTATAATATTCATATAGTCCGTTATTAACTTTAATCGGGCTATACTTCTCTTCGTAATAGTCTAGGGCGGTTAATTCTTATAAGGACTCCGTCGGTTCCTAAGATATCTAGGCGTATCCTTCCTACTTTATTAACGCCTCTCTTACTACGCCTCTACCTACCTTCCTATTCCTAGCGTATAGGATTTTCCTCTACTATCTATTCGTCTTCCTCTAAACCGTTACAGATCAGTCCGGGTTAAGAGTTATTTAGGATTTAACTAGGAAGCGAGTCTTCGCTTATATATTATAGGAGGTCTATATAAAACCTCGGGTATATATTTAAGGGTACGTCTAGTTCTATAATATACGGGTTAATAACCTTAGTAACCCTATACTTCTAGTATAGCCAGCTTAATTTACGCGATAATCGTGGGATAAAGTAGTTCGCGAGTAAGAGCTAGATAAGGTCGCCTTTATAAAGCCGTTTAGCGGGAATACGGCGCTTATTCGCTAACTCTTCTTATTATAACTATATAGCTACTATTAAGGCTTAGGCGAACTCTATAGCTTCTTAAAGGCGATAGAGTAGGTTATAGGCTATAAACTCCTGAGTATCGCTACTTAGTTCCTTATCGATCTCGGGTCGATATAATATCCGTGTTTAAGGAAGAACGGGCTTATCTTAGTAGTAAAGCTCTCCCGGTTATTTAACGCTAATTAGGCGGCGGGTAGTAACTTATTCTAATTATCTTTAAGTATTATAGACAAAGGCTCTAAGGTACGCCTATACTTCTTAATTCGCTTATTCGGTGGCTTTATCGGTTTAGGGGTAATAAGCTATACTTAATCGTTATTCGATTCTAGCTAATTTATAAAAGTATCGCTAAAAGCGACTTATCTAGTTAGAACCTTTATTACTAACGATTAAATAAGGTATATTATAGAACTAAAAATAATAGTATAAGAACTATCTAGCGCACGCTTCCGCTTTTATAGAGTCTATCGCTTCGAGGGTAATAGCCTTTCTAAGTTAATTAGTTATAACCTATAGGTATCTATACTTCTTCCCTTTAGCGGGAGGCAGATCCGCTATAAAGTCTATTAATATGTTACTCCTTATTCGTTTAGGAATTAAGAGCGGTTTTAAGAGTCCTCGTTAAGCGTTTCTCTACGCGTGGCTCTAGTTATAGATATTATAGTTACGTATAAACCTACGCACGTCTTCGTTTATTCCCGGCTAAAAGAAGCGTCTAGCTATAAAAGTAATTATATTATCTTGCCCCGGATAGCCTCTAATTGTAGAGTCGTGTATAGATTAAATTACTCGTGTTCGTAATATACTCCTTTCTTAAGCTCCTAGTACTTATACGCGATCTCGGAATATTAGTAGTTCTTATAAGGTAGTCCCGTATTCGGTAATCTAGGCTCGGAGGCCTAATAAGGGGGGAAACTATTAATCGCCCTTAGATACGGCTTATATAGCTTAGCGGTACTAGTTATCTTCTTTTACCGTGGCGCCCTATAGCTATTATAATTCGTTATCGGCTTCGAATACTTATAGGTGCTCGCGAAAAAGGCGGATCCTTAGGGGGGTTAATATCTCCGGGATTAGCTATATATATCGCGTCTATTCCTGTTTATTCGAGAAGTCCTTTAGTTCGTCTTATTCTTTTCGCGAGAGAGTATCGGCGGTATAGTTATTGGCACCCTTACGGTATTCTAGTATAAAGTCGAACTAGACTAGCTTACCGGCCTATTAGCTTTACCTTTTATTAAGTATCTTCTTCGTTATTAAGTATGCTAGGGCCTTATAGTCGGATAAGATTATAAAGCGACTATAACTTAGGAGCTCTGCCCTTTAATATATCACGTAACTTATAATCGCTAGTATCTCCTTATTATAGATAGGGTAGTTATACTCGGCTTCTATAAGTCGCCTCGAGTAGTAGGCGACTATATAAGAACGTTCCTATTCGTTTTCTTAAACCAATACACCTCCTAGTACGAATCCCGAATAGTCGGTTTCTATAAAGGTCTTATTACTCAAGACCTATTACGGTAGGATCGGTTCCTCCTAGAACCTTTTCTTTATCTCTTTAAAGGCCGCTTATTTATTAGGACCCTAAGAGAATATTCGATCCTTCTTCGTTAATCTTATTAGGGCGGCTATAATATAGGCTAAGTTCTTTACGAATATACGGTATGAGTTTATAAAGCGTAGGAAGCTTCGGACTCCCTTTACTAAGGTCGGGGCTTCTTATTCTCGGATCGCCTTTAGTTTATCGGGGTTATATAAAACGCCCTAACCGGCGGTAACTATAAACCCTAAGTACTTTATAGTCTTTACGCTAAACTTATACTTCGCCGGGTTAAGCGTTAACCCTATATCGCTTAGCGATTATAGTACCAGGTTAACCTTCTTCTTATAGTCACGCAGAGATCTACTTAAGTAAATTAGGATATTATTACTATAGGCGGTAATAAAATCGTCTAGGTAACGCTATAGCGTCTTATTAATATATCGTTAAAAGGACGTAGGGGCGCTATTAAGTCCGAAAGGGTATATTAGCTATTCGAATAAGCTAAACCTGGTTCGGAAAGCTATCCTCGCTTTATAGCTAGCGGCTATTCGGATCTTATAGAACGTAGTAACTATATCGAGTTTTATAAACTACTTAGCTCGCTCTAGGTTTTAGAGTATTTCTATAATCAGGGGGAGAGGGTAACGGTCTCTTGATATAATCGTATTTAAGGCATAATAATCGTGATAGAATTATAGCCCCCCTCCTAGCTTTTTTATAAATATAATAGGAGCTTTGGCGGCGGAGCTACTAGCTTATATAAACCCCTTATCGATTAGGTTAGTAAGGGTCTTCCGTAGGACCAGCAGTGCTTCTCTAGATATATTATATAAAGGGCCCTAGGGAAGTTCCGGCTCCTTACTATTAGGCCCTCGTATAAGGTTTATTTTATAGTCTACCCCGGGTCGATATAAGGGAAGGCGGTTCGTTTACGAATCGGAGAGTAAGTCAGGAAATCATTATAGGATCTCCTTCAGGATATACTCCCGGGGGTTAACTAAAGACTTACCTTAAAGGGCCTTATCGATATCTTTAATACTAACTACGTAGAGTGCTAGTTCCTCTTTTTTAAACCGTTACTTCCTTTATAACCGGCGTATAATACCAATAAACACTGACCTAGTCACTACTTAAGCTCCGCGAATAGCTCTAATATTATTAGGCTCTTCTTTACCCTAGAATCGGATATTAATCCGAGCCACTCTATAATAAAGGTAACGTCTTTTTACGTAATATATAATATCGTTATATTCTATCTAAAGTTTCCCTAAAAATATATCGTGATCTAATCCTAGTATTATATAGATAAATAATCGTGATATATATCCACTAATCTCGAGATTATATACGGCGATACTAGAACTCTTAGTAGACCCTATAGTGTCAGAGAACCCTAAGAGGGGTCTTCTAGTCTTATCGACTAATAGGAGGCGGAGGGACTATATAAGATATTCGCTTATAGTAGCGTAATAGTTATATCTAGTATCTATAAGAGCGGTAATTAACTTCTTATTTATCCGCGCTTATATAAAAGCTAAGTAACTACTTCGGCACTATAATATAAACTCTTTCTAATCCCTTTATTCCTTTATAGTAGGCTTTAGTGCCCGTTTTCGTACTAAAGCTATTCTTTTTTCGAGTCTTTATTGTTATCTATAACTCCTATATAGGTTATCTTATTTTCCGAGGTTACCGAGACCTTAGCTACGCGGCTTTCCTTCTAGTCTTCGGCGTCTTTTTTCTTTAAGCGGTATTTCCTAGTAAGGTATCCCTTCTTCCCGTAGTTATAGCACTCTCTTATCTCTTTTCTCTTAGTCTATACTCGATTAACCCCTCCTATCTTCACGTTACCGTTATAGTCCCGGGCGTGGTTATTATTATTATTACTATTATAAGGCGTTTAACTAAAATATAGCCTTATAGTAAGGGCTTTGAGTCTCTAAGTAATACTCTATACCTCTACTACCTAAGTATAGTAATTATTCGGGAGCTTTATAGTAATAAAAGCGGTATAGAGGCGATTACTAAGAGCTCCTTCTAGGAATATAATCTTCGCCGTATCGTCCTATTAACCTCCGCCTGTGATAGCTAGCTATTATTTAAAGCCGGGTATAAAACTACCGAATACCTAGTCTTTATGTTATTATAACGTTTATAAGGCATTGGCCGCGTAAGGTTATTTATTAATATCCTTATAGATACGGTTAAGGTAATTAAGGAAGTCTTCGGGGCTATAATAACCGTCGGTTCCGCCTACCGCCTAAAAGGAGGCGATAACACGGCGAGGGGCTTCGTCTAGATAGGCGTTAATAAAATACTATTTCTCGCGAGGACTCTATAAGAGGTGTTAATCTAGCAGGAGCTTCTCGCGTATTTCGGATAACCACCTTATATACTCCGAGCGTTTTCCGTTAAACTTCTATAGTAATAGGAGTGCCTTAGTTCGTGGGTTCGTAGCGGGTATCGGGTTAGACGTGTATATCGGAGTAAGCGTTTAGGAGCCTTATATAACCTCCTCTAATAGGGTGGTTAGGCGCGGCGTAGCTATACGTGATTAATTTTATATCGCTTATAGTAGTTAATTAATAGCGTTCTGTTATTCTTAGATCTAGGTAGTTAAGGTGGCGACCTAGGTCTATAAAGGGTTAATAATCTCCCTCCTCCACTCCGCGGCCTTAGACGACTCGCCCGCTAAGCGTGACGGAGCGCCGGGAGGTGGATTAAACTAGTAGTCTATCTTTATAGATATAGCGTATAGGTTTCGCTAAGCTTTAGATATATAATCGGCTAGTTATAAGTTATTTATAGAGTAAGGCCGATTAATTAAATTATCTAAAGCTAAGGAGAAAAGAAGGAAAGGGGAAAACTCTATAGGTGCTTATAACCTAAATATAATATCGCGGCGACCTGCTAGGAACACGCTATGATTAGTCGGAAGATCCGGTGCTCTACCGGATCATCTCCAGGGGTTAACCCGTAACAGAACCTACTATAAACCGATTTAGACCTACCTAAATACTAACTTGGCCCGAAAAAGGAAGACCTTTAAGGTATCTAAGGAGACTAAAGAACGCTATAACTGGATTATCACTAATTAGAATAATAAACGCTGAAAGAGGTTCTAAAGTAACCTTAAAAAGAACACCGAAAGTAAAGGAAATAAGGGTTAATAGAAGTCACTCTCGAAAAACCCTTCTAGGGATTCATCTAATTTCGTGGCTGCCAGGGGCGCCGGTCTTTGGATAAGAAGCTATAAAAGCCTAGGAAGTATATAGGTACTAAGAAAAGAATTCAATATTATAAAGTAAACTAAAATACTATATCCGTAACCCCGCCTATACTAGCCCTTACCCCGCCTACTATATTACTAGCCGCCCCTACTCGCCGCGGCCCCGGCTATCCGCTAAAAAGACTCCGCGAGTAGCCCCCGGCTTCTAGGCCCCCAGAACTAATCCTAATCCCTTATAGGACCGACTCGGCCCTGATATAAAATACCTAGGGGGCCGTATAAGTCGACCCGATGCTAAACTCTCCTCCCTTTAATTAATAAAACTCCGTATCCTGATATACAATATGAAAGCTAAATAGGCCTAGGCGGAACTCTCGCTATAAGTCTATACTAAGTATAATATAATAGCTATCTAAAATCCAAGGCTAAATTCCTTTATAAAAGGACTAAAAGCCCTAAATAAGGCCCCGTACCCCCTAATCTAAGGAGGTAGTAAAGCTTTATTCTATATATATAACTAATACCCTCTTAGTATATAAATACAACGGGCCTACTAGAACTCTTATACGGTTATCTCTAATATAAAACACTAAGCGATTATCATTTATTTAATTCATTCTAAGAACTATTAATCTGCATTTACCCTATAAAATACCCCTGTAACTATAAACCTTATTGGACGCCCCCCCTACGGCCGCTATATCCTTCTTAAAGACTTAAACCTCTATTACCCCTTTTGGGCTAGCTACCCTAGATTCCACCCTAAGTTTAGTGTCCTCTTAGACACAAACCCCCCGCTAAACCTTTAACCTTATTACCCCTCCTAGAATAACCACTTAGTATAAGCCTAATAAGCGGCTAAATACTACTACTTCTATTCAGGCTTTTTAGGGGCTTTATTATAGCTATGATAGTATAGATAATAAGGTTATTAGATTAGATTACGTTTTCTAAACTACGTCTATATACCTTAATATAAATCGCCTTACCGATATAGCCTCGCTATAGATCCTGACTTGCCTATACTAGGTTTAAAAGGAATTCGTACCTCCTACCGCTTATTATATAGCCCCCGGACTCCTAATACGACTAGGCCCCTAATAATACCGTTTAATGTTAATAGAGCCGTTAACTAACTAATTAAGGACCTTATTAATATTATCGATTAGGTAACCCCGCGATACTAAACTAATACCCCTAGCCGCTTATCCTATCTATAATAAAATAATAAGTTAACAGCCCTAACCTAGGAAACCCGTAGGCTATATAGGTGTTAGGCATTTATGTCTAAGGACCCCGATAAGCCTGTTGGGTATATTCGTAGAGCCACGTCACACACTGCTCCGAATACGGCGGTACTTCTATTAGATATATTATAGTGCTTTTTCCCCTGTTTTACCTATATATTTAATATCGTAGACTAGTACTCCTTTATGGTCTGTAATGAATATAAGTTATACTTTGTACGATATTGGTGTCCTAATAGTTATAAGCCCGGTGCTCTGGTGAAACGCCTCTATTCCGGTCAATCTAATAGTTCTAGACTCTATGCCTCTCTCTTTTAAAGCCCTCTTTTTAAAGCTCTTAATCGATTAGAGCCTCTCTCTTTAAGTCCCTGTTCTATTACGGATAGAGTCGTCTACTAGCCTATCCGCCTGCCTATTATTACTAGCCCCTTTAACCGCCTTTATTAATGTAACTGCTCCTCCTTCTCCTTTTCTTTCTCCTTCTTCTACTCTATCTAATTAAATTTATATCCACGCCGTCACGATAATCTCGGTTATGCTAACCTCCTCTAACGACTGGCACTAGTGGTATCTGCGTGTAATAGAAGTCGCTTTCTTTCACGAGGTCACGATACTCGTGGCTCCGGATCTTAATAATACGAAACGTCCGAAAGGCCTCTAAAAGGTTAGCCCTCCTACCGAAAGCAAAGACAGTAATTAGGACTAAAGCTATAAGCTATGGCTCTACGCTTATAACGAATATAAGCAGGAAAAGGCCGCGATAAAGGCGATGCTAGACTATATCACCACCACCGTGGACCGGAGCCTCGCGGAGTCCTTCGCCGGTAAAGATAATCTAAAGGAAATCCTACGAATCCTAAAGGCATGCCTTAAGCCCACTAACGCCGCCTAGAGGTTACTTATTAAGCGATATTAGAATAATTATATATAATTTATTAGAAAGATGCCTTACTAACGCTGGCTTAACGACTTCCGTAAGTTATATAAAAAGGTAAAGACGTATTAGGTTCGCGCGATAGATTCGAAGATAGACTAGCTGAACGGACTTTTTTAACGCGATCGGATCGATTTCCCTAGAGTGGTCGGAAGCCCGGTTTTCTATAATAGTAACGGAAGAAGACAAGGGTAACGGAAGAAGACAAGGCTAAATTACCGGATATCGAGACTATTATTAACGAATATATTACCCGGTTATATTATAGGCACCCTCTGTGTTTAGATCGGAAGCCGGGATTATTATTATTTTATATAGCCACGTTCCTAGGAAAAGACAAAGAAGGTTAGTAATAGGATCGCTAAAAGCATCGTTAATAGAGTTAGGGTGCTAAGAGAGACTTTATCTACAATTACCGTATAGCCCGGAAAACCCGTACCTACTATAAGCTAATGTAGACCTGCCTAAACGTTGACCAGGCCTAAAGAGGGAAGACCTTTAGGTTATCTAAGGAGATAGAAGAACGCTATAACCGGACTTTCGCTAGCTAAGATAAGGAATGCCGAAAGAGGTTCTAAAGTGACCTTAAAAAGGACACCGAAACTAAGGGAAATAAGGGTTAATAGAAGTTACCCTCGAAAAACCCTTCTAAGGAGTTATTTAATTTCGTAGTTACCGTGGGCGCTGCTTCGGACTCTGATTCAGATAAGGGAACCGGATTATATAGTATATATAGCTTTTTATTAATAATAGCTAGGGCCTTTAAAAACGAGCTATTAGTTAATTCCGGCACTATAAGGTATATCACTAATAAGCGTTACCTTCTAGTAGACTACCGGCCCGCGGAAAAGCTTATAATATTTAATACCGGTAGAGGAGAGTGTAACGAGATGATCGTAGACCTATCGGCATGCAGTCGGACCGATGGCCGCGCACGGACCACCGATCCGAACCTATCTCTATACACGCGTTAAGGGATTAGTTTAATCCCTTTAGTTAAAGTCTTGGTTTAAAGTCAGCGCTTAGTTAACGAATATACTACGATCACTCTGCGATACTAAGCTATCGAGCCTTTTTTATGATATCCTTTCCTTAACTAAAGTCTATAGACTTTCCTTTCGTTATAGAGAGTCGGATCCGGTTACCGGATTCGGCTCTATAAGGCTATAAGTTAAAGATCGGGATCGTTAGCCATATACGCTGATGTTAAAGGGTATAGCGTATATCGAGGGATATTCTGTAACCCTTATATTAGCCCTCCGCCTACTTCTAAAAGGATGGTTTATTACCGGTAGATAGGCGTTGGAAATTAAGGAAAAAGGTAAGACCGTTACCCTGCCTTTACAGAACGTGGGAGGTTAGTTTGCCCTCTAACTAACGGCTTAATAATAACAGAGCTTTTTTAATAGCTTAAGAGCCCCGATTATAAGCATCGCCGACGCTTATTTATAGTATAAGCGGCTAGGCTATATAAGCGCCGAACCCTTTAAATATATCACGACCGCCTGTATAGGCGGCAGCGTCTCTAGAGGGGACTTTCCCCTAAATATCGAGAACGAGAGCTGCTCCGGTAGTAAGGCCCGGAGGCTAGTATTATAATAAACGCCTAACTACTGGCCCACACGCCCTTAGTAGCGTATAGATATCGATATCTTCTATAATAATGAGTCCTTTAATAGGCTTACTAAGCTAATACTATACCACTACCTCTATACATATTTTATCGTGGGGGACTTCCTAAAGGACCTTAAGTTAGCCTTTCTATCGGTAACGTCCTTTAAGCCACGGATTTTCTTTTCATTACGCGCATACAGCCCTAGAGCTATACCGCGGCGGGCTATAGCGCTAGGCGCTATAGTCCTAAAAGACAGCTAAGTATAGTGCTATATTTTAATAACTTGGGCTACGAGTAGTAGGCTGTACGCGCGGAAGAGAGGAAAGTCAAGCAAATAGCTGTTGAATTCGTAGATCCGTAGGCTTACTGCTTGTTGCGCGAGCTTGAAGCTGCATATAATAATATTGATATTATGTGTAAAGGACTGAGTTCTGGGATCTCTTCCTGGATCCGGGGCTGGCAAAAGACCCTTAAAGATTGGGTGGCGACTGTTACGTCAACAGCCTACGCGACGGTTATCACGCTACGTTATTAGCTTAAGTAATAACCAAGATATCGAATTTACGATACCTAGTATATTTATATAATATATATAATAAGCTAAGTATATAAACGCGTATAATACGTGTAGCATTATGGTATCGGTTAAGCTGGTTATAGAGTAGACGTCTAGTTATTTAGCTATAACCATATACTGTTTATATTGACTTAGATATTATACTTATTATTATTATGATTATTACTTATTATAAGTATAATATCAACACTATATAGTAGTAAAATCAGTAAATAATAAAGCAAATCCTCTGTATTAATCTGCCTAATACTCTGTTCTTTAGACTAAAGTCAGGAAAAACAAACCAGATAAATCAGACTGCAGAATCCGTAGTAATTTGGCTCTTAAACCACTCTGCTATAGCTATCTTAGTAGCTAAACAGAAGGTCTATAGGCCTGTAACCCCTTTTTAGAACTAGATAATGGCGGTAGAGTTAGCGGTAGGCCTGCTAGAGCTTCCTGCAGTGCGTCTCTTTCTGCCTTATAGATAGGGCACTATAAAATCAGGTGCGCTATATCCTATACCGGGGAGCCCAGGCAGGAATAGCGGTCTATAAAGCAGTTTTGGGCCCGTTTTTAGTGGGGTCTTAGGCAGCTGAATCCAGTTTTTAACTGGATATAGGCTGATTAAAGCCACTGTGGGCCCTATAAAAAGAAAATATAGGGGCTTTCGAGAGAAGCCTAGGTTATCCTGGACTAGGCGTCTATATAGGCAGCCTAGCCGGACTGTTTTACCCCTTTTTGGGCCTCTTCTTTAGCAGCCTAAAGGGATTTCTAGTTAGTTATTATAGCTACGTTTACCCGGCGTTTTAGGTAACTAAGCGTAACTAGCTTAATAGATTTAGTGGCTTTCCCCGGGTCTAGAGCCCGTTTAGCTACCTTATCTACTAGTTCGTTACCCTTTATCCCTATATAAGCCGGGACCTACTAGATAAAGACTAAGGTTATCGCCTATATACCTCCACGAGCTAGACCCACCTTTTCCACGCAAACGCCCCAAAATGCCTAATATTAGTATCGTTTAATTGCTCTTTTCGAGCCCGTTATACGCACGCACAGCTTCGCCTTACCTAAGCCGTTATTATGCCGCAAAATACGTGCGAAAACGCAGCGTGGTGCCTACGCAAAGCCGCCCGAAGCTTCGTAGGTGGCTCGTGCGCCCGCCGCCTAATCAGAGCCCGGGCCTTTTTTTTTTTTTTTTTTATTCATTACGCGTATGCAGCCCTGGAGCTATGGCGCGGCGGGCTATAGCGCTAGGCGCTATAGTCCTAAAAGACAGCTAAGTATAGTACTATATAGCAGTAAAATCAGTAAATAATAAAGGGAATCCTCCGTATCAATCTGCCTAATACCCTGTTCTTTATACTAAAGTCAGGAAGACTAGACCAGGAAAAATCAGACCGCAGAATCCGTAGTAATTTACCCCTTAAACCACTCTGCCGTAGCTATCTTAGTAGCTAAAAGAAAGGCCTGTAGGCCCTATAACCCCTTTATAGTACTAAATAATAGCGGAAGAGTTAGCGGTAGGCCTGCTAGAGCTTCCCGTAGGGCGTCTCTTTCTGCCCTATAGATAGGGCATTATAAAATCAGGTGCGCTATATCCTGGACCAGGGAGCCCGGGCAGAAACAGCGGTCTATAGAGCAGTTTTAGGCCCGTTTTTAGTAGGGTCTTAGGTAGCCAAATCCAGTTTTTAACTAGATATAGGCTGATTGAAGCCACCGCGGGCCCTATAAATACAGGGGCTTTCGAGAGAAGCGGAGGTTATCCTAGACTAGGCGCCTATATAGACGGCCTAGCCGGACTGTTTTACCCCTTTTTTCGGCGTCTTCTTCAGTAGCCTAAAGGGATTTCTAGTCAGCTATCATAGCTACGTTTACCCGGCGTTTTAGGTGACTAAGAGTAACTAGTTTAATAGATTTAGTAGCTTTTCCCGGGTCTAGAGCCCGTTTAGCTACCTTATCTGCTAGTTCGTTGCCCTTTATCCTTATATAAGCCGGGACCTACTAGATAAAGACCGAGGTGCCTTATTAATTTATGCGGGAGATAGGATTTTTAGTAGTTATAGCCTACTACGAGGGGCCCTAAAGCTTCTGAATAGCCGCCTATGAATCGCTGAAAATATAGCACTCTAGGGGCCTAGAAGACTGTTATAAAGCAGTCTTTAAGGCCTAAACTATAGCGTATAGTTTAGCGTCAGCGACTTCGGCAGAGGGGCCTAGGTTAATTCCTAGGGCTTTATAGGGCCTATTAGCGGGTAACCACTATATAATAGCGGCTATCGCCTGTTTAGGCGTTATAGGGCCCGGGTGGCCTATAGGGTGGCCTGTGGGGTGGCCTTAGGAGCCGTCGGTATAGAAAACAGATCCCTAGCTGCCGAGGGACTGGATTTCCTTTAAGGCTTCGAGGTGGGCTGTTTTAGGGTCGGTAGGGTCTTTTATAGAGGGCTACGGCGCTGTAGGGCCGGGAAAATAGGGGCGTAGGTCCGCTAAAGGCGCTAAGGCCTAGGGGGCCTCCCACTTAGTAGACGGGGCCTCTATATCCTAGGAGGACCATACTAAGGCCGGCAGTTCCCCCCCTAGCTTATAGAGCTGTGTGGAGGGCTATAGGGTCTAAAGGAGGGCGAGGTCGTTATCGTCGTTACTTAATTCGTCCCGGACGCTATCTAGAAGCTCCTTTTTTACTAGGTGGTTCGGTAGGAATTTTAAGACCCTAAAGGCATAGAGCCTATTAGATCTATTTAACCGGACCCGGGCCGGTAGGATAGCGGCTTCTAGTTCTAAAGGGCGGAGGGGGGAGCCCCTAAAGGCACTCAGGGCCCTAACTAGAGCGCCGTATTATAGGCGTTCTAGTCGGTCTACTAGGTGGGTTTTTTAGGACCCGGGGTCCTACTAAAGCTATAAGCCGAAGTCAGCTATAGTGGATATATAGGCTATATATAGCTGCCGTAGGGCCCTAAAAGAAAGGCCCTTCTAGGAGCTAGCAAGCCTCTATAGTCGATTTAAGGCGCTAGTAGCTAAGTTTAACCGTTTTTCGACGTGGGGTTTAAAGGATAGCTTAGGGTCGAACCAGACCCTAAGCCACCTAATAGCCCCTTCGGTAGGCCTGATTATATGCCCTGCTATAGTAGCCGAGTCGTTAACTATAGAGCGTTTATTATAGAAGTGGATAAGCTCTGTTTTTTACGGGTTAAAGAGGACCTAGTTATTTTCGGCGGCGCTAAAAAGGGCGTTGGCTGCTGACTCTAGGGCCCTATAGTTCCTACTAGCTGATTTAGAAGCTATGGATAGCTAAAAATCATTTATATAGGAGATCTATAGGCCCTAGAACCCTTTAGCCACTATAACCCCCCTAATATATATCAGGAAGAGTATAGGGGATACGGGGGAGCCCTGTGGGACCCCTATATTTAGGGCGGTAGGCTGTTGGACCTGCCCCTCGAACGCTAGCTAGATACGCCTATTTTCTGTAAAGGAGGCGACCGAGTTAACTAAGTTCGGGGGTAGTTAAAGCTGCTATAGGGTGCGGAGGAGCTATGGCCTAGCGATATGATCGAAGGCGCCTTTAATATCCAAAAACAGGGTCGAAACGACTAAGTTTTTCTGATTTTTCCGTTATTTTTGGATATAATTTAGTAATAAAAGGGCTATATCGATAGCTAAGCGTTGTTTTCTACCCCTTATTTGACTAGGGTGCAGAAGATCGTTACGTGAGTTTGTAAGGAAGGCGAGTCTAGCAGCTATAACCCTTTCTAGTACCTTACCTAGGCAGTTTAGAAGGGCTATAATCCTATAAGACTTAGGATATAAATAGTCCTTTTTCCCCGGCTTAGGTAGAACCACACTAAGGGCCTTTTTCTAGTAGGTAGGGTAATAACCCACTAAAAAAAGAGCTCAATAGGCCTATAGGAAGACCGCCGGTATCGTATTATAGGCTTACTAGATGGGTTTTAAGCCTATACGATCCGGGCCGGGTGCCTTGCCTATAGCGGCTCTAAAGATAGCACGCTATAGTTTCATAGCCTGTAGGCTAGGCTACTCCCAGGGCCTTCTAGAGTCCTTACTACCTAAACTAGTTAGGTTCTAGGGCACTCTAGAGGGGCTAAAGGGGCCTAGGTCCCCTAAAGGGCCTGTACGAATAGGGGCTTTAGGGGCGTCGGTGGCGGTGGCGGTGGCCTTAGTGGCCTCGGTGGCCTTAGTAGCCTCGGGGGTAGGAAACAGGGTCCTTAGGAGTGTATTACACTTATCCTCGAAGGTATAGGCCTTCGGGCCTTTTAGTCCCTAAATAGGTGGTATTTTAGCGTTAAGGCTGCTTTTCGCATAGCTATACGCCTTAAAAATCTTGTTACCTTCGGCCTGGGCTAGGAAGGCCTCCTAGTGGTTGGATTTTACTGAGTTTATAGCGCGATAGTAGGCGTTCGGGCTGTTTTCTAGGCGGTTTTAAGGGGGGTAAGCCGGGGGGCCGGGGCCCCCTTTTTTACCTTTATTTTAAAAACCCTAAAGGCCCTACTACTCTCTTTTTATAAGGTCTTTAGCTCTTTAGTCCACCACGGTTTCGAACGCTCTACTACTTTAAGCCTAGGCGTGGAAGACTCTAGGGCTATAATAATAAAGCTTAAGAGGTGGCGACCTATAGAGTCCTAATCTGCAGCGTTGATCGCCTGCTATAGCTAAAGGGTTACTTAGGGTTCTAGGTCCTTTAGAGACCTAGAGAATAGGTCCTAGTCCGCTAATTTATAGTTATAGGCGGGTAGGATAGCCTTATTTATAGGGCCTTTAGGATCTAAAACAGCTACTAAGATAAGAATAGCGCGGTGGTCGGAGGTGGTGTTATTAATATACCTCTAGCTATTAAAGTGGAGGCGGTAGGTGCCGGGTGTATAGAAAGCTAGGTCTATAACTAACTCCCGGCGTAAGTTATCCCTAATTAGGGTCCCTTTATATAGGTTAACCTCTTTAGGGTCCACTAAATAGGTAGCTCCGAGGCTATCTAACCAGTCTATTAAAGGCTAGGCCTTAATAGTATCCTAATGCGATGCAGCCCCGTTCTACTACTAGTGGTTCCTATTAAAGTCCCCTATAATAAGGGCGGGCCCAGGGATCGAGAGGCCCTATAGGACCCTTTCTTCCGTCTAGGGGCGGGCTATAGAGCCTAAAAAAGGGGTGGAGGTCGAGGGAGGGGCAGGAGGTCCCGGGAGGGTCGTAAACGGTCTAGGGGGGCCCGCGGTGCCTAAAAAGGGGCAGGGGCCCCTAGTATTCTTCGAGGGGTCGAGCTCTTTTTAATTATAGACGTGTAGAATATAGAAGGTCTATAGAAAGTAGACCTTTATAATCTAAGTGTCTAGGTCGTCGAGGAGGTCGTTTCGAAGGGAAAAGTCGATATGACTAGCCTTTCTAACATAGGCTAGCACCCTAGGTTTAAGGGGGAAGACCTAGGAGGTATAGGAGGTAGGGGGGGCGGTATAGAAGGCCGAGTGGTTTTTAATCACCTAGCCTTCCGGTTTCTAAAAGTAGTAGGGTTCCTGAATTAGGACTATATCAGCTAAAGCCTCTAAAGCCTATTCCAGGATCGATTCATGGGCCGGTTATTATTTATTAGCGTTATATTAAATAAATAATAGTCCGTTTTTCGGGCTTTTTAAGCTAGAAAACCTATTATTTTTCTTTATTTATTTATTATCTCTTACTCCGCTATCCTTATCCTACCTTAACTAGCTAGGGGTTAGAATTCTGACTATACAGTCCTTCTTAGATACCTATAGGGGGGAAAGCCGTAGTATAAGACTTAGGGAACTAGTATAAGACTTAGATAAAAACCCCTATGCCCTCCTCCTCTGGGATTACTGCCTTATACGGGCACCGCGGGGGCCCCGTTACTAACTTAATATATATACGAAACTCATGGCTTCTATTCTGGGAAGCCGGTGGCGTTTTGCCCGTAGCGGCTTTAAAGCCGACTACGTGCTCGATTAACAGCGCGCGCGTGATTATCTTAGTTTAGTTTATGCGCCTCCTATATGCCCTAGGGCTAACCCTGCGGGCCTATTACGGGCGACTTATGTATGCGCTTCCTAGGGTTTAAAGCTCCTAAGCTTCCCTTACTCTTTAGATAGCTATAGGTAGAGCCAACGCAGGCTACGTGCCTACGCAGAACGCTTATATAATAGCGTAAGAGGCTGCTTCCGTATCGTGGAAGAGACGCCGTGTATTTTACCCACGCGCTTAGGGATAGCGCGATACCGTCTTCTTATTTCCACGGTAGGGCGACTAACTCCCCCGTGGCACCTGTTAACGACTGGCGAAGCCGGGCGGAAGGTGTCTCTAACGGGCCCCCTGTTTAACCCTTATCGTATATACTAAGGCAGATAAGGGCCCCCTAGAATAGGATCCGAGTAGCGTAAAAAAGGAAAAGGGGTTCCTCTTTTATATACGCCTCTAGCCGGATTTAAACCGACCCGGTCCTCTAACTATGTACCAGGTATACCACCACTATACTATAGAGGCTCCCTAATATAATAAAATAACTAGAAGAGCAGTTATAGAGCGTTAAACTAAAGGGGCTAGGAATAGTAGAGTGTTACGCCTATGCCTAATCGAAAATATATTATTAGATTAGCTACTAGACCCGAAAAGCTCTAAGCTACGCCGGCGAGAGGTAGGCGATCGATTTCACGGAATTCTAATAAACCGCCGAGGGCTATATACGGATTATATTCTTTACGCATCGATATAGCGGCTTTATTACCTGCTATATTATAACTTCGAAGAGGGCCTCCGATATCTATACGGTTATAAACTTATATATCTAATAGGTTTAACACTAATTTAACGGCCAGGTACGGGTCTTAAAGTATAATAATAAACTAATATAATCGCTCGAAATATAGAGCTTAGCTAAGAGATTTAGGATCCAATTAGAGTCCTCTTTAGCAGAGACGCCCGTATAGAACATTGGTGCCAAAAGATCTAGAGCTATTATTATACTAAAGGCACGAGCTATATAAATCCACTCCCGATTACCTGATTTCTTATAGGTTAAGATCGTCCTATCTGCCGCTTATATATAAAACAGAACACCTAAGCAGCGCCTTACTTAGAAGACCCCGTTTAAAGCCCTTCATTAACGTAAGCCGTAGCTAGGTTACCTTCGAGCCTTTAGTTATAAGGCTTTTCCTATAACCACAGCAGCTCTAATAAGGTCTAGAAAACTTTAAAATCGACCAGCGCCGCGGGCCTATATCAGCTACCTCGTGGGATACGACTTAACTAATATTTACCATATCTGGGTCCCTGGCCTTAGAAGGAACAGGATCGTTTATATTTATAACGTTCTTTTTAATAAATAAGAGTATTTTAATAGTAGCCTTAAAGCCCTAAAGGACGACTTACGTTAATTAACGGAAGAAGAGCTAGTAGATACTATTAATGAGATCTGCCTACTAGATAGATATATAATTAAATAAGGCGAACCGTAAGATAAAGCGCCCGATACGTTTATAATAGTATAATCGAGCCTATTCTCTAGTTAGGTAGCGAGGTTAACCAACCTCTCCTAAGGGCTACGCCTACCGGCCTTAGGGCTCGGGGGGTAGAACTATTTATAGCGCCTAAGAGGCCGGAACGGTAGGAGGAGCTTATAGAGCCTATAAGGCCGGAGCTAGAAAAAGACTCTTTTATAGCCGCGATTAATCACTAACACCTAGGCAGTTACCTTTTAACTCTACTAGAAACCCCTCCTTAGGCATGGCTTACGGCGGCTGCTTTCACGGGCTATATATCTATAGAGCAGGGGGGAGCTAAATTTCGAAGCTATAGCAGTAACCGCGTCTAGATCTCGGCGTTTAACGCAGGAAGATATACTCTATTAGTCCGTAATTTAAATAATAAGCCGCTAACGAAGTTCAAAATCAAAAAGGCATTTAAAAGACCCCGTAAGCTATACTGTAAATAACTGCCGGCCCCTTAGAGAAATTAATAAGACCTTAATAACCACCTATATAAAATCCTGTTCCGATAAGCCTGAAGGGATTACCTAAAGAGTTATAAAGAGACAGGCTTATAGATCGCGGTGCCGAAGGATAAGGCGAAGGGGTATTAGGTGCTTAGCTATACATAGGTGATAACCTAGAAATTTAATAAGTATAGCTTTTTAGAGAAGTGTAAAGCTAGACTAGTAGTCCGCGGAGATTAATAGTATTAAAATCCATTAGAAGATATGTATATAGCTATTCTCGCCGGTTATTCCTTTAGATCATTAATAGCGATCGCCGCCCACTTTAATCTATCCTTAATATAGTATAACGTTATTAACGCGTTTATACACGCCCCTCTGCCTTATAATATATATATACGGTTCCTGCCCGGGACTGTGGTGCCGGGTTAATTATTATTACTAAAGAAGGCACTATACGGGCTACGGGAGTCTTTATTACTATAATAAAAATATATTATAAAAGTGCTAAAAAGAGACGGGTTTAAGGTAGTGCCGTAAGAGTCCTGCTACTTTATATGCCGTGGGCTAATCCTGTGCTTTTATATAGACGATATCGTGATCGACTTAAAGGAAGACTTTAAGGAAGAGATAGAATAGACTATCTCGAGCCTCCGAGAGCACTACGCACTATAAGGCGGGCAGCTATTATAGTAGTTCCTTAGGATCAAGGTTATTCGGGACTATTCCTTAAGGAAGATATAGCTATTATAACGAGATTATATCGTGAAGGTAGGATATCTATTATTAAAGATATCTAACTATAGGCCTATAAGCCCTATAAAGCCGGTAGAGCTATTACCGTACGCTAAGAAGTCTATTACCCATAAAAGCTACTAATATAAATAGGATCTATACTATATACTATAGTAATATCACGTCCTAATATCGTGTTTATAGTATCTTAACTTTATAGATTTAATATAAACCCTAGCCGTTAATATTATAAAGTAGCCGATTATTTAATCCGATATCTACTAGCTATATAAACCTATGCCTTAGAATTAGGCAGAGGCGACTTTATCAAGGTGTTTACTAACGCGTTCTTTTTAAATGCCTTAATTAATTAAAAGAGTAGTTAGGTATTTATAATACGCTTATTTAGAGGCATAGTAGCCTAGTAAGCTAATAAATAAGTAACGGTTATAATGTTAATAATAGAGGCGGAGCTGCTCTTGCTTATATAAGGTGCGAAGGAAGGGATTTTTACGAAGAGGCTATTAGAGGCGATAAGGGTGATATTCGACGATCTACGACTAAACATACGGTGCGATAATAGCTAAACAATATGCCTACTAATGGCAGAGATCGCTTAATTAAATATAGGACTCTTTAGGGAGACCTTATATTTCCATAGGGAGACCTTACACATGACTTTTTATAGGGGTAATAACAAAGCCACTAAGATCCCTAAGGTATATATACAATTTATATATATTCCTATATAAATTTCCTAACTATATATACACCTTAGGGAGGTACCTTTAATTAATATTCTAATACTACGCAGAGTAATATAAATCAAATCTATCTAGATATCCAATAATTGCGTTACTACCTCTATTTGCCTTAACTCCTTCTTTTCTTTAGATATATCCCTTCGTATCGTCTCTATTAACGTATCCATTTAACCCTTAAATTAGTCGGAAATAACCAGTAATTCATGCCTCTTTAAGGGCGTTAGCTCTTCGATTATATCTACGCCATTAAAAACCCGGGCAGATCGCCGAGGCGCCTACGTCGTGGCCTTATAAACTAGTGCTAGAGGGGCCGTTAAAGGCGGTAGGGCGTTACGCGACTCTTCTATAGCCGTAATTTCGAATCCAGATAGGAGGCGCCGGGCACTATTCATCCCGTGGCCCTTCTTCTTCCCTGTGTTAGATATCTTAATAGCCCCTTTTAGCCGGCCTTTTCCTTAGATTATTATCGGCTTAAAGAGTATATCAGGTTATAATAAAACTCCGGTATAAGCGTGGACCTTATTATAATTCTATCGCTAATAGATATTAATTAACGTGATATTAAGCGGCTTAGAATCCCGTAGATATATAAACACCACGTGCTAGTAGGGTAGGCCTAGAGATATCGTGATAATATACGGGTAGCAGGGTCCTAGATCCGGCGATAAGCTTTCTTATACTATCTTTAGCGAAGCCACCACGGTTTAGATCCGTTTAAAGGCCTATAGGACGATTTAGTAACTAATAAGGCTAAAGAGAACTCCCGCTATAGAAAACTCCACCTTATTTATTTAGTAGGCTCTTATTATGGCTAGGTCTTCCCCTTAGTTCTTCTAATATAGCGTTAGGTTACGGAAAACCGTTATTAAGTCACCTATTAAAGAGCGTAAATAGCGTTTAAGACTGGTATACGAAGACTCTGTAATTAACGTTATTCGGTAACTAAAATAAGGCACCGTATCCACGTAATAATCGATAATCTTCCCCGCGAAAGGACGGATCTACGTATTTATAGCGTAATTAACTATATTTTCTAGGTGCTTTCCCTATTACTAGAAACATTATAAGCACTCTCTAAAGACCTTTTCCGTAGGACTTAAAATCAGGGCGTTCTAATCCTTAATAAAGGCACGGAAGGTAGGATACCGTCTAATCCTGCTATTACTAAGGCTAGTGGCCTTAGGGAAAAAGGGCTTAACCTTCGTAAGTATATTTATATTAATATACTAGCGGGATTAGATATTAGGGATTAAATATAGATTTAGGTAAGGTTTTAGTGCGTTTAGTAGCGTAAGTTCTTGATCCGTGATAATATAACGCGGCAAAGGTAAGTCGGAGGCGAGGATATATTCGGTTAGTACCCGAAGAGCCTAGGTATACTAGTCTTCCTTTTTACTGTCTAGGAATATAACGGCGATAAAGAAGGCCTTACGAAGTGGAGATACGCCGTAAAAGTTACGTAATAGTATCTTAAACTTATTCGTTTTATAGGTCGCGTTAATTATAAGGATATCGGGTAATTAATATAGGTAGACGATTATAGATTTTGGTATAATAAACAGGGCCTTAATCCGATTAGCATTATCACGATAATCGCGGTAAAAGAAGTTACTTTTTATATTAATTTACTAAGAAATTAGTATATAATTCTATAATAGTGGTAAGAAGGAGAGGCAACGTATATTATAAAGCTAGTAGATTAGAGTCCTACTGGCCGGTTCTTTACAGCGATACCGAGTAAGCAGGCTCTAGATATCGGCTATACTAATATTTAGGGCCGATTAATTCGGATCTTTTAGATTCCGGAGCGTTGTCACGATCCTACGAGGATTAATACCGCTATTCTATATAGTAACGATTATATACTTATATAATATAAGACCCTATAGTCGAAAGTAGTAGAAGGTAGTAGGCTTAATCTAGCTATAGTTATATCCGCCGAGTTTACTAGTGCCGCGTTTAGTAATAGCGTTAATAGCCAAGCTACTCCTATTATAAAGGGGTAGATTAGAGACCCAGTGGTATATTATTAGGATATCACGTAATATTATAGGACGCGCGTATCTTTTTGATTTATCTTATATATTATATATATATAGCGACGCCACCCAGACACAGAGGATGCTTATTATCCTATATAATCATTATCCTTTTAACTCTAAGTTTTGCCACGTTTATTATATTCACTTCGTTTAAGCTACGTTGCCCTAATCAGAGCAGCGCGCACCTCCAGGAACCTCTTTTGAAGGTCTCCTTGTTATGTGTGTTGTTTTGGTTATATGCACTTCGTGTTCTTAAGCACTCCTGTTATCGAAGACTTGTCCGATATCACACTGCCTGAGCCGTTCTGCATAGTGACGGCTTCGCCTTTCTTTACTATAAAGGCGGAGGTTAACCCTAAAAGGGCAGCCGGTTATCTAGGTGGTTATTTTATAGCGCTTAGATTTATACGGTATAGTAATATAAGTAATAGGCGCCTTACCCTTCCTATAGCGATAAGTAATATATATCGGCGCCTTATTATTCGGCTATTAGTTATAAATAACGAGGCTATATCCGTTTAAGAAGGCGTAGGCGATAAGGGCTTACTAGGCCTACTCTTTAAAAGGAAAGGATCCCTTTAGGAGCTCGGAGCCGCAGGGTCGATTGTTAATTATTTTATAGGTTATAAATATCACGGACTATATCGTGGTCTTTAGGGTTTTTTAGTAGTTAAGCAGTTTATAAGTTATATAGAGGCCAGAATATTAATTAAAAGTACCTCCCTAAGGTGTGTATATAATTTAGGAAATTTATATAGGAATATATATAAATTATATACATACCTTAGGGATCTTAGCGGCTTTGTTATTGCCCTATAAAAAGTCACGTATAAGGTCTCCCTATAGAAATATAAGGTCTCCCTAGAGAGTCCCTTAAATATACGATTATAGTATATAGATATATATAACTATTAGTTATAAGAGGCGTAGTAGTATAGAAGGATTAAAGTTAGCTATATTATAAGCGCTAATATAATCGCTAATAGACTAATAAAGGTCCTCTCTAAAGAAAAGTCCGTGAGCTTTAGGGAATAGGTAGAAGTAATGGATATACAGGGACGTCTCTATATAAATAAGCTAGAGGAGATCTTACTAGAACACTTAGAAGAGCTAGAAGAGAAGATCAATAAAAGCTATATAGATATTATAAAAGGGGATATATCGATAAAAGGAGCCTATGATTAACTATAACTAAATAACTACCGAATAGTTATTTAGTTAAGGGGGTGTGTTATATAGGCTAATCCAAAGCAGGCTCGGAACGGGTTATTCCGGGCCGGAAAATAGGAGTGGATCTGCTATAGGAATAAGGGCAGGATTTTAGCATTACGATTAGAGATTTATACAGAGTCAATTAAATCAATAGATCGATCGCTTATTTCACGCAATTAAGTTATACGCCGTTTGCAACAGTTCCTCCCTTGAGTCTGCTGAGATAATGCCGTATGTCGTTAGGCAACGCGGTATGCGATGCACTTGAAACATGCGCCGAATTACTATGATCTCGGGGACGCCACAGCTTCGGCTTTTCTTCCCCCCTATATCTTCACATCATTCGGGGCGTCAAGCTATCGCTCTACACGCAGGGTTCCCCATAATCGTCATATTTGGTGTGCCTGCGGCTACCAAGCCATGTCCACTGCCATTGTTGGCCCGAAGAACACGTACTTTCAATGCCTTTAGAGACGCTACGCCTGCGGCTGCCCGCCAGTTTCCCTTGCGATCTCGGCCGACTCTCTCGTTTCGCCATTCCCAAGTCGGATGTATTGCACGTCCCTCACGATATTTCTCCAGCGACACTTCCGCATCCCAAGCAAGGCACAAGAGCACAGCGAGGACTTCGGGCGAGGAAATTGCGAATGGAAACTCGAGGAAGTTAAATCATGGGATCTGGAACGGCCCAGACGAAGACTTCCGGAAAACTGAAAGAGCCACAAAAGCTGCTCATATCAATCTTAGCGCCAGCCTATCCGATCAAGGCAAGGCCCAGAAGCCAGCAGGTCGTGCCGAAATATGGCGCCTGATCGAGATAGCACGACCTGAATTCAAGTGGCTGGCCGTGGCCATCGGCTTCCTACTCGTGTCGTCCAGTGTCACCATGTCCATCCCTTTCTCTGTCGGCCGTATCCTCGACTTGGTAACGAAAGACCCAGTTGAGAATGTCCGTCTCTTCGGCCTTACTTTAAGCCAGTTTTCTTACTGCCTTGGCACCATACTAACAATCGGGGCAATTGCCAACTTCGGTCGCGTTTTTTTGCTGCGGATTATTGGAGAAAGAATTGTTGCCCGCTTGAGAGCTCGGGTTTATAGAAGGACATATGTCCAAGACGCTGAGTTTTTCGACGCTAATCGTGTCGGTGATTTAATCTCTCGTCTCAGTTCGGACACCGCGATAGTCGGAAAGTCCATCACCCAAAACATAAGCGACGGTCTGAGGGCTCTTTTTAGTGGCGGAGCCGGTATCGTCGCCATGATATGGCTTAGTCCTCAGTTGAGCGGGCTTTTACTTGCTCTGTTGCCACCCGTCGGCATTGGGGCATTTTTCTACGGTCGTGCTATCAGGAACCTTAGCAAGAATATTCAACAAAATCTAGGCACGCTAACGAAGATTGCCGAAGAACGACTGGGGAATGTCAAGACAAGTCAGGCATTCGTTGGCGAAGTTCGGGAAATTGCCAGGTACAACAGGCAAGTCCGGCGTATATTCGCTCTCGGCCGGAGGGAGTCGACCATTGCTGCGACGTTTTTCGCCACTACTGGGTGGGCCGGTAACATGACTGTCCTGGCCATGCTTGTTGCCGGGGGAGGTCTGGTCCGATCCGGGTCTATGTCCGTGGGTGATCTGACCTCCTTCATGATGTATACAGCGTTTGCCGGTTCTAGTCTATTCGGATTATCATCATTTTACTCCGAGTTGATGAAGGGAGTAGGGGCTGCAAGCCGCCTGTTCGAGCTGCAGGACCGGAAGCCGTCCATATCACAGACAGAGGGAAAGAAGATCGTGTCTGCGCGTGGCCCAATCAAGTTCAACGAAGTGTCCTTCGCTTACCCAACTCGACCAGCTGTTAAGATATTCAGTGGCCTTAATATTGAGATTCCATCCGGAAGCAATGTGAGCATTGTTGGTCCTTCTGGGAGCGGAAAATCAACGGTAGCAGGTCTTCTGCTGCGATTTTACAATCCCACCTCTGGGTGTATTACGATCAACGGGGCCGATATATCCAAGATGAACGTCAAATCATTGCGTCGGCGCATCGGTACTGTTACTCAGGAGCCCGTATTGTTTTCAGGCACGATCGCTGAAAACATCGCCTACGGTAAACCTGATGCCACTAGAGGCGAAATCGTCGCAGCTGCACGAAAGGCAAACTGCACCTTCATTAGCGACCTCCCGCTGGGTTTGGACACGCAGGTTGGTGCAAGAGGTTCCCAGTTGTCTGGTGGCCAAAAGCAACGAATCGCCATCGCCAGGGCTCTGGTCAAAGACCCCGATATTCTGATTTTAGACGAGGCCACATCAGCCCTCGACGCGGAATCCGAAACACTCGTGAATGCTGCCTTAGCGTCAGTGCTCAAGGGCCGGAATACGACAATCTCCATTGCCCACCGGTTGTCGACGATAAAGCGCTCGGATTTAGTTATTGTGCTGTCCCGCGATGGAAAGGTGGCCGAGGTTGGAAAATACAGCGAGCTTGCGACAGACAAAGAAAGCGCGTTCACGAAATTAATGGAGTGGCAGATAAGCGGTGGAGAACTTCCAGAATCTCGGACTGGGAATCTACAGGGCCCCTAGATTACAGGGATAGAAATTACGCCTCGCTTTATATATACAACGGTTATACTTACTATATATGCTAGTCTTTGTATATAGCCTTAGGCCTACTATATTATATAGTATTTAGCCTATCTGTATTTTAGCCTTACTTGACTAAGTTAATAGTATACATAGTATAAAATTACTATACGTATAGTATAGGAGATATAGGCTTATTTCTTGAGGGACTGACTAGAAGGCCTAGATAGTTTAATATATGGCCTATAATCGTGGCGTGAAAGTAGGCCTATAATGAATTCGTTAGCCTCCCTAAGTACTATACCTATTTGGTATATAGATACTGCTATTTTAGATATAGAGCTTAAGTAGCTAAATCTGATTATGATCATATCCTATTTATTTATATTAATCGTAGAACTATTATACTAATACGCCGCCTTTAATTATAGCCTCTAATTCGGCTAGCTTAGTCCTATCCTCCCTATCCTCTAAGGAACCCTCTTCTACACTCCTTACTAACGTATCTATCCTATCTTTAAACTTAGCTAAAATACGCTCCAATTTATAATCCTGTAAAGCCGCTTTTTTAATCGTCTCTAGAGTCTTAAAGACTCGTATAGACTGCCGAGGGGCTTATATACCCGGCTCGCAACACAGGGTTATGGTAGGCGGAGCGGTTAATAGTAGGAGGGTATCACGCTGCTTTTTCGTAGCCGAGATTTTAAACACTAATAGGAGCCGCCTTATACTATTCTGGCCCTCGCCTCTCCTTCTCCCTACTATAGATATCTCTATAGCCCCTCTTAGCGGGCCTTTCCCACGAATAACTATCGGATTAAGGGGACCGAGTAAACGATACCTAAGAGTAGTATTAGTATTAACCTTAGTATGATTCTATTACTAGTAGACGTTAATAAGTATAATATTAAGAGGGTCGGAGTTATATAGGTGCCTAGATAGTATATGCCGGTAAGGCAGGCCTAAAGAGACTATAATAACGTAAGGCTAAGGTCCTAATTATTATTATAAGGGCTATAGTCGCGATACCCTCCCCTGCTACGCCTTTTCCAAGGCATAAAGCTTGATTATAATCCGCTTAAGCACCTATAGGATAACTTATTACTAGATAAGGCTAAAAAGAACGCCGGCTATAATAAGCTCTTTTAATAAACCAGACTACGAGTAGTGGGCTATACGCGCGGAAGAGAGGAAGATCGAGCAAATAGCTGTTGAATTCGTAGATCCGTAGGATTACTGCTTGTTGCGCGAACGTGTAAAGAACCGACTTCTGGGATTTCTTCCTGGATCCGGGGCTGGCAAAAGACTCCAGAAGATTGGGTGGCGACTATTACGTTAACAGCCTACGCGACGGTTATCACGCCACGTTCTTAGCTTAAGTAATAACCAAGATATCGTATATACGATACCTGGTGTACTTATATAATATATATCATAAGCCAAGTATATATACACGTATAATACATATAGTATCATAGTATAGGTTAAGCTGGTTATAAAGTAAACGTCTACTTATATAGCTATAACTATATACTATTTGTTTTAACCTAAGTACTATACTTATTATTATTATGATTATTACTTATTTTAAGTATAATATCAATACTCCCCTGTAAGCTGACTCTTATATAATAAGTGCAGCTTAGTCAGGTTATACTTATGGTTATGTTATAGCACAGTAATCCTAGTCTATCTAAGACTAGAATACATAGAGGAAAGATTTAAAAAAACTTCTTTTTTAATTTAAGGGAAAATTCAAAAAATTATATAAAGGACAGTTCAGAAACACCTTTAATATCTAGGAAAATCAGAAGATAAAAAAAGCCTAGTCATATCCCCTTATAACGAACTAAGAATACTAAGTATTAAAACCTAGTATTTTAATTTTTTAATATTATTATAAGGCAGTAAATTATACTTAGGCAACGTATCGTCTTTATAACCTAGGTTTATATAATTGTAAAGAGTATTATAAGTCTCTTGTGCTAAACCTTGAGTTATTATATTAGCTATATTAAATTTCGTATTTATATATACGATTTTTATTTTATTATTATATAACTATGGCCTATAATCGTGATACTGCCTATCGACATGCTTTACACGTTTATAAAATTTAGGGTTTCGGCGAGCTTCCTTATACTCTTACTATCTATTAAGATAGTAGGAATCCCGAGAGTTTTATTATTATTATTATTATTATTATTATTATTATTATTATTATTATTATTATTATTATTATTATTATTATTATTATTATTATTATTATTATTATTATTATTATTATTATTATTATTATTATTATTATTATTATTATTATTATTATTATTATTATTATTATTATTATTATTATTATTATTATTATTATTATTATTATTATTATTATTATTATTATTATTATTATTATTATTATTATTATTATTATTATATATTACCTTTATAGTATAGTAGTACAGTGAGTAAGCAAAAGTGGCGATTAGGCGACCCATATCCAAATGTCATCACAAGAACCTCATTTTGACCCTTCGAAAACAAATACAAATAACTTTACGAATACTACTTATAAAATTTCGGAAAAATCAGATTTATAAAGGGGAGTGACTATATAAAAGGAATATCTAGTTATATCTCTTTAATACTTTATATACCACCCCCTAGCCGCGATATAAGCCTTAACCCTTCACGGCATCGACTTAATTAGAGCCTATAGAAGCTCCTCTTTAAAATCGTTCCACACCTCCTCCGCGGCCCGGCAGAGTAATTTGTACGAGGTTATCGTAGAGCCTACCCGTGCTAGACTAGGATTCCGTAAATAGATCCTCTCTTTTAGTATTTTCTATAGGTATTCGATAGGATTAAGATTAGGCGAATACGGCGGCTAATCCAGGATAATAACCTTATTCTCTAGACCCTATGGTAGTAACTAATTTTAAATAAGGCGCGCCTTATATACGGCAGCGTTATCTTAAACGAATATACTACCCGGTTCGTATATTATAGGAAGTGCTTCTTTAAGCGTGCGCTTAATAACGGCTACCGTAACGCCTCTACACGGCGTATTAGGGTCGCCGTAAAGGGCGATTAATTCGGTGCGTTTATTATATAAAAAGCCGGCCTAGAATATCTATAAATAGCGCGTAGGCTTATCACGAGGCTAAATAATATCCTATTAAAGTCGCTTTCCCTATAAATTTATTAGTAAAGGTATAAACTCTTAATAAAGTTAACTTATAGCATAGCAGAAAACCTATTTCTGCCTCTGCCCTTCTCCGCGCGCGACTATAGTCTTATCCGAAAAGATAACCCGTTTCTACTAGTCTAGGGGTTTAGAGGCGTGACGTACGCACCACTCTAGGCGTATTTACGCTTGCCTTAGGGTCAGGGTCGGTTAACGTAGCGCGCGGGAGTACTAGAAGCCCTATAAACGAAGGTATCGTATAATAGTGTGTTTTAAGTATATAAGGCCTAGCCTAATCTTTAAATCAGTAGGTGATATAAAAGGGTTAGTACCGATAGTACGTAGGATACGTCTTTTTTTATATATATTAAGGGCCTGGGGGCGGCTAGACCGTGGTTTTAATCGGGCTGATATTTATAATTCGTAACGGCGCGCGATACTAGATACCGACCCTGGAGATATATTAAATTTGATCCCTACCTCCCTTTAACTAAGCCTACTAAAATAGGCGTGCGTAATCAGGGTCCGTTTATAAGGCGAATACTTAACGCGCGGCGTAATTAGGGGCATTTTCTGATTTTTAATGAATTTTTAAAGTTAAAGGGTTAACGGTGTTAAAGGAGGAAAACACGCTATAACGCGTTGGTGGGGTATTTCTAATCGCCACTTTTGCTTACCCACTATAGTATACCTAGTATATAGTTAAGGTAACTAGGTCGGTTCGAATCCGGCTAGAGGCGTACGCAAAAAAGGAACCTCTTTTCCTTTTTTACGCTACTCGGATCCTATTCTAGGGGGCCCTTATCTACCTTAGAATATACGATAAGGGTTAAATAGGCGGCCCGTTAAACCCACCTTCTGCCCGGCTTCGCTAGTCGTTAATAGGTACCACGGGGGAGTTAGTCGCCTTACCGTGGAAATAAGAGGACGGTATCGCGCTATCCCTAAGCGCGTGAGTAAAATACGCCGCGTCTCTTCCACGATACGGAGGCAGCCTCTTACGCTATTATGTAAGCGTTCTGCGTAGGCACGTAGCCCGCGTTAGCTCCACTCATAGCCATCGAAAGAGTAAGGGAAGCTTAGGGGCTTTAAACCCTAGGAAGCGTATATATAAGTCGCCTATAATAGGCCTATAGGGTTAGCCCTAGGGTATATAGGAGGTGTATAAAAACTAACTAAGATAATCACGCGCGCGCCGTTAACCGAGTATATAGTCGGCTTTAAAGCCGTTACGGGCAAAACATTATAGGCTTCCTAGTATAAAAGACTACGAGTTTCGTACTAATAGCGAGTTAGTAACAGGACCCCCGCGGTACCCGTATAAGGCAGTAATCCTAAAGGAGGAGAGTATAGAGGTTTTTATCTAAGTCTTATACTAGTTCCCTAAGTCTTATACTACGGTTTTCCCCCTTATAGGCATAGGTAAAGGACCGTATAGTTAGAATTCTAACTCCTAGCTACTTAGATAGGATAAGAATAGCGGAGTAAGAAATAATAAATAAATAAAATATTATTATATATTATACTGTTTTTGCCTAACTATATAGGCTAGCCTTCTAGGCGGTAGTCCTTCTCTGATTTAGGAGGAGGGAAAAGCGGTTAGGATAAAAACTCCTTGCCTTATATAGTATAAATAGTATAATCTAAGCGACTGCTATTATAAAGGGGTGGATCGGAGACCTAGTGCTATATCGTTAGGACGTTATATAACGTTATGGATACGTATTTTTTTATTTATCTTCTATATTATATATACGTGGCGACGCCACCTAGACATAGAGGATGCTTATTATCCTATATAATCAGTATCCTTTTAACCCTAAGTTTTACTACGTTTATCATATTCATTTTATTTAAGCCACGTTACCCTAATTAAAGCAGCGCGTAACTCTAAGAACCTCTTTTAAAGGTCTCCTTATTATATATATTATTTTAGTTATATACACTTTATAGTCTTAAGCACTGCTGTTATCGAAGACTTATCTGAGTTTATACTACCTAAGCCGTTCTGTATAGTAATAGCTTCGCCTTTCTTTAATTAGCACTCGGAGGCGGATCTATTCGGTGCCAAGGAGGCTCTAATCGTTTGATCAGGGTAACTAGAAGCATTTAAGGGGAGTTCCGGCCTACCTAAACGAACTATACGTTAATTATAGAAGAAAGGAAGTAAATAGCCAAGGGGCCGAGATTAAAATAAAGTATTATGATTTAAGATTAGAATTAAGATTATAATGATAGTCTAGGAAACCTACCCCCTATATAGCCTTAATAAAACCTAATAACTAAAAAACGGGGACGGATCCTCCCTACTAAAAATAAGATAAAAGCTATAGATTAGGAGATAGGCCCTTACCGCTGATAAAGTAAAGGTGCATAGAAGAGCATAAAATAATTAAGAAAAAGCTACGACGAATAGAATAGAGAATAGATTAACTATAAGATAGATTCCGGATATAGTATAGATATAGAGACGGAGGGCGCGCTCCCTTACCAGAATAGGAAAAGCTATAGATATAGACTACTTAGGGGCTATAAAGCCTGGATATAAAAGAATTTTATACTATAACCCTCTGAGCAGGAAACGATAAAGGTATAGGGGTAACCTTAATATAATTAGGGTAATAAAGGCCTATATAAATAGCGGTAAGTCCCTAGCCCTAAGAACTTTAAGAAAATCTAGTTATATAAGGCTTTAATAGTTAGAAGAACCTATTAAAGAGCCCCGAGATACGGTGCCCTTATAGACCCGGCGGTTAAGTAAACCTATTAATAGATCCGAGACACGGCTTAAACTAATCTTCTATAATAGCTAGCGATACCTTATCCTATTCCTTACAGGTATCTCTATTAGTCTAACTATAGTAGGTTCCCTCCTAAGCCTTGGCGGAGAATACTTATATTATATCCTTTAAGGCCCCTAAGAAAAAGGCTCCTACCCTTTATCGCTAAGTAGAATTATCCTTAGCCTTATAGACTTAATACACGACTACTTCTTATTCCTTAACCCTTTCTTTCTTAGAGACCGTGATTCTCCTAATCTACCTAAACTAGTTATTATAATAGATTAACCCCCCCTTTTAATAATATAACAGCTTTATAATAGACCGATTACCATAGTACTCCCCCTATAGTTATAGTCTATAACGACTCTAAGCCTAATAATAATAGTATATACACGGCTATCCTAACCCTAGCGACTATAGTTACGCCTAATTAGGGAAACGCCGTGATATACACTAACCGTATATATCTCTGGCCAGCCAGTACTATAGGACCTACGAGAGGATTTGAGTTAGGTAACCTTAGGGTGTAGTAAATGATATGTAAATAGGATGTATTCTCTAAAGGGGAGGGCGAGGTTCCGGCTATATATATCTACGGGGGAACCTCGGGCTATCTAAGGCTAGGCGCTATACTAGGTATAGTGCTAGGATAGTGCTATCACCGGTCTAGCGCTACACGGGTTTAGTGCCTATATAGTGCTGGCACTAATCTGGAGCTATATGGCTTTAGGTCCTGGTATAGTGCCGGATAGTGGTGCGTAGTATATACCCCGGGAGAGATAAAGCCCTGTATCCCGCGGGCTTCGCTGTTCCTTAAGGTCTATAACGTCTAACTTAGACTCTGTGTGGCCGATTATTATACTAGTAATAAGTGGTAGACGCGGTTATAATTCTTTATTTTTAGCCGAGGCTAAATAAATAAATAAAACTATAGTATAGAATAGCGCCCTATAGCGTATATTCCTAACTCCGTTAGGCTCTGTTTATAGCGCTAGTAACTACGCCTAGCCGCCCGCCCCTCCGTTATATATTTACTAACCTAGGGCCTAATATAGATAAAAGAAAATAAAAAATACCTAAAAGAAAGAAGAGATAATAAAAAAAAATCTAAAGGTAAATAAGCCGAATCCTCCGGTACCGTTCTTTTATAGTATCTTAACCTCTAGAACCTCGGGCTTTAGGTTAGGTAATCCCTATTCCTCTATAAGCAGGTTAAGGATAGCGGCTATGTCCTTAGGGGTGATATCGTCTAGACGTTTCTTTAGGTCTTCGCCTACTATATCGTATAAGGCTAGAAACCCCTTACGGCTATTCTTATTATAATAGTTATAAATAGCGGCGGTATAGTGGATAAGGTCTATTACCGTTTAGGCGTTATTAGTTAAGTAGAGGGATATAGTATTCTTCTTAGTCTTATCTAGTTCTCTATTACTTTCTAATCGGGCCACCTATATAAAGCGTTCTATACGCTATATCGCGATAAGGAATAGTAGGTTAGCCGCCTACTATACTTTATTAGGTATACCGTGGTCTTTAATAAACTATATTATAAACTTAGCGGTTAGTAGCGGGGTAATAATAACGTGACTATGCTAGCTTATAATAGCTAATATCTAACCGCCTGTTTCGAAGTCTGTTCTCTAAGCCTGAACGTTAGGGTCCTTAAGCCTAATAGAGAAGGCCTAAGCCGCCTATACCTATATTTTATTTTCCCTATGTCTAGTAAGGAATATTCTTTTACTTCAACCCGCTTAGCCCGACCCGTTATATAGTCGCTTCCTAGAAGCGGTGGTGCTGCTTGGTATAGCGGCGCCGGTATCGGTAGGGAATAGTTATAGGCTTATCTAGGCCAGAATATCTATAATAGAATACATAGCTGGTATAAAGCGTTCCCTTAGCGTTTATAAATAGTCCTTAATAACTATAGTATGCTATTAGATATACTCCTAGTGCTCTTTAGTCGCGGTAATAAAGGAGTCTATATTAATATTACCCTCGCTAAGCTTATCGATTATATTAGCTAACGTAAAGCTAATACTATTAGTCTCGTTAATCTTATTAATTATCGCGGCGGATAGGTTAGCGCCACGCAGGTTCGGGCTCTAGTAAGCTATCGGCGTATTATTTACGCGTATAGGGGAGCCCGTCTCTATTGCTATTACTCTACTAGCCAGGCGGGCCGATTCGTGTAAAAACTGTCTATCTAGGCCGCGGGGGGTATTATATCGCGCTATTATAAGGTATTACTTAAATAACTGGTTATACTACGGCCACTAGGCGATAACTTAACTACCGTCTAATAGGAACTACGGCTACGGGTATTCTAGTACGATGTCTTTAGCTCTCGCTATAGTAACATACTTATTAGTAATAGCCTCCGGAGCGCATATAGTACGATCTAATCGTCTATTCTAAGGATCGTCGTATCCTCTTTTAATTACTTAATAATAGTATGGCTTTGCTATGGCCTTATACTCTATAACCCATTACTTAAATACTAGGCTGGCCGTAGTAAGATAGTGCGCGACGCCGTTTTTATCGCCGAATAGGCTAATGGCTTTAAAATACCCATCGAACATTAAGCCGGAGCTATCCCAACTGTTTTTAAACTACTAAGTGAACTCGTCTCGTAGCGCCTAGTCTTTTAACCGGTGGACGTCGGTTAGGTATATAATAATATAGAATATTATATTAGGGGGTATAGAGTTACGTAAGAAGCGGCTCTAGGCAGTGGTGGACTTATAAAGGGGAGTAGTGCTTATATAATAGGATATAATAAGGGTAACGGGACTTAATAGCTGGATAGTAATAGGGGATAGGGTCGTGATAAGTATAATAGGGTTATTATAAGAAAATTATTAAATAAGCTTATAGTCGAGGTAACTATTATAATCTCTTAGCTATAGGTAAAGATAAAGGGAAATAGTAAGGCTATAGACAGCTAAGGAAATCTTTTATTTTCGAGCTAGCCGTGCTGATTTACGTGTACGCCGGGGCTATATAACCGGTAGGGCTTCTATTCTTATTAGTTTAAGATTAGATAATATTATTCTTACTATATCGGTCATGCCTTCTAAAGGAGTATTCGTTATTAAGGGGGATAGTTCTTTAGCTTTAGCCTAGTTCCGCCACAAGGCTAAATAGGTCCCTTTAGTTCTTTAGAGCTTGCCGGGCTCGGGTCTTTTAACCTCTTTTATTCCTTTTAATACTAAACAAAGCACTTCTACAGCTCTTTAACGTTCTTCGAATTCCTCTACTAAATCCGGAGCTTCTATTACGTCTACTAGCATCCAGATATTCTATTAGTCCGGCTAGTCCTTTTATTAAATAAGGTACTCGGTACGTGGCTTACCTCTTCCCCTATAAGTAATCCGTTTATCCAGGATAGCTTTGATCTTATAATGCTTATATAGGTCCCGCTATTACTCCTGGTCCCTATCCTGTATATTAACGGGTCCCGTGGTGTTTAGTATCTCCGCGAACCTAACTATTTAGAGTTAAGTAATACTAATAACGGGGTGTATATTAAGAGTCTTAGGTAAATCTAATTAATACGCTAACGGCGATACTTACTCGAGGACCTTAAAGGGGCCTATCCGTTAAGTACCGAGCTTAGGGCTAGCCTTACCTAGGAGCGAGTACCCGCGGCTAAGGCGGATATATACACGGTCGCCGGGCTTAAACCGAATATTACGCTATTTCTTATTATATAGGCGCTTTATATATATCTATACTATTACGATAATAAGTTTTATATCCTCCTAGAATATCTTATATACGAACTTAGGGTTAATATTACCGATTAGATAAAGCGGATTATTTATTTTAGTGCTATATAGTATCTTATCTAGTATATAGCCGAGCGTCTTATTAAAGACGTTATTTAGGTTAAACTATAAAGGTATAATCACCTTTAGCTATAGAGTATTTAGGTTATCCGCTAGGTATATACGTATCCCGATCTTAATGGTTTAGTTCTTCCTCTCGGAAATACTATCGGTTTAGGGATACTAGGCCGTTAAGAACTTTAGCTTAGTTCCGGCTACTTTCTATAGAGTTATCCAGAAGTCTAATAAGAATTTAGGGTTATAGTCTAAGATAATAGCGCGGGGAATGCCCTAATTACCTATCTAGAGGGCTTAAAAGAGCACGGACGCTTAGTACTTTACGGTGTAGGTGCTATGGCCAGGGATAAGCAGGGAGGCCTTTGAGAACTTATCCGTAATAGTTAGGAGGGTATCGAATAAAGGGAAGACTTTATACTACTAGGGTATCCCTATAGAGAGTATTTCGGGTAGTCTAATAATAAAGTCTATAGCTATAGTATAAAAAGGTATTAGGGGCGTTAGGATAGGGTATATCTTACTAAAAGGAGTCTGCCGATCCGTTTAGTAGGTATAGTATATCCTATATTAAGCGATATATAAGTCGACCTCTTTACGGAGTTATAGGATTATAAAGCGGCTAACTAAATCGTATTATATCCGTTTAGCTTTAAAATAATACCGGTTATTATAGGCGGCCTAGAGGATCTCCTTATATAAAGAGAAGAGGATATAAAGGCGTTTTCTCCTATTTAAGTCTACCTAGTATAAGAGACTATTATCTACCTCGAAAGAGATCTTAACTAGTAAGTTATGGTTAGTGGTTTAAGTAAGAATAGGTGCCTACTTCGAATCGTTAGCGTATGCCTTAATAATCCTTTATCGTATATCGTCCTTTATCAGATTTCGTTAATATAGTGTATAGCCTAGTCTTCCTAAATCCGGTCTAATTCGCCTAGACCTTTAGCCGGGGGGCTATCGGTGGTAGGTAGCTAAGATAAAGCGTCGGCTACTATATTCGTTTTACCGGGAATATATCGATAATCTAAGTAGAATTAGCTAAGAAACTCGGAGGAGAGGGTAAGCTTTATATTTAGCCTAGTCTTATTAGTGTTAGGTAGGATAGTCGACTTTATAATATCGACGGTAACGGCGTGGTTTATAAGGATTATAGTTAGGTTATAATAAGCGGACTAAATAATAGTACAGGTCTTATAAATAGCCTATACTAGGTAGGCGACCTTAAGTTCTATAGACTAGTACTTTGTTTAGCGGCGTTAAGCCCCTTACTAATATAAAGTATTAGTCGAATATTGGTTTTCTTAAAGGTTCTTTTACTAAGCTATTTAGTCTTATTTACTAGTTAGAAGAGTATAGCGGAGAACCTATACTCTTTAGAGGCGTTTAGCTGGATAAAAAGGATCCTAGTAGGGATATAGTGGAATAAGTAAGCGTCCGAGGTATAAGCGCCGGTAATATCGTAGAAGGTAGCTAACTCTTTAGTAATAGCCTCGAATATTATATATTTAGTATACGCCTTACGGGCCTATCCCTTATCTTTCCCGATTTAATAAGCCTTAAGGAGAAGGGTTATCTTTTATTTCTAAAGGGGAGCGATTCGATAGGAGAATCGGGGAATAAGATAGCGAAGCCACCCTGTTATCCCGATCTATCGTTCTAAGGACTAAAGAGAAGTAGGAGGGCGAATCTTTTATAGCGCCTCGGTACGTTCATTAGTGTTTAATAGCCTAAGGGCGTTAACTTTAAATCCTAGTAGTTAGACTAATAGATATCCGATAAAGGACTTATCGGGAGAGATACTAATCCTCTTTTTAGTAAATAAGGAAAGCACCGTGTTTAAGTGCTTAGTATAGTCGTCCTTAGTATCTAATATAATAACGATATTATTAATAAAGGCAGAGATAAAGTCCTGGTATAGGCGGAGGAGCTAGTTTATATAGCGTTAGATATACGCGGGCGAGTTATAGAAGCCTATTAAGGCGACCTTTAATTATTCCTATCCTTATTAGGAAATAATAATAAACCGCTCGCGGTGGGGTTTATATATAGGGAACTAGTAGAAGAAAGCCCGGGCGTCGATAACGGAGATAAGCTTTTTCCCTTAGAGTCGTTTAATAACTATATCCTAGAGCGGTATCGGGTATATATCTAGGATAATAGCCTTATTTAGGGTATAAAGGTCGACCACTATATAGCCTTTACGTTTACCTTTTACCTCTCGCTATATGATAAAAACCGGAGCATTAAAGGGCGTTAGTACTAACGTCTATTCTATACGGTCCTAGTCGTGGAGTCTATTCAGGGTCTAGTCTAGAAAGGCTTAGTCTTTATAGCTAAGCGGATATAGCTTTTAGCTAATCCTTTAGGTATACTACCCGTTAATTAGGGGAACGCGTATATAGTCCTTTTTATCTATATCGATAACGCCTTAGTCCGTCTAAACCTTAGGGTAGTTACCGATAATCCTAGGAAAGCGCTATACAAAGCGGGGTCCGTGGTTATAGATAGTCACGCTCTTTAGAGTCGCTTTAGTCGGGGTATCTAGGCTCTTAGCGATTCGGAGCTTCCCGTTAATAGGTAAATGCCCTTTAAAGATATCGCGGGCGTTATCCTGCTTTATAATAAAGTATCCGTCTATATAGAAAGGATCTATATACCCTAGCTTATTACCCCGGGAAATAAGTAACGGCCGGTTATTAGCATTATAGATTAGGACGGATATCCCTTTACTAAGGATATAGTTTAGTAAACCCTTAATATCCGGTTAGAATTCTATAGAGTCTAAGGTTATATTCCGTTCCTTAAATAGGACGAATCCGTACTAGTATAGCGGAATAATAATCTTCTTAGCGGCTTTTAATCGGCGTTTAATTAACGAACGTTCAATAAAGATATACGCCGGGACGATAAGACCTTTATAGGACTTAATCTAAATACCGTCCTATGAGTTAAGGATATTAACCTTATTCGGATAGCTAAATTCCTATCTAAGGAGTAGACCGGCTTTTAGCTTAGGAACCACCTAAGCCTTTATATATAGCTATCCGACTCGGGGCTAGTTATTTACTATGCCTTATATTAGCAGGGTAAATAAAGCCTATCCGATAATATCTAAGGTACCCACATCATAAAGCGTAGATCTCTTAGACGTGTAGATTTCTATATCGGGGAGGTAAAGGAGAAGGTGCTAGCTTATAACGTATCGCGAGGTACCTAAATTAATATAAGCTTTAAAGGGAGCGTTATTTAGGGATACTTGGACTTAGACCCTTATATATATATAACCGTATAGGCCGGCTACGGGGTCTATTACTTCCTAAGGTGCGCGTTTAATTAGCAGAGAGTCCTAACCGCCTTATTGCTTTATTAGGAATAGGTAGGAATAGGATTTCTTATAGCGGAGGGCCTTATTATTAGATCTTATTAGCTATTTATACTTAGTATATTATTATCGTATCTAATAAAGATCACGGTACTTAGGTACGAATCCGGGTCTATTAACGACCTAGTATAGTTAATCACTGCCTTGATCGGTTTTAGCTTTATTATTTATAAGGTCCTTAGAACTATTAGACCCCTCCTCGAAATAGTATAGGTCCTTTAGTCCCTTATTATTCTTATATCCTTTATCGGAGACCTTATCGTCTATAATAGTGATTACTAGATCCTTAGATCGTTCTTAGCGAAAGTTCCGGTTACCGTGTGCTAGTTAATCGGATATATTATTAGCTAAGAGCTATTAGCCGTGTTTGTTTACGTAGCGGTTTAGCGTTTCTAGGGCTAGTAGGGCGCGGTTATTCCGGCGGAATTATCCTGGTCCTAGTAAGCGACGTTCCGGTAATAGTAAACGATAATCCGGCGCTAGGGAATATTATTCGGGCTACGGTAAGCCGTACAAAGCCGGGCTGCCGCGTTAATCCGGGTACTAGGGAAAGGGCGAATATACTTAGGAGGATTAGTTTAATATCGATATTTATTCGATCCGTGGCAGGGTTTATCGGGTAATAAGTGCCTTTTAGGCTTTATTAGTATAATTCCGGTATTATCCTGGTATTATATTAGCTAGGCTGTTTATAAAGTCGGTCGCTATAGTTTCTGGTCCGGGACGGGGAATAGTGTTTACTAGGTTAGCGTCTAAGCGGTCCTATATAAGAGCTAAATACTTACCTCTAGGTTTATTAGCTGCCTTTACTAATCGGATTACCTTATCTATAAAGACACGGATATTATAGCGGGTAATTATATCGTTTAGGGTATATCGCTTATATCTTAGCTTATACTCGGCATCCTTTTAAGGTGATCGGAACCTTTTTTATAAGGCGGTCTTTGATTCCGTAACGGTTATTATCGTGGTAAGGTATAAATATTATCCTTTATTAAGGCTTATAAACTATACGGAACCCTCGCTTAATAGATAGCGGGCTAGTCCGCGGGGAAGGGACTTATAGTGCTAGGCGCTAAGGCTAGTATACTAGTCTATTATATTAGTAAAGCGGAAGACGTTTATATAGATTAGTTTAGTTCCTTCGGTTTTAAGATATTAGTCGGTAGCGAAATATGAAGGAGGCTTAAAATAGCCTAGGTTATTAGCCTTAAATCGGTATATCCTATTATTACGCTAGCTAAGGATAGCGAGTAAATCCGATTATTATAAATATAGGTATAGTTCCGGGTAGTTCCTTTAAGGAGGACCTACGCCGGGAGGGCTATGTCCGGGGGGACTATTACCCGGAGGGGCTACTTACTATTAGCGATCCGGATTCCTACTATTCCTAGGTCCGATATCCTCCGTCTTATCGTGAGGGTAGTGTATAATATCAGAGGGCGTAGGGCTTATACGCTTATCGCGGTGGCTTATAGTATTAGCTTAGTGACTCTCCTAGGCTAAGAATAGTGTATAATTATTAGGCGTTAGGGTATAGGCGGGCGTTCCTTTAAAAGGTTTATGTAGCGTACTTTAGAGAAGGGCTTTCTGTTATATCTTCGGGGAAACTTCTAACCGGCCGTTCGATTATACTTATAGCGGGGCGGATTAAAAGGGATTCCGATCCCTTAACCTTAATCTTTGGTTTTACTAGCAGAGAATCGTGGCCGGCGGTAAAGGGGGCTAGCTCCTTTCCCTTTACTACGCTGCTACGGGGTATAACTATAGACTTATTAAGGTCGATATACTTAGGCTCCTTTTTTAGCTAATTATAGAACACCTTTACGAAAAGGCTATAATAGGTAACCTACTTAGCAGGATAGGTTAGCTAAGGAGGCAGGATAGCTTTAGAGACTCTTCCTCTAGAGGTCGTGGTATAGCTAGCTTTACTAATACTAGGGAGGTTCCCTGCTTACTCGGCTATAGAGAGGAGTAGCCGATATTCGGGTATAAGAACCTTTTCGGCTATATCTAGATAGGCATTCGCTATTATAGTCAGGGGACGTACGTCTCAGGGGTTTTCGTGTAAAGAGTAAAGAGACGTTATAAGATAATTAAAATGGTAATATAAACTAATAGGTCGAATTAAGAGTTAAATTATTCGCTAAACCTCTAAGTCAGGAGTTTAGCTTTATATATCCCTTTTATAGATAACCAGAGCCTCTTCCCCGGGAACCTTATAGAACCCCCTCGAAAGCAATCCTAGGACCACAACCCATCCACCGGTAGTCCTCCCTATCACACTATACTAGACCGGTCCGGATAGTACTAGTCCCGGAGCTGACTCGACCGCCTATCTCCGAATATTATACCCTATCTAATCCCCTTCGTGACTATTAAGATATATTATCCCCTCCTATTTAAGCTATCCCTAACTTCGATAAATTATACGTATAATATTACGCCCCCTCCTCCGGTGCTTATACCCCTAGGAGTAATATAGTTAACCGGGTACCCTTATAAGGACCCTCTCCCGTCTAACCTATATCCTCCGGATATAGCTCCGGAAAGAGACGACTCGGCCCGGGACGGTACCCGACTACGAATAGCTTAAGTCAGCCTATACTAGGCTTCTGGCTTATAAGCCACTATTCGTATCCAGGTTATAGCTATCCCACTATAGGGCCTTTTATAAATAACTTATTAAAGCCAGGGCTAAATATAAATATAAAGATTAAACTCCCTTAAACCAACCTATTATAATAAAGCCTAAATAAAGCTTTATAGATCCTTCGATACTCCGCCCTTAAACTATCGTTAAAGGCCTTATAAATAATCTATGAATAATCGGGTCGCCTAGCTAAATATAAAGCCTATAGACTTAAAGGTATGCACACGACGCTTTATTATTATCTAAATAATAAACTACAGGTACGCTCCTAGTATAGCAGGTATACCCAGATCGTAGAGTAGGCAGGAGTAACTACGTAGGCTCCACTTAAGGTCCGGTAACTATTATAGAAAATATCCTAGCTAGCCCTCCTCGCTTATTATTATTTTCCTTTTCTCTTCTTCACCTATCTAAGTAATTATTATAATAGCCTTATCATAAAGTTCTATCTATAAGTTAATCCTTATCACCGTATCTTAGCTATAAGGCATTATCTTAGTAGTTCGTCCTAAGTTCTCTAAGAGTCTTCTCGTCGCGTTACGCGAGATCCCCGGTTATCCCTTAGTTCTAGTAGTCCTGATATCTAGAGTAGCTTATTATAATCGTCTCTTAGTTAATTAATAATAACTCCTTATAATAATATACCTTAATTCCGTGTAGAATAATAATATAAGTGATTATTATATATGGCCCTATAAACTCAGCTAACCCCTGCGTTCTAGTATAGCTCCCTAGAAGCGTTAGTTACGCGCGGCTAATAAGTTAGCTCGTTAACTTAAGGCTACTAATACCCCTCCCGCTAAGAAGCCTGCTCCCTCTAAGAAGCCAGTTACTCCTATAAAGAACGGTAAGAAGGCCGGCGGTGGCCTTAACACCGCCACTAATAAGACCTCCGTTATTAAGGATAGCGTTATTAAGAAGACCACTAAGAAAGGTAGCACTAGTAACGGGTTAACTATACCTAGCGCGGCGTTTAAGACGCCCGCTAAAGTAAAGAGGCTGGCCGCGCCTAGTATGGAGTTACTTATAACTCCTACTAAAGCGCGCCTAAATAATAAAGGGTCCGCTATGCCCGGTATAGTATCTAAGATACCCGTTAAAATAAAGAGGTTAGCCGTACCTAGTATAGGGTCGCTTATAACTCCTATTAAAGCGAGGGGCCTAGCCCTCGCTACTAAGAAGACCTTCGCGGTCCCTAACTATTAGGTTAGCCGGGTTCTTACCCGGTTTTTTTTAGTGGTTAGGTCGGATAATAGTTTAACCGGTGGCTAGTCTACCGGCGGCTAGAGGACTCCGTCTCTAGTACTAACGGACTATAAGGGTGATAATAACGATAATATCGACGATAGTGTTATCGACGATAAAGGGGATATAACTATATCGGGTAGCGCCGACGGTATCCTTTATATTAATAGTAATAAGAGCGAGAATAATAACTTTATCCCTAGTAAAGGTAAAAGCTTCCTAGGTAATAATATCTTCGGTAATAATAACGTTACCGATAAAGGTCCGGGGGCTAACGGGGGCGATAGCGAGGCTACGCCTTCTAATAACGGCGATCCCTCGGGCCTTTACCCGGTCTAGGAAGTGGTTATAGGGGGCGACCTCCGTGACCCTCCCTATTAGCGGTATTACTTAGGATTCCTTAATATTATCTTAGATAGCTAAGGCCCTATTATCTTTTGTTTATACCGTAACTCTAGTCGATAATCGTTTAAATACTATTACTATTAAGAAGACTAGAATAATAAGAAATATAAGGAGGTATAGTTATACTCCCCGCCTATTATAGACCGCCCCGGTATACTAACCCTTTCCTAGATAAATCTCTATGCTACTTATATTATTATCGCTTTATAAAAGGCACTCGTTAATACTATACGCTATAGTAGTTTTACTAATAAGAAGCTTATAAGTTATCTCTCCCTTATTTTATCTATATACTCGTGTTAATTCCTTTTTACTAGCGTGCCGCCTATAAGCTCTAGGGGGAGCTCCGCCGAGCGTACGCTAATAATTAGCACTATAACTTCCGAGGTTTTAATACGGCTCGGTATAAGCGTTATCAGGCCAACACAGTTACGGAGGCTTAAATTACCTTATATAATATTCAGGCATAGGAGTCTTATAAGTAGACGAAAGCCCTTTATTAAATTCGTGACCTCCTACGGGTCGCTAGCGGTATTAAGACCGATAGTGATAGTAACGATAAGAAGTATTTCGTTAGACTATAGGTATAGGATAGGAAATAGATCTAATAATCTAACTTAGCCGACTATCGTTTATACACTATACGGGCACTACTCCGTTTTTTTTCTTTTTAGCGTTTAGGATATAATATAATAAATTAGTAAAATAAAGATAGTAACGCGACCCTCCGGGGTTATAGTATAATAAATTAATAACGACGATAAAGGACCCTAGAGGGTTATAATAGTCTCTGTATGTTTCGAGCCCTCTCCTTTTACTAATTATAATATTCTTAAAGAAGTTTCTCCGGGATATAACGCCTCGGTTCCTAGGTATTATCCTTATACCTATAATCCGCCTACTTAACTAAATACTGCCTCCTCTTCCTATTAAACCAATAAGCCAAGATCTCCTTTACCTTATACTCCTCCGACTCCTACGGTTCTATATCCACCTTTATAGGCTCGGGAGCCTGATTATCGCGAGATCGCTAGGGCTCTAATAATGAGATTAGGAAAATATTATAAATCTTTATCGACTACGGAAGATCTAGCTTATAGGCGAGACTATAATAACTAAGAACTAAGGTGATACGGTACGGCCCGAGGTACTTATCCGAGAGTTTCTTATTAGGCCGTTTTTACTTAATATTTTTCGAGGAGACTGAGACGTAGTCTCTTACCTTAAACCGCTATTAAGTCCGCCAGGTATTATAGAACCTTTTATAAGACTCTTAAGCCTTCCGAATAAACGTTTCTATTACTTAACGATTAGCGATTAGGTGCTTTACCCGTTATTTAGCGGATACCGCCCTAATATTTAACGATTTAGGTAACCGGACGTTATTAGGGCTATAAGGGTTATAACCTATTAACGCCACGGAGGGCGTCTACTTAATTACCGAGTACTACGCGGTGTTATAAGTAAACTATATAAGGGATAGCTTATCCACCTAGTCGGTCTGCTCCCGCGAGTAATAGCTATAAAGGTAGTGCTTAATACTCTAATTCTAACGCTTAGTCTGCTTATCGGTTTAAGGATAGAATATAGTGGATATCCTACGGTGAATACCTAAAAGACTATACAGGGTCCTTTATAACTTACTCGTGAATAAAAAGCCCTAATCCGAAATAATACTATCCGGTAACCCGTAAATACTAAAAACTCTTAACTATAGGATATCGGCTAAACCTTTAGCGGTTAGTATACCACTATAAGGGATATAAAAGAAATACTTCGTGTAATAGTAAACTACTATAAGGATCGCGTCCTTTTTCTTTCCGCCCTAAATAATAGGAGGAAGACCAGTAATAAAATTAATTAAGATCTCCTAGAACGGATAGGATAGAACCGGAAGACTAGCTAATAGGCCATAAGGCTTATACTATCTCCCCTTAGTCCTCTAATAAACCCTATATATAGGCACGAACTTCTTTACATCCCGGGATATGTACTCCTAATAGAACAAGTCCGGAATCCTTTTACTCGTTCTGCCGGAACTATAATATCTAGCGGTGGGTTTATTATAAAAGGCCTATAGGATCTTTTTCCTTAATCCCTATATATCCGGGGTAAAAAGGCGACCTCTAAAAAGGATCAGGCCCCCTTTATCCCTTAACTATAGGTCGGATAACCGGTCCTTCCTAAATAAAGAAATATAAAAGGGATCCTCCCTTTAGGTATCGGCTACCTCCTCCTCTAAACTTAGTAATAAGTCCTCGGAGACCCTAGGTATTCTACCCGCCCTCTCTACTACTCTTAATATAAACTTATAAGTAAACCTCTTAATAGGCTTCTAACGCTCCGTGTCCAGGTCCGCCTACCTAGAAGCATACTATGGCTTCCGCGATAGACTATTAGCCGGATTCTAAGCTCCTAGCCGGTGCTTAATCTTAAAGTCGAATACCGATAGCTCCTCTAATTATCGCGTATACTATAGCTTAATCTTTAGCTTATCTATTAGGTACCGATAATTAAGGTAGTCCGTTAAAACTTCTACTAGGGTCTAACTATAGGCTGGGTAGTGCCTCTAATACCGGAATACCTTAATAATAGCTATTAACTCCGTATCCGGAGTCAAATAGTTTAACTCCGTACCCTTAAGCTTCCTTAAAAAAAACGCGATAGGATACTATACCCGATCTATATACTAACTAATCACTACCCCTAAAACGAACCCCGATATATCCGGCTCTAGTCAAATAGGTAACTTAGGATCGAAATACCGTAGAACCGGAGCCTCCTAAAACCTTTAGCGTCACTTATTAAAAGCCTCCTTCTCCCTTATAAATAATATAAACACCCCCTTTACTCTATTCTTCTTTATTAAGTCTAAAAGCGGCGCTATACTCTTTAAATAATTATTAATAAAACGCTAGTAGAACCTAGTAAAACCCAGAAAGATTTAGATAGTCCTTACCGAGTTCGGCTCTTACTAATCGCGGATAGCCTTAACCCTAGACTAATCTATATAAACCCTATCTACTCTAATAATAAACCCTAGGAACTCCACCTCTTAAGTCTTAAACACACACTTCTCGGGATTCGCGTATAATAACTACTCCCTTAACCTTTCTAAAACCTCCTTAACGTATACTCGATAAACCTTAAGGTCCTTACTATAAATCAAGATATCGTCTAGATAGACTACGTAAATCGTATCGACTAGCCCACTTAAGGCCTAGTTAATATACCGTTAAAAACTAGCTAGGGTATTAGTAAGCCTAAAAGGTGTAACTAAGTACTCGAAGTAACTATAACGAGTTCTAAAGGCTATCTTCTACTTATCGCCGGGTTATATACGAAGTCGATAATAGGCGTCCTTAAGGTCTAGCTTAGTAAAAACCTTTAACGATAAAAGCCGGTCTATAATCTTATATATTAATAGGAGCACCGTGCGGTCCTTACAAGTAACCTTATTTAACCCCCGATAGTCTATATATAGTCTTAACTTCCTACCCTTTTTCGGTATAAATAGAATAGGAGCACCTATAGGGCTAGTAGAGTAACGAATTTAACCTTTAGCGAGGGCACTCTAGAGGTACTCCCGTAACGCCGCTAACTCCTCCTTTACTAACGGATAAATCGGCCTAAATAGGGGCGTCTTCCCTTCCTCTAACTCGATCCTATAATCCCACTAATAATAACCAGGCAGCTTACCGGCCTCCTCTATATTAAATATATCCACGAAGGTATAATACTACTCCGGCACGGCTACTAATAACTCTTCTTAACCCGTAGGTAAGGGGCCTAAAGGGTTATCCGGGGGTTCGGGTAGTGGTTTAGGTATAAGGGTAGGCGTAGTCGTATCCTCCGAGATATAAGCTTAGACACGACTAACCCGCGCTACCTAGGCCCTAATAAGCCTAACGGTCACCTTCGCCCTATTTATAGCCCTCTTTAACTCCTTCTATAAACCCATAAACTTTAACTCCTCCTTCTAAATCCGAAACGTCTAACTCTTCTTTACCTAGTTAACTATTAGATTATACTTAGTTAACTGGGGGATCCTAAGGATAACCTCTAACCTATCTTCTCCTAAATCTATAATATATAACTCTATATACTATATCCGTGTACGATTCTAACTATCTATAATCCGAACTATAAATAAGATCGATCCGAGTATCCAGGTTATATATTCCTTATTTAACTACCTAACTTCCTTAAGAGGTCCGGTAATTTTTTTACCGGGGGGCACTACGCGTTTATCGATAATATTAAAGTCGGTAGCGCTATCTAGAATTATAACTCGACGGTCCTATTCACTGTTTAGTCGTATATTAAGCTTTACCCTTATTAGACTAGGGGGAGGAGATAACTCTAATAGCATATTATCCTAGGCCTAACCCTATAGGGCTTAGGGTAGGGCCTATACCTAACCTAAAGTGGGTTGACTAGGGGCTATAGCCTCCTAATTAGGCTTAATAGCCGAGGTAGAACTTTAGCCGGCCCGCCTTTTCCATAAGCGAGGGTAAAAAGGTCGAATATAGCCCTCCTCTTTATATTCGTAATATTTCCGAGGGCCTAAGAATTCCGAGGTTCTGCTAGGGTTATCCCGCTATTAGGCAGGGGTAGCAGTAATAGCCGCGGTTATAATAGTAGGGGGCGTAGGCGAGTCTTTATAAGAACCACTAGCTTAGGATACTAAGGGTTTATTATTAGTTCCGCGCTTCCTTTTATAACCCTAATTCCGGGGTATATAATAGCCGCGGCCCTAATCGGACGGTTTACCCTTATATAATAATATAACCTTAGCTTAATAAGCCGCGACGTTTAGCTTATAGAAGGTCTTAGGTAAAATTCTAGTAATAATTTAATCGCGTAGAGGTCTATTTAATTTAGATATAATAAACTATATACGCTACTTATCGCGAAGGGGGATAGATACCTCGTTAAATAAAGAATCTAACTTGTTAAGAAATTAATCGTAGGTTAAACCGGGTTACTAAGAGGTCTATTCCGAAAAGACCTATTTTGTAACTAATAACTCACGGGTCTTATTATTCATTAATTACTCGGTTAGGAAGGCCTTTAGCTTAGCCCACTTTACCTTTATTATAGAATTATAGGTCCTCCTTTAATAAGCTTATTAACAGGACTTTATATTCCTTTTAAGGTAACTAGCGGTAAAGTAGACCTTCTTCGCCTTTATTATAAAACTAGCTAGATCGAGGTAAAAGCGTTCCTTAATCTCTTCCACGAAGGTTCTAAACTAATCGTATAACTTATTATCCTATTTTAGGATCGGAAGGTTTACCTTAAATAGATCGCCGTAACCACCTCGGGGATAATAATAGTTCGCTGAATAAGGGGGTAGGGTAGTATCCGGGTCTATACTACGACGAATAGCTTCTAGACGCTCTAATTTACGCTCTCGCTATTAATATTCCTTATAGTAGTTTAGGAGGAAGTCCAGCTTATCGGGAAGTAGTTAATCCGGAGGGTGATTCTTTAGTTCCTTAATATTATACTATACATCTAATTAAGGGTAAGACGGTGGCTTTATGGTATTAACCGGGGGAGCCTCGGGTGTTTTACGCTAAGGGACTATAGGAGGCTTACGCTAAAGTGCTAGATACGGTTCTGGCTACGGCTCTAAAAGGCCCTACGGGATAATAATCTCTTATTTACTAGGCAGAGGCGCGGTGGTATCGCTTCTAGGACCAGGAGATAGCGTATACTCACGAACTAATACGTAATCTCTGTCCTTAAAAGGAGTAGTTTTAAGTCGTATACAAGGAGGTTTAGTTATTTATTAGCTAACAAGTAGAGGTGAATTATACTTATAACTCTTAGCGGTTATTATACCCGTTAGGACGGTTAAGCGAATAATATATAAGGGGTTTTCGTGTAAAGAGTAAAAAGACGTTATAAGATAATTAAAAAGGTAATATAAACTAATAGGTCGAATTAAGAGTTAAATTCTTCCCTGAACCTTTAAGTCAGGAGTTTAGCTATATATATCCCTTTTATAGATAACCAGAGCCTCTTCCTACGGCACCTTATAGAATCCCCTCGAAAGCAATCCTAGGACCATAACCTATCCACCGGTAGTCCTCCCTATCACACTATACCAGACCGGTCCGAATAGTACTAGTCCCGGAGCCGACTTAACCGCCTATCTCCGAACATCACACCCTATCCAATCCCCTTTATTACCATCAAGACATATTATCCCCTCCTATTTAAGCTATCCCTGACTTCGATAAATTATACCCGTGATAGTACGCCTTTTAGATCCCTTAGTATAGGGGGAGAGTCTAGGAGAATAGGGTAAGGAGCGTCGGTTATTATTAAGCGGGTTCTATAATAATGCTATTTAATATTTAATAGGTTATTTTAGATACGGGCCTATCGGATAACTAGTACTCGTGGACTCTTATACTTATTCCTTAGTCGCCTAATCGTAATGAGGGGGAGGCGCTTTACTTAGTAGACTACGGGTAACCGGTACCGGTTTAGCTATATATCCGCTTAGTACGCTATATATAGCTATTTAACTAAATAGGGGTTTAGTACGTAGACCTCTATACTACACGCTAAAGGGCTAGTAAATATAGTAAGGGGCGCGTGGGTAAGTAGTTCCTTATCGGCGCTATTAGGCTTTAGCTTAATAGTCGCTGCTTATCGCCTAATCCTATTTAAGGGGAGGCACTTTATTAACGACGGATAGTTACTTACCCTAGGATCGTGTAACTAGAATAGTCTATACGGTTATTTAATAGGATCGCTACGCGAAGCTTACTAAGATCGACTAATCTTATTCTAGTTACTACTATTTAATATACACTAACCGTATATATCGCTAGCTAGCCAGTATTATAGGACCTATAAAAGGATTTAAGTTAGGTAACCTTAGAGTATAGTAAATAACATATAAATAGGATAGAGTCTCTAAAGGGGAGGGCGAGGTTCCGGCTATATATATCTACGGGGGAACCTCCGGCTATCTAAGGCTAGGCGCTATACTAGGTATAGTGCTAGGACGGTGCTGGCACCGGTCTAGCGCTATACTAGTTTAGTGCTAGTATAGAGCTAGCACTAATCCAGCGCTATACGAGTTTAGTGCCCGTATAGTGCTGGCACTAATCTAGGGCTATATAGTTTTAGGTCCCGGTATAGTGCCGGATAGTGGTGCGTAGACGCCGCTCTTATAGCTAACCCTCTTTATACGACTGCCTTACTCGGCTAAGGGGGCGTAGACCCTAGTATCGGCCTATTAACGGCCGTCTTTTATAGTTAGGGCGTCCCGGTATCCGGCTACGGAGCTATATTAGCTTCGCCTTTACCTAGTTAGGGTAACCTAACGCCTAGTAGCGGGCTAGCCCCTATTCCCCTTGTTCCCCTTATCCCCCCGTTTCCCCCGGACTAAGCGCCTCTTAGTAGGCTTAGGCACCTAGCACGGATATCGTGTCTTTTAACGATATCCTAAAGAACTTTAAGGCGAGTCTTACCTTAGAGACGCTCGCTGCTTAGCCTATACGATAATAAGAAGAATCGGACTATTATTATATCTCGCGCGCCCCTAAACCCCTTTACCGCGGGAGCCCCTCGCTTTAGCGGAAGGGTCCTATCTAATTTCCTCCGGGACTATAAAATATATACTAAGCTTAACCGTCTTAGTAAGGCTACTAAGGTCTTCTATATTAGCCTACTTATAGAGGCCGGTATCCGTCCTATAGTTAATAAGATAATACGCCTAGTTAAAGTGGCCGGCAGTAAATAAAAGCACTTAAAGCAGCGGCTTATTAATAAATGTTCTTACTTAGACCCCGATTAGTAGCTTAACCTATCCGACTAAGTACGCTAGTTACGACTTATTTATAAGCATAATAAGGTTAAGCTAATTAAGTAAGTTAAGTAGCTATTAATAACCGTTACGGTATAGAAATTAAAAGCTACTAAGGTTAGCGGTACGTTTATTAAAGACTATACACACTCTTCCACCTCCACGAGCTGGACCCACCTTTTCCGCGTAAACGCCCTAAAACGCCCGATATTAGTATCGTTTAATTGCTCTTTTCGAGCCCGTTATGCGCACGCACAGCTTCGCCGTACGCAAGCCGTTATTATGCCGCAAAATAGGTGCGAAAACACAGCGTGGTGGTACGCACGCAAAGCCGCCCGAAAATTCTAAGGTAGCCCGTGCGCCCGCCACCCAATCAGAGCCCGGGCCTTCCAAACAGCCCGCACAGACCACCCAGCCTTATACCAAGCCACCCATAAAGCCACGCGCATAGCCGCAGCAGCGCACGTGTCAGGCATTTGTGCCCAAAGACCCCGTAAGCCCGATAGGTTATATTCGCAGAGCCACGTTATATACTGCTCCGAATACGGCGGTACTTCTATTAGATATATCATAGTGTTATTTCCCCTCTTTTACCTATATATTTAATATCGTAGACTAGTACTCTTTTATAGTCTATAATAAACATAAGTCACTCTTCGTATCTTATTCGTGTTCTAACAGTTATAAGCCCGGCGCTCTAGTAAACGACTCTATTCCGATCGATCTAATAGTTCTAGGCTCTAAGCCTCTCTTTTAAAGCCCTCTCTTCTTACCTCTATTCTATTACGGCTAGAGCCGTTCTACCGGCACGTCCGCCTACTCGTTAAATAACCTCCTCCTCCTCCTCTAATTAATCGCCTATCTTCGAAGTCGCGATGGCTTTAACTAAAGTTATACTCGCCGCCCCCGGCGATTAGCATAACTAGCTCCGAGGCGTTCTAGGCCACGCCGCCGCGAAAAAGGTTAAGGACCTCGTTAATCCTAGTATTAACGATAATAATAGACCCGAACCACTAGAAGACGACCCCCCTCTAGAAGCTAACGCTAATAACGATAGCTAGGATCAGAAATATAAGATCTAGCTATATCACTATAATAAGTATACCAGGGAGCAGGAGGGGCTCGCCTCTATTTTCCTCTATATCTAATAGACCGTCGCGAGGAACGTTATAGAGTAGTACGGTTAAACCACCGATCTAAAAGAAATCCTAAAGATCCTAAAGGATAAGATAAAGCCCACGAACGCCGCCTAGAAGTCCCTTATTAAGAAATAGTAGGATAAACATATATAATCTATTAGGAAGATACCCTATTAACGCTGGCTAGATAACTTTATAGCGTTATATACCCGCGTAAAGATATATAAAGTCAGGGCGATCGATTCGAAGATAGATTAAATTAACGGCTTTTTTAATATAATCGGCTCGGTAGCCCCGGAATAATCTAAAGCTCGCTTTTCCTTTATCCTAGTTACTAATAAAGGGAACGTCCTAGCCCTTAAAGATATTATCGCCGACTACATCACCTAGTTACGTCACAGGCACCCTTATCGCCTTAACCGAAGGCCGGGATCGTTATCGTTTTATACGGCCATGTTCCTAGGAAAAGATAAAGAAGGTTAGTAACAGGATCGCGAAAAGGATCGTTAATAGAGCCAGGATCGGCCGGAGTTTATCTACGATTACCGTAGAGTCAGAAGGGCCAAGTTTTAGTACCGCCCGGATTAAAAGTACCCGAATATTAATAAGTCCCGTAGGAATAAGTCCTTTAAGATAATAAAGGAGGCTAAAGAACGCTATAACCGGGTAATCGCCAGCTAGGGTAAAGAACGCCGGAAAGTATTCTAAAGTAACCTTAAAAAGGACCTTAATAGTAGGGCGAATAAGGGTCAAAAGGAGTTATAACCGAAAGACTCTTCTAAGGACGTATCTAACTTTATTAATGGTAGGGCCCCGGATTCGGATAAGGACGATACGTCTTTATACGGCATATACAGCTTTTTATTAATAGTAGCCGTAGCCGGACCCTTTAAAAACAAGCTATTAGTAGATTCCGGCACCACGAGGCATATCACTAATCAACGGCACTTACTCCAGGATTATCCGCTAGCGGAAAAGCTCGTGACGTTTAATACCGGCGGAGGACTATCGGATCCGGTTACCGGATTCGGCACTATAAGGCTAGAAGTTAAAGATCGTGATCGTTAGCCGTATACGCTGATTTTAAAGGATATAGCGTATATTAAGGGATATCCTATAACCCTTATATCAGCCCTCCGCCTGCTTCTAATAGGATCGCTTATTACCGGTAAATAGGCGTTAAAAATCAAGGAAAAAGGTAGGACCGTTACCCTATCTCTAAAGAACGTAGGAGGTTAGTTTGCCCTCTAACCAACGGCACAATAACAGAGCTTCTTTAATAGCTCCAGGACCCCTATTATAAGCGTCGCCGATGCTCGCTTATAGCATGAGCGGCTAGGCCACGCTAGCGTAGAAGCCCTTAAAAAGATTATAACTACCTACTCCGGCGGGGCAGTATCCGGTACAGAGTTCCCCTTAAAGATTAAGTGCCAGGACTACTCTACTAGTAACGGCCAAAGGCAGGTATCACGACGGCCTCTAAACCACTACCTAATAAGGCCGTGGCAGCGTATAGATATAGATCTATTCTTTAACGATAAGTCCTATAATAGACTAAGGGTAACCGTCCTCTTCCACGATCCCTGCACTAAGATAAATAAGGGGGAATTCCTGCCGGATCATAAATCAGCCCTTAAGTCGGTCGCTAAGTATAAGGTATAAACATAGAGGTAGTATAGCTACCCGATCCGGGTTATACGCCTAGATAGCGAGCGGGCCCTATAACGGGAATTTAATAACTAGGGTGCCTACCGGGGTATCCTAATTAAAAGGTCGGCTCCGAATATAGCCGCCTAAAACCCCCGGGCCGAACGGCATAGTGGTATTATATACGCTATCGCCCAGGCCCTTATAACAGCTTCCGGGTTCTAATAGGATATATAGCTAAAGATCGTGGCCGCCGCGATATACCTATATAATCTAACTCCACGCCGGGACCTTAGGTAGAAGTCGCCGAAGGGTTATATAGATAAGTGGGTTAATAAGATAGGCATTAAGCGTATCACGATAACCCCTTTAATCGGTTACCTAAAAAGGTATAGCTACCGTGCCTATCCCTTAACTACTAACTACTAGCATAGCCGCCGGAAGAACGAAAAGCTCGCGGAGAGGGCTTATATCGGTTATCTAATCGGCTATAAAAGCACTAATATTTATCGGATTTAGGTGCCGAAGCTTAGGAGGATCCTGCGCATAAAAGACGTTAGATTTAACGAAAAGCTCTTATACAAAGATCGTGACGTTAACCCACCTATTTCAATAAAGCTATATAAAGAGCTTAACCTTCCGGAGCCAGAAAGAGAGGATCCGTTATATACGTTACCGGCTATACCGTAATTTGATCACTTCGCCACGATATAGCAGAACTCGGCGTTAGAGTCGCTCTAAAATATCTGATTGATAAGAGGAATTAAAGTAATTAAAAGAAGAGCTGCTGCTGCTATTAAAGCAGTTAAACAGGTTAAAGAAGAAGAGGTTAAAGCAGTAGCTGTTAAAGTAACGGAAAATTCGACTCCCTCGCCTAATTCTGGGGGGGTGGATAAGTCACTATAGCGATCGTAGCCGCTTAAAATAGCAGCTATAGTGGCCACCGAGGTTACTCCTTCCATTATAGCAGCCCGAGCTTAGGGCTCTGCTATAACGCAGGCTATAATTACTGCTATAATTACCTCTAAAACCTCTCCTATAATAACATCTTCCTCTTCTTTTTCGCCTCTTATATTAACGCCGCCGGCTTCACGTTAATTAACGCCCTCTACTATAGCTATAAGCTAATTACCACCTCTAGCTCTAATAACGTTAGCCGTAGTAACCGCCGCTACCTTTAACGATAATAACCCGGATAAAGATGCTTCCGATTCCGATAACTCTAATAATACTATTACTCTAGCCGCCGCCGCCGGCACTACCATAGGTTTATTATCCCCTAATTAATTAGCTCTAGATGATAAGATAACGGCCGCCGCCACCGCTACCGTAACGGTAGCCCCGGGACTATCCACCACTCCTGCGGCAGCTGCTTAACAGCTACCTTTAGCGCCGGCTACTAGTCTATTAAATTCCACGCCGGTAGCTGCCTCTCGGCCACGATATAACCGGCGGCCACCGTAACGATACACCGACTCTGCCTTCCTCTATTTAAACCGTTTTAAGATCCCGAAGAAGCCACTACTACGCCGCGATATGCCCGAAGAGCCTGCTAATTGGACGCAGATAATAAAGTCGCCGTATAGAACGCAGTGGATCATGGCCGCCTTTAAAGAGGTAAAGACCCTAGAATAGATAGGCACGTTTAAAGCCGTTAAGGGCCTTCTAGATAGCATACTGCTACCGAGCCGGCCCCTTGATCTTATATAGGTATTTAAGTATAAAGTCGATCTATCTGGCTACATTAGCAAATTCAAGGCACGCCTCTGCGTTTATAGTAATTAATAGCCTTAAAATCACCTTAACGCCTACGCCTCTACCCTGGCCGGAAGGACCTTTAAAACGCTTATAGCTATTACTACCCACTTTAATTTAGAGACCCGTTAACTTAATACCGTTAATACGTTTACTAACACCCGCCTTAATAAAGAGGTCTACGTTAGAGACCCGCCGGGATAGAATATCCTATAGGCCGCCTCTGCCGTAAACGTTATTAACGAGGCCGGATTAGAGCCGTTTACGAAGCTCCCACGACCTATAAAGAGAGGTATCCACCGCCTACGCAGGGCGTTATACGGCCTACGAAGATCGCCTAAGTTATGGCATCAGGAGCTCTCCTTAATTTTAGGTAAATACGGGCTAACGTAACTAAAGGAGGACGACTACGTCTTTAACAACGATAAGCTGCTCGTCTTCTTTTATATAGATAACATCGTTCTACTATATCGCAAATAGCACGCCGCCGCTGCCGAAGAATTGATTAAGCAGCTATAATAACGGTTCGAGGTTCGGGATTTAGGACCGCTTAAGTGGTTCCTTGGTATTAGGGTTATACGCGATCGTTAACGTCGGAGGCTATGGTTATCGCTTAATAACTATATTAACGAAAAGATAAAGACGTTAAAGATCGAGATAGGCGGTCGCAGAGTATCTACGCCTCTTCCTTTTCCTAACGTTATGGAACGAAATAAATAATAGGCGTTAGAAGAGTCTATCCACCTATATCTTTAAAAGGTCGGATTAATTAACTACGCGGCTTATTAAATAAGGCCGGATATAGCTCGGGCTGCCTCCAGACTAGCTGAATTCGCCACTAACCTATCCAGTTAGTATCACGAAGCTACTAATAGGTGCCTTAAGTACCTCGGCTCGACGAGCGCCCTCTGCCTATCCTTTAGAGCACAGGATCTATTAGAAAACGCAGCTAAATTCGCTCTTTTCTGTGTAAGCGACGCCGCCTTCGCCGATAATCGCGAGACTCGGTATAGCTCGTAGGGATATATAACCATCCTTTTTAGAGGTCCTATCGACTAGAAGGCGAATAAGTAAACGAGCGTTATTATATCTAGTATAAAGGCAGAGCTCGTAGCTCTAAGCGCCGCTGCTCGCTAGTATATAGCCACGCTACGGTTAATAAAGGACTTAACGCTGGCCTTTAAAAAGGACCCTATCACTATCTTTTACGATAACGATCAAACACGGTAACTACTAGAGAGCCCTCGCCTATAGGTGACCTTAAAGTTAAAGTATCTTAATATCCACGCCCTATGGATCCGGTAGATTATATAACGCCGAGAGATCGTGGTTAATTAGATCGCGACGAATAAGATAGTCAGCGACGGGATAACGAAGGCGTTATTAACGCAAAAGCACGTTGCCTTCGTTAAAATACTCGGGATAGAAAAGAGCCCTACCGGCTTAGTTTAATCGGATCGATTACTATCGCCTTAACGGTGGTTTGGATTAGATTACGATCGCGACGATCGTTAGATTAACTATAATTATATGACAATTATCACGTTATTTTTAGGGTTAATTTAACCACTGTTTTAGGATCACAACAAGGCACGAGCTGTTCAACAAGCCGTTAACCTTTAGATTGATATCTAGGCTTAAAAACCCTAGATTTTTATATTATTTTTAAGCTTCAATTCGATCAGAACCGTCAGGATCAATCCTGCGGCTCTAGGGGGGTGTGTCAGGCATTTATGCCCAAAGACCCCGTAAGCCCGATAGGTTATATTCGCAGAGCCACGTCACACACTACTCCGAATACGGCGGTACTTCTATTAGATATATCACAGTGTCATTTCCCCTCTTTTGCCTATATATTTAACATCGTAGACTAGTACTCTTTCATAGTCCACAATGAACACAAGTCACTCTTCGCATCTTATTCGTGTTCTAATAGCACGCAAACGACTAAGTTAACGCAACGCCCGATTCCACTATAATAAGACCGACCCGGCCGCCCTAGCCGCCGCGGCAGCCCTAAGCCCCCGAATTCGACCCCCTCGGACCCGGCCCTACCTAGCCCCACTTTTCCTAAGACGGCTAGGGACGGGGAAGGGGATATAACTATAGAAGACGCCGATTCCGACAACGATTCTAATCAAATAGCCCGCTATAAAACGCCTATATAAGCCTCTAAACAGGACCGTAGCGCCTCTATAAGCCCTACGCCTAAAGCCCCCTCTAGGACCCGTATAAACCGGTATATAGCCGACGATTCGGAGGTTAAAAGCCTCCCTAGGTCCCCTTCTAGGGGCCCCCCCCTGCTACTAAACCTGCTAAAAAACAGGGTCTAATTAGCGCTGCCTAGGCTAAAAAGACCTAAAGACCTGCTAAAGAATTCCCCCCTCTACCCTAGAAGTCGACTAGTTTGGCTAGTAAGGCCCAGGTTAAAGGACTTCTCTAGCAGGCTCTTTAGCTAGTTTAGCAGGCCTATAGCCTCGACGCCGCCCCCCCGATTAAGGCCCTTCTTATAGGGCTTAAATCCATTATCGAAGGAACCCCTACGGGTCCTATACCCCCCGTGGCCCCTACTACCTCCGCACTTAAATAGAAGGTTAACGAACTAGCTTAGGCTATTCGTAAACTTATAGAATAATAGCAGTAGTAGTAGCAGCAGCCCCTTTATAGTCAGGCTACTACCAAAGGAGCTTAAGCCCCCTCGGGAGCCATAGGCCTTATAGGGCCTACGGGCTCTATAGGGCCTACGGGCTTTATAGGGCCTGCCCCTCCCCCCCCTACTACTCCTAAAAACCCGAAAAAGATCCGAAGAGTAGTGCTCTAGCCTACTAAAGGATAATCCCTCGGGGAAATCGACCCTCTCGAGCTACGGAACAGGATTAATAAGGTCTTAAAAACCACCGCCGTCGTAGTAGTTAGCTCCTTAACTAAGGGGAACCTCGTCCTTACCCTAGGCCCGAAATACACTGCCGAATAGCTCCTAGAATTATAAAATCAGTGGCTTAAAGAGCTAAAAGACCTGCCTTTTTAGGGCCCTTAGCCTATTAGTGACTAGTTTAAACTAGTCGTTAAACAGGTCCCGGTCCACCTTTTTAAAGAACAGGACCCTTCTAACGCCTCCTAGGATCAGGGCCTCCGTTCCGGCCTAGGCCGAGGCCTAGCTGGTATAGCCACTAAAATTACGACCTTTAACCCTATTAAGGTTATAGGCCAGCCTTAGTGGCTAGGCCGCCCTAACCCCCTATTTAATAGCGGCACTATTATCCTAGTAGTGCCTACCGAAGCAGAGTAGAAGCACTACCTAAAATTTAGCCTATAGATCGCTGGCTAACGCCTTAAGGCCTATAAATATAGGCCTATAACCCCGAAAACTTAGTGCTCTAAGTGCTGGAAATTCGGCTATATTAGGGGCACCTATAAGGCCGAAACGACCTGCTTTATTTACGCCGGTAACCACAAGCACTATACCGAACACGACTATAACCGCTATAAAGAATACGGTGTCTGCGTCTATACTAAATACCACTGCTATAACTATAACGGCGACCACCCCCCGGATAGCCCGAACTACGAGGTTATTCGAGCTATTAAAGCCTAACTATTCCTATGAATAGTGGGGTTTCTAGCTCGAAAAGCCCGAAAAACGGGCTGCTATTTATTTAATATAACGCTAATAAATAATAACCGGCCCACGAATCGATCCTGGAATAGGCCTTAGAGGCTTTGGCTGATATAGTCCTAATTTAGGAACCCTACTGCTTTTAGAAACCGGAAGGCTAGGTGATTAAAAACCACTCGGCCTTTTATACCGCCCCCCTTACCTCCTGCACCTCCTAGGTCTTCCCCCTTAGACCTAGGGTGCTAGCCTATATTAGAAAGGCTAGTAATATCGACTTTTCCCTTCGAAACGACCTCCTCCACGACCTAGACACTCAGATTATAGAGGTCTACTTTCTATAGACCTTTTATATTCTACACGTCTATAATTAAGAAAAGCTCGACCCCTCGAAGAATACTAGGGGCCCCCGCCCCTTTTTAGGCACCATGGGCCCCCCTAGACCGTTTACGACCCTCCCGGGACCTCCTGCCCCTCCCTCGACCTCCCCCCCTTTTTTAAACTCTATAGCCCGCCCCTAGACGGAAGAAAGGGTTCTATAGGGCCTCTTAATCCCTGGGCCCGCACTTATTATAGGGGACTTTAATAGGAACCACTAGTAGTAGAACGGGGCTGCGTTAAATCAGGATACTATTAAGGCCTAGCCTTTAGTAGACTAGTTAGATAGCCTCGGAGCTACCTATTTAGTGGACCCTAAAAAGGTTAACCTGTATAGAGGGACCCTAATTAGGGATAATTTACGCTAGGAGTTAGTTATAGACCTAGCTTTCTATATACCCGGCTTCTACCGCCTCTACTTTAATAGCTAGAGGTATATCGATAACACCACCTCCGACCACCGCGCTATTCTTATCTTAGCAGCTGTTTTAGGTCCTAAAGGCCCTATAAATAAGGCTATCCTACCCGCCTATAACTATAAATTAGCGGACTAGGACCTATTCTCTAGGTCTCTAAAGGACCTAGAACCCTAACTAACCCTTTAGCTATAGTAGGCGATCGACGCTACAGATTAGGACTCTATAGGTCGCCACCTCTTAAGCTCTATTACTATAGCCCTGGAGTCTTCCACGCCTAGGCTTAAAGTAGTAGAGCGTTCGAAACCGTGGTGGACTAAAGAGCTAAAGACCCTACTAAAAGAGAGTAGTAGGGCCTTTAGGGCTTTTAAAAAAGAGGTAAAAAGGGGGCCCCGGCCCCCCGGCTTACCCCGCTTAAAACCGCCTAGAAAGCAGCCCGGAACGCCTATTATCGCGCTATAAAATGAGCAAAATCCGACTACTAGGAGGCCTTCCTAGCCTAGGCCGAAGGTAACGAGATTTTTAAGGCGTATAGCTATATAAAAAGCAGCCTTAACGCTAAAATACCCCCTATTCAGGGACTAGAAGGCCCGAAGGCCTATACCTTCGAGGATAAGTGTAATACACTCCTAAGGACCCTGTTTCCTACCCCCGAGGCCACCGAGGCCACCGAGGCCACTAAGGCCACCGCTACCGCCACCGACGCCCCTAAAGCCCCTGTTCGTATAGGCCCTTTAGGGGACCTAGCCCCCTCTAGCCCCTCTAGAGTGCCCCAGAACCTAACTAGTTTAGGTAGTAAGGACTCTAGAAGGCCCTGGGAGTGGCCTAGCCTATAGACTATTAAACTATAGCGTGCTATCTTTAGAGCCGCTACAGGCAAGGCACCAGGCCCTGATCGTATAGGCTTGAAACCCATCCAATAAGCCTATAATACGATACCGGGGGTCTTCCTATAGGCCTATTCAGCTCTTTTTTTAGTGGCTTATTACTCTACCTGCTAGAAAGAGGCCCTTAGTGTGGTTCTACCTAAGCCAGGGAAAAAGGACTATTTATATCCTAAGTCTTATAGGATTATAGCCCTTCTAAACTGCCTAGGTAAAGTACTAGAACGGGTTATAGCCGCTAGACTCGCCTTCTCATAAATTCACGTAACGACCTTTTATACCCTAGGTAAATAGGTGGTAGAATATAACGCTTAGCTATCGATATAGCCCTTCTTTTACTAAATTATATCTAAAAATAACGGAAAAATCAGAAAACCTTAGTTATTTCTACCCTGTTTTTAGATATTAAAGGCGCCTTTGATTATATCGCCAGGCCATAGCTCCTTCGTACCCTATAATAACTTTAACTACTCCCAAACCTAGTTAGCTGAGTTACCTCCTTTATAGAAAATAGGCGTATCTAGCTAGCGTTCGAGCGGCAGGTCTAATAGCCTACCCCCTAAATATAGCAGTCCTATAGGGTTCCCCTATATCCCCTATACTCTTCCTAATATATATTAGGGGGGTTATAATGGATAAAGGGTTCCAGGGCCTATAGCTCTCCTATATAGACGATTTTTAGCTATCCGTAGCTTCTAAATTAGCTAGTAGGAACTATAGGGCCCTAGAGTCAGCACCCAACGCCCTTTTTAGCGCCGCCGAAAATAACCAGGTCCTCTTCGACCCGTAAAAAACAGAGCTTATCCACTTCCATAATAAACGCTCTATAGTTAATGACTCGGCTACTATAGCAGGGCACGAAATCAGGCCTACCGAAGGGGCTATTAGGTGGCTTAGGGTCTAGTTCGACCCTAAGCTATCCTTTAAACCCCACGTCGAAAAACGGTTAAACTTAGCTACTAGCGCCTTAAATCGACTATAGAGGCTTGCTAGCTCCTAGAAGGGCCTTTCTTTTAGGGCCCTACGGCAGCTATATATAGCCTATATATCCACTATAGCTGACTTCGGCTTATAGCTCTAGTAGGACCCCGGGTCCTAAAAAACCTACCTAGTAGACCGACTAGAACGCCTATAATACGGCGCTCTAGTTAGGGCCCTGGGTGCCTTTAGGGGCTCCCCCCTCCGCCCTTTAGAACTAGAAGCCGCTATCCTACCGGCCCGGGTCCGGTTAAATAGATCTAATAGGCTCTATGCCTTTAGGGTCTTAAAATTCCTACCGAACCACCCAGTAAAAAAGGAGCTTCTAGATAGCGTCCGGGACGAATTAAGTAACGACGATAACGACCTCGCCCTCCTTTAGACCCTATAGCCCTCCACACAACTCTATAAGCTAGGGGGGGAACTGCCGGCCTTAGTAGGGTCCTCCTAGGATATAGAGGCCCCGTCTACTAAGTGGGAGGCCCCCTAGGCCTTAGCCCCTTTAGCGGACCTACGCCCCTATTTTCCCGGCCCTACAGCGCCGTAGCCCTCTATAAAAGACCCTACCGACCCTAAAACAGCCCACCTCGAAGCCTTAAAGGAAATCCAGTCCCTCGGCAGCTAGGGATCTGTTTTCTATACCGACGGCTCCTAAGGCCACCCCACAGGCCACCCTATAGGCCACCCGGGCCCTATAACGCCTAAACAGGCGGCAGCCGCTATTATATAGTGGTTACCCGCTAATAGGCCCTATAAAGCCCTAGGAATTAACCTAGGCCCCTCTGCCGAAGTCGCTAACGCTAAACTATACGCTATAGTTTAGGCCTTAAAGACTGCTTTATAACAGACTTCTAGGCCCCTAGAGTGCTATATTTTCAGCGATTCATAGGCGGCTATTCAGAAGCTTTAGGGCCCCTCGTAGTAGGCTATAACTACCAAAAATCATATCTCCCGCCTAAAATAATAAGGCACCTCGGTCTTTATCTGGTGGGTCCCGGCTTATATAGGGATAAAGGGCAACGAACTAGCAGATAAGATAGCTAAACGGGCTCTAGACCCGGGAAAAGCTACTAAATCTGTTCAACTAGTTACTCTTAGTCACCTAAAACGCCGGGCAAACGCAGCTACGATAGCCAACTGGAAATCCCTTTAGGCTACTAAAGAAGACGCCGAAAAAAGGGGTAAAACAGTCCGGGTAGGCCGTCTATATAGGCGCCTAGTCCAGGATAACCTCCGCTTCTCTCGAAAGCCCCTGTATTTATAGGGCCCGCGGTGGCTTTAATCAGCCTATATCCAGTTAAAAACTGGATTTAGCTACCTAAGACCCCACCAAAAACGGGCCTAGAACTGCTCTACAGACCGCTGTTCCTGCCCGGGCTCCCCGGTCCAGGATACAGCGCACCTGATTTTATAGTGCCCTATCTATAAGGCAGAAAGAGACGCCCTGCGGGAAGCTCTAGTAGGCCTACCGCTAACTCTTCCGCTATTATTTAGTACTAAAAAGGGGTTATAAGGCCTATAGGCCTTCCTTTTAGCTACTAAGATAGCTATAGCAGAGTGGTTTAAGGGGCAAATTACTACGGATTCTACGGTCTGATTTTTCCTGGTTTAGTCTTCCTGACTTTAGTATAAAGAACAGGGTATTAGGCAGATTAATACGGAGGATTTCCTTTATTATTTACTGATTTTACTTCTATATAGTACTATACTTAGCTGTCTTTTAGGGCTATAGCGCCTAGCGCTATAGCCCGCCGCGCCATAGCTCCAGGGCTGCATGCGCGTAATAAATAAATAAAAAAAAAATTACAGACTATAAGCTTTATAATATCTTCCTTGCTATTCTATATAGAGATATTAATATATAGCTTAAAAATAAAATAAAGTATAAGTTTATTAACCTAAAGGACCGACTATATAGATACTATAACCTATCGGATATATTAAAAGAGTAGGTAGAAGACGTCTAGGTAGCCAATAGGCGGCCTATTAATAAGGTGGGGAGTATTATAGATATTCTTACCCCTACGCTAACCACTAGACAGATACTAGCCGTTATATCTCGGCCTAATTAGGCTAATCCGATAATATACGCGCCGACTATCTTATAGAGGCCTACTATAGTGGCTAAACCGGCTATATAGATAAAGACCAAAATAGATAAGTTAAGAGAGCTTTTAGAGAAGTGCGATATCTCTATAATTTATGACGGTACGCGTATTATTAGGAGCGCGGTCCCCTAAGTCGTGGCCCTTTTATATTGAGTAGGAGCCGATAAGGTTAACGTAATCCTAGCTATGGACCCTTACCTAAAGACCCTATTCTACGCTGCTTTAAAGCAGTCTATTTTGGAGAGGCAGGACGCCGCTCTAGCAGCTTATTATATTACCCCTAATTAGACTAATATCGGTATATATAAGGACGATATATAGTACAGGTAAGGGCCACCGCGGTATAGGAATAGGAATTCCTACCCTTATTCCGGCGGCCTATTATAATACTATCCTATTAAAAACTGACCCCCCGTTACTTTTATTATAGATAGGAGTGTTACTATTATAAGCAGTATGTGGTACTATAGCGAGATAAGACCTAGCATCTAGTTAGGTTCCGTTATCCTGACTACCTCGCCTTAGACTAGAATAATAAATAATAGCCCTGCCCCTAGGATATATACCTTAAGCAGTAAGACTAACCGTATCGGCGGTCCGTCCTCTACTAGCTTAGCACGTGCCTCTAAGGGAAGTATAAAGACCTGGCTAAAGCCTATTCTATTAGTATTAACTCTGGAAGCCTCCATATTAGGATAAAAGACGTTATAAAAGTGATATTAGAATATTATACTAGGCTAAAGGAGGAAGAAGCGGAGTAATAGGTTCTTATAGCGACTACCAGCGTTAACTTTATCTCTATTACCTCTGGTTATTACTAACCGGATATCTATACCGCGTCGAATAATACTCGGAAAAAGTAGCCCCCCTTATAGCCTCTTTACACGACTAGGAGTAGAAGAGTCGTTAAACCCACTCCTAAGGTTATCCGTTTCCTTAATCAGGTTATTAAATAGCGTCTGCCGAATTTAAACCCTAGTCCGTGCTACCGGGTCCTGACACTAATAATAACCGAGGTTATTAATCAAGAAGTAGAGATAAATAAAGCGCTGATATAGCCCTAATAATAATAGCTAGAGACTATTAGTGAATATAGGCCTAGTTACGCTATTTATCCTTACAACCTAGAGTAAACTTAATTAGACCTGGATAAGTATATTAGCGATCTCTGGATTAAAGTTCCCTTATAGTATTACCTTATTAACGACCCGAATATAAGACTAAGAGATAATAAGCGGATACACGCTACCGAGACTAGCTAACCATAGTATAAGATCGTTCGCCTAACCGTAAATAAAGCCTTCTTCCTTAATAAACAAGGTCCCCTTAGTATACCTCCTCCCCCGCCTTTATTAAAAGGATATACCGTCTTATTCTCCTAACCCGATAATACTAACTCGAATACCCTTATTATTATTAAAAGGGAGGTGGCCCCTAAACCGATAACCCTTTAGTTAGTATATAATCTTAAAGTATAGGCTTACTTAAAAGGGTGCCTTTATATATAACCCTAACGTTTTTATTAAGGCTATTATTAATATAGGAGCTACCTTTAATACTATCTCTATACACACTATAAGACGCTTTGGTTTAGAATATCCTATTAGCTAGACCGAGATCCGAATTAAAGGCGTTAATAACTAAAAGGGATAATCGTGTATAGGATACCTCGAGGAGCGCTTATAAGTCGGTAAGTAAAGTAGTGTTTTTAACTTCTAAGTTCTCCCTGGTCTAGGGCCCGATATACTGCTTAGTATACCGTAGATGTCGGAGACTAAAGGTGTTTTTTTCTTATTTATTACGTGTATACAGCCCTAGAGCTATAGCGCGGCGGGCTATAGCGCTAGGCGCTATAGTCCTAAATGACAGCTAAGTACAGTGCTATGTATCAGTAAAATCAGTAAATAACAAAGGAAATCCTCCGTATCAATCTGCCTAATACCGTGTTCTTTATACTAAAGTCATAAAAACCAAATCAGGAAAAATCAGACCGTAGAATCTATTAATACTATACCCAGAAAATAAATATATCTAGATACGGTATAGTACGATATACGAAACCTCCTATAAGTCAGAGACTTCCTAAGTCCCCTAGGAACCTCCTAAGTCCCTCGGGGACTTCCTAAGTTCTCCAGGGTCCTCCCGAGTCCCCCGGGACCCTAGGTAGACCCACGGACCTCTAGGTAGGCCCACGCACCTTTAGGTAGACCCATAGACCTTTAGGTGGACCCACGGACCTTTAGAACCTTTAGGGGAACCCACGGACCTCCCGAGCTCTCCAGGAACCCACGGACCCTCGCTGACATACACTAACCGTATATATCTCTAGCCAGCCAGTACTATAGGACCTATAAGAGGATTTGAGTTAGGTAACCTTAGGGTATAGTAAATAATATATAAATAGGATAGATTCTCTAAAAGGGAGGGCGAGGTTCCGGTCGTGTATATTTACGGGGGAACCTCGGACTATCTAAGGCTAGGCGCTATACTGGGTATAGTGCTAGGACGGTGCTGGCACCGGTCTAGGGCTATACTGATTTAGTGCTAGTATAGGGCTAGCACTAATCCAGCGCTATACGGGTTTAGTGCCCGTATAGTGTTAGCACTAATCTGGAACTATATAGTTTTAGGTCCTGGTATAGTGCCGGATAGTGGTGCGTAATATATGCCCCGGGAGAGATAAAGCCCTGCGTCCCGCGGGCTTCGCTATCCCTTAAGGTCTACGATATCTAACTTAGACTCGGCGTGGCCGATTATTATACTAGTAATAAATAGTAGACGTGGTTATAATTCTTTATTTTTAGCCGGGGCTAAACGAATAAAAAAAAACTATAGTATAGAATAGCGCCCTATAGCGTATATTCCTAACTCCGTTAGGCTCTGTTAATAGCGCTAGTAATTATGCCCGGTTACCTGTCCCTCCGTTATATACTTACTAACCTAGGACTTAATATAAATAAAGGAAAATAAGAATTCCCGGAAGAAAGAAGAAAAATAAAAAAAATTTAGAGGTAAATAAGCTAAACCCTTTTAGTCCTGCTTTATTATAGAATCTTAACCTCGGGAGCCTTAGGATTTATATTAGGTAATCCCTATTCCTTTATAGGTAGGTCGAGGATAATAGCCGCGTCCGCTAGGCAGATTTACTTTAGGCGGCTTTCTAGATCGCTGCCTACTAGGTCGTATAAGGCTAGGAGCCCCTTACGGCCGTTCTTATTATAGTAGTTATAGATAGCGGCTATATAATGGATAAGGTTAGTTACTATTTAGGTATTAGTGGTTAGCCGAAGGGATATAGTGTTCTTCTTACCTTTATCTAGCTCCTTATTATTCTTTAGCCGGGCGATTTACGTATATTATTCTATACGCTATATTATAATAAGGAATAGTAGGTCGATTACCTGCTATACTTTATTAGTTACGATATAGTCCTTAATAAACTATATCGTAAATTTGGCCGTGGGTAGTAGGGTGACGATAGTATAACGACGCTATATTATAATCGTTAACGTTTATCCGTTAGTCTTAAAATCTATATGCTATGCCTAAGCGCTAGGATCCTTAAGTCTAGCGGCGAAACTCTTAGTCGCTTACACCTATATTTTATTCTCTCTGTATCTAGTAAAGAATAGCTTCCTGCCTAGCCCCGTAGGGCCCGATCCGTTATATGCCCTTTTCCTAGAGGCGGTGTTATTAGTAGGCGTGTTAGCGCTAGTATTAACCGGGGATAGTTATAGACTAGTCTAAGCGAGGATATCTATAACTAAGCGAATAGCGGGCGTTAGTTACTCCTTAAGCGTCTATATATAGTTCTTAATAGCCGCGGCGTGCTACTAGATATACTCCCGGTGTTTTTTAGTTACGGCTATAAAGGAGTCTATATTAATACTGCCCTTACTAAGCTTATTAATCTCGTCTACTAATATAAGACTAATACTATTTATCTTATTAATCTTATTAATTATTATAGCTAATAGATTAGCACCGCGGAGTACCGGGCTTTAGCGGTTACTTAGTATATTATTTATATATATAGGGGAACCGGTCTCTATTATTATTAGTCGGCTAGCCTATTAGGCCGATCCGTGTAAGAATTACCTATCCGGGCTATAGGGTATATTATATCTCGCTATTACGAGGTATTACTTAAACGACTAGCTATACTAGGGCTACTAGGTAATAGCTAGGTTATTATCTAATAGGAATTATAGCTATAGGAATTCCAACGTAATCTCCTTAGCCTTGGCTATAGAGACGTATTTATTGGCTATGGGTTCTGGCGCGAATATAGTGCGTTCTAGTTATCTATTCTAAGGGTCGTCGTACCCTCTTTTTATCGCCTAGCGGCGGTATCTTTTAGTAATAGCCTTATATTCTACGATCCACTACTTAAATACTGGCCTGGCGGTGGTAAGGTGATATACCACGCCGTACTTATCGCCGAATAAGCTAACTGCCCGGAAGTACCCCTTAAACGTTAGCCCGGATCCGTCCTAGCCGTCTTTAAACTAGTAAGTAAATTCTTCCCGAAGTTCTTAGTCTTTCGACTAGTAGACGTTAGTTAGGTATATAACGATATAGAAAGTTACGTTAGGGGGTATAAGTCTATAGCGGCTTATAGTATTAACTAGGGGGGGATTACTTAGGACGCTTATAAACTTCTAGTAAAGGGTGCTCGGTATAATAGCGGATATACTTAGTATAGTAATAGATAAGTGATTATAAAGGGAATAATGCTACGTAACGGAATATAATAGGGGTGATAAGACTTAATAGATAGACGGTTATAAGGGATAATGTTTTTTTAGTAGGTAATAGGGATTATTATAGGAAAATCGCTAAATAAGCCTATAATTAAAGTGATTATTATAATCGCTTAACTATAGGTAAAGAATAAAGGAAGATAATAAAGCTATAAGCGGCTAAGAGAATTCTCTTATTTTCGAGCTAGCCGTGTTGATTTATGTGCGCGCTAGGGCTATATAGCCGGTAGGGCTTTTATTTTTCCTAGTTCGAGATTAGATAGTATTATTTTTTTTATATCGGTTATGCCTTTTAAAGGTGTTTCCGTTATTAAGGGGGATAGTTCTTTAGCTTTAGCCTGGCTCCGCTATAAGGCTAAATAAGTCTATTTAGTTTTTTCGAGCTCGCCGGGCTCTGGTCTTTTAACCTTTTTTATTCCCTTTAATACTAAGCGAAGTACTTCTAAAGCTCTTTAACGTTCCTCGAATTTCTTTACTAAATCCGGAGCTTTTATCGTGTTTACTAGTATCTAGATATTCTACTAGTCCGGTTAGTCTTTCCACCGAATAAGGTACTTAGTATATGGCTTACCTTTTCCTTTATAGGTGATCCGTTTATTTAGGATAGCTTTAATCTCGTAGTGCTTATATAGGTCCCGTTATTACTCTTAGTCCCTATCTTATACGTCGACGGGTCCTCTAGTCTTAGGTGTCTCTACGAATCTAACTATTTAGAGTTAAGTAATACTAATAACGGGGTGTATATTAAGAGTCTTAAGTAGATCTAATCGGTACGCTAGCGGCGATACTTACTTAAGGACCTTAAAGGGGCCTATCTATTAAGCGCCGAGCTTAGGGCTGGCCTTACCTAGGAGCGAGTATCCACGGCTAAGGCGGACGTATATGTGGTCGCCGGGCTAGAACCGAATATTACGCCGTTTCTTATCGTATAGGCGCTTTATATATATCTATGCTATTACGATAATAAGTTTTATATCCTCTTAGAATATCTCGCGTATAAACTTAGGATTAATATTACCGATTAGGTTAAGCGGACTATTCGTTTTAGTACCGTATAGTATCTTATTTAGTGTATAGCCGAGCGTCTTATTAAAGGCGTTATTTAGGTTAAACTATAAAGGTATAATTACCTTCGGCTATAGGGTGTTTAGGTTATCCGCTAGGTATATACGTATCCCGATCTCGACGGTTTGGTTCTTCCTCTTAGAAGTGCTATCGGTTTAGGAATACTAGGCCGTTAAGAATTTTAGCTTAGTTCTGGCTGCTTTTTATAGAGTTATCTAGAAGTCTAATAAGAACTTAGGGTTATAATCCGAGATAATAGCGCGGGGGATACCTTAGTTACCTATTTAAAGGGCTTAAAAGAGCACGGATACCTAGTCCTCCGCGGTATAGGTGCTATAGCTAAGGATAAGCAGGGAGGCCTTTAAGAATTTATCCGTGATAGTTAGGAGGGCGTTAAATAAAGGAAAGCCTTTATGCTGCTATAGTGTCCCTATAAAGGGTATTTCGGGTAGTCCGATAATAAAGTCTATAGCGATAGTATAGAAAGGGATAGGGGGCGTTAGGATAGGCTATATCTCGCTAAGGGGAGCCTGCTAATCCGTTTAGTGGATACGATATATCTTATATTAAGCGATATATAAGTTAACCTCCTTATAGAGTTATAGGATTACGAAGCGGCTAACTAAATTATACTATATCCGTTTAGCTCCGAAATAATACTAGTTATCGTAGGCGGCCTAGAGGAATTCCTTATATAGGGAGAAGGGGATATAAAGGCGTTTTCTCCTATTTAAGTCTACCTAGTATAGGAGACTATTATTTACCTTACAAGGGATCTTAACTAGTAAGTTATAGTTAGTGGTTTAGGTAAGGATAGGTGCCTACTTTAAGTCGTTAGAGTATCCTTTAATAAGCCTTTATTATATATCGTCCTTTATTTAGATTTCGCTAATATAGTGTATAGCCTAGTCTTCCTATATCCGGTCTTATTCGCCTAGACCTTTAGCCGGGGGGCCGTTAGTAGTGGGTAGCCGAGACAGGGCGTTAGCTACCACGTTTATCTTACCGGGGATATATTAATAACCTAACTAGAACTGGCTAAGAAACTCGGAGGAGAGGGTAAGCTTTATATTTAGCCTGGTTTTATTAGTGCTAGATAGGACTATCGACTTTATAATACTAACGGTAGCGGCGTGGTCTATAAGAACTATAGTCGGGTTATAATAAGCAGACTAAATAATAGTACGGGTCTTACGAATAGCCTATACTAGGCAGGCAACCTTAAGTTCCGTAGGCTAGTACTTTTCTTTAGCGGCGTTAAGCCCCTTACTAATATAAAGTACTAATCGAATATCGGTCTTTTTAAAGGTTCCTTTAGTAAGCTATTTAGTTATATCGACTAACTAAAAGAGTATAGCGGAAAACCCGTGCTTTTTAGAGGCGTTTAGCTAGATAAAGAGGAGCTTAGTAGGGATATAGTAGAATAGGTAAGTATCCGAGGTAAGAGCGCCGGTGATATTATAGAATATAGCTAACTTTTTAATAATAGCCTTAAATATTATCCGTTTAGTATACGCCTTACGGGCCTATCCCTTATTTTTCCCGATTTAGCGAGCCTTAGCGAGAAGGGTCGTTTTTTATTACTAAAGGGGAGCGATTCGGTAAGAGAATCGGGGAATAAGATAGCGAAGCTACCCCGTTATCCCGATCTAATATTCTAAGGACTAAAGAGAAGTTAGAGGGCGAATCTTTTATAAAGCCTTAGTATATTTTTTAGTATTCGATAGCCCGAGGGCGTCGACCTTAAATCCTAGTAGTTAAACTAACGGATATCCGATAAAGGACTTATCGGGAGAGATACTAATCCTCTTTTTACTAAATAAGGAGAGCACCGTGTTTAAATACTTAGTATAGTTATCCTTAGTATCCGATATAATAACGATATTATCGATAAAGGCGGAGATAAAGTCCTAGTACGGGCAGAGGAGCTAGTCTATATGGCGTTAGACGTGCGCGGGCGAATTATAGAAGCCTATTAGGGCGACCTTTAGTTATTCCTATCCTTATTAGGAAATAATAGTAAACCGCTCGCGGTACGGCTTATATATAGGGAACTAGTAGAAAAAGGCCTAGGCGTTAATAACGGAGATAAACTTCTTCCCTTAGAGTCGCTTAATAACCTTATCCTAGAGCGGTATCGGGTACGTATCTAGGATAATAACCTTATTTAGGGCACGAAGGTCGACTATTATATAGCCTTTACGTTTACTTTTCACCTCTTGCTATATAACGAAAACCGGAGTATTAAAGGGCGTTAATACTAACGTCTATTCTATACGGTCCTGGTTATAAAGTCTATCCAGGGTCTGGTCTAGGAAGGCTCGGTCCTTACGGCTTAGTAGATATAGCTTCTAACTAATCCTTTAGGTATACTACCCCTTAATTAGGGGAACGCGTATATAGTCTTTCTTATTTATATCGATAACGCCTTAGTCCGTCTAAACCTTAGGGTAGTTACCGATAATCCTAGCAAGCGCCGTATAAAGCGGGCTTTATAGTTATAGATAGTTACGCCTTCTAGAGTCGCTTTAGTTAGGGTATCTAGGCTTTTAGTGATTCTAAGCTTCCTATTAATAGGTAAATACCCTTTAAAGATATCGCCTTATCCTTCCGGACTTAGAGACTTCTCGGCGGCCTTTAGTTATTTTATTAGAATATCGCGGGCTTTATCTTACTTTATATTAAAATATCCGTTAGCGTGGAAGGGGTCTATATACCCTAGCTTACTGCCCCCGGAAATAAGTAGCGGCTAGTTACTAGCGTTATAAATTAGGATAGATATCCTTTTACTAAGGATATAGTTTAGTAACCCCTTAATATCCGGTTAGAATTCCATAGAGTCTAAGATTATATTCTATTTCTTAAATAAAACGAATCTATACTAATACGGCGGAATAATGACCTTCTTAGCGGCTTTTAATCGGCGCCTAATTAGCGAACGTTTAGCGAAGATATATGCTAGGACGATAAGACCTTTATAGGACCTAATCTAGATAGCGTCCCGTGAATTAAGGATATTAACCTTATTCGGATAATTAAATTCCTACCCGAGGAGTAGACTAGCTTCTAGCTTAGGGACTACCTAAGCCTTTACGTATAGCCGTCCGACTCGGGGCTAGTTATTTACCGTGCCTTGTATTAGTAGGGTAAATAAAGCCTATCCGATAATATCTAAAGTACCTACGCCACGGAGCGTAGATCTTTTAGATATATCGACTTTTATATCGGGGAGGTAGGGGAGGAGGTGCTGGCTTATAATATATCGCGAGGCACCTAAATTAATATAAACTTTAAAGGGAGCGCTGTCTAGGGTTACGCGAACGTAGACCCTTGCGTATATATAACCGTATAGGCCGGCTACTAGGTCTATTACTTCTTATAGGGCGCCTTTAATTAGCGGGGAGTCCTAACCGCCTTATTCCTTTATTAGGAATAGGTAGGAATAGGACTTTTTATAGCGGAGGGCCTTATTATTAGATCTTATTAGCTATCTGCACCTAGTGTATTATCGTTATACCTAATAAAGATCACGGTACTTAGGTATAAATCCGGGTTTATTAGCGACCTAGTATAATTAATTACTGCCTTTATCGGTCTTAGCTTTATTATATACGAGGTCCTTAGAACTATTAGACTCCTCTTCGAAATAGTATAGGTCCTCTAGTTCCTTATTATTCTCGTATCCTTTATCGGAGACCTTATCGTCGATAATAGTGTTTACTAGATCCCTGGATTATTCCCGGCGAAAGTTCCGGTTTCCGCGTGCTAGTTAATTAGATATATTATTAGCTAAGAGCCGTTATCCGTGTTTATTTACATAGCGGTTTAGTATTCCTAGTGCTAGTAGGGCGCGGTCGTTCCGGCGAAATTATCCTAGTCCTAGTCCTAGTAAGCGATATTCTAGGAATAAGGGATAATAATCCGGCGCTAGGGAACGTTATTCGGGCTATAGCGAGGGGCGTAGAGCCGGGCTACCGCGTTAATCCGGGTACCGGGGAAAGGGCTAGTATACCTAGGAAGATTAGTTCGAGGTCGATATCTATTCGATCTAAGGCAGGGTTTATCGGGTAATAAGTACTTTCTAGGCTTTATTAGTATAATTCCGGTATTATCCTGGTATTATACTAGCTAAGCTATTTATAAAGTCGGTCGCTATAGTCTTTAGTCCGGGACGGGGAATAGTGTTTACTAGGTTAGCGTCTAAGCGATCCTATATAAAAGCTAAATACTTACCTTTAGGTTTATTAGCCGCCTTCGCTAATTAGATTACCTAGTGTATAAAGATACGGATATTATAGCGGGTAACTATATTATCTAGGGTATATCGCTCGCGTCTTAGCTTATACTCGGCTTCCTCTTAAGGTAATCAGAACCTTTCCTATAAGGCGGTCTTTTATTCGGTAATAATAGTTATCGTGGAGAGGTATAAATATTATCCCTTATCGAGGCTTATAAACTATACGGAAGCCTCGCCTAATAAATAGGGGGCTAGTCTACGGGGAAGGGACTCGCGGTGCTAGGTATTTAGGCCGGTATACTAGTCTATTATATTAGTAAAGCGGAAGACGTTTATATAGATTAGTTTAGTTCCTTTAGTTTCGAGATCCTAGTCGGCGGCGAAGTATAAAGGAGGCTTAAAGTAGCCTAGGTTATCGGCCTTAAACCGGTATATCCGGTTATCGTATTAGCCGAGGATAGTAAGTAAATCCGACTATTATATATATAGGTATAGTTCTGGGTGGCTAGCGCCCGGTGCGTTCCCTAGGGGAGGACCTGCGCCGGGGGGATTAGGTCCGGGGGCATTATTACCTAAAGGGGCTGCCTAGTGCTGCTAGCGTTCCGGGTTCCTACTATTCCCGGTTCCGATATCCTTTATCTAGTCGCGAGGGTAGTATATAATATCGGAGGGTATAGGGCTTATATAATCGTCGCGGTGGCTTATAGTGTCTACTTAGAGACTTTCCTGGTTAAAGAATAATATATAGTTATTAGGCGTTAGGGTATAGTCGGGCGTTCCTTTAGAAGGTTTAGAGTACTTTAAAGAAAGGCTTTCCGCTATATCTTCGGGGAAACTTTTAACTAGCTATTCGACTATACTTATAGCGGGGCGGATTAAAAGCGATTCCGATCCTTTAACCTTAATCTTTGGTTCCACCCGCGGAGAATCGTGGCCGGCGGTAAAGGGGGCTGGCTCCTTTCCCTTTACTACGCTGCTACGGGGTATAACTATAGGCTTATAGAGGTTAATATATTCGGGCTCCTTTTTTAGCTAATTATAGAATGCCTTTATAAAAGAGTTATAATAGGTAACCCACTTAATAGGATAGGTTAGCTAAGGAGGCAGGATAGCTTTAGAGACTCTTCCTTTAGAATTTATAGCCTGGCTAGCTCTACTAGTGCTAAGGAGGTTCCCTGCTTACTCGGCTATAAAGAGGAGTAGCCGATATTTAGGCGTAAGAACCTTTTTAGCTATATCTGGATAGGCGTTCGTTATTATAGCGAGGGGATATACGCCTTTTAGATCCCTTAGCGTAGGGGGAGAGTCTAGGAGAATAGGGTAAGGAGTATCGGTTATTATTAAGCGGGTTCTATAATAATACTATTTAGTTTTTAATAGGTTATTTTAGATACGGGCCCATCGGATAACTGGTACTTATAGACTTTTATACTTATCGCTTACTCGCCTAGTCCTAATAAAGGGGAGGCGCTTTACTTAGTGGATTACGGTTAACCGGTACCGCTTTAGCTATATATCCGCTTAGTGCGTTATATATAGCTATTTAACTAAATAGGGGTTTAGTATATAGACCTCTACGCTTTACGCTAAAGGGCTAGTAAATATAGTAAGGGGCGTGTAGGTAAGTAGTCCCTTATTAGTACTATTAGGCTATGGCTCGATAGTCGCTGCTTATCGCCTAGTCCTATTTAAGGGGAGGCACTTTATTAATAACGGATAGTTACTTACCCTAGGATCGTGTAACTAGAATGGTTTATATGGTTATTTAATAGGATCGGTACGCGAACCTTACTAAGATCGAATAATCTTATATTAGTTACTACTATTTAATATACACTAACCGTATATATCTCTAGCTAGCCAGTACTATAGGACCTATAAGAGGATTTAAGTTAGGTAACCTTAGGGTATAGTAAATAATATATAAATAGGATAGATTCTTTAAAGGGGAGGGCGAGGTTCCGGTCGTATATATCTATAGGGGAACCTCGGACTATCTAAGGCTAGGCGCTATACTGGGTATAGTGCTAGGACGGTGCTAGCACCGGTCCAGCGCTATACTGATTTAGTGCCAGTATAGGGCTAGCACTAATCCAGCGCTATACGGGTTTAGTGCCTGTATAGTGTTGGCACTAATCTAGAACTATATGGTTTTGGGTCCTGATATAGTGCCGGATAGTAGTGCGTAGCACTCGCCTATACTTCTAGGGTCTGGATACTAAATTAGTAGCTTAAATCAACTATAGGAAAGGGTTATATATACTAGGCTGCCCGCTTCCCTCTTCCTTTCCTTTCTCTCTCTCTGCTTACTTCTATAGTCTTTATAGTCTTCTATAATTCCAACTACCTCTTTTCCTCTAGATCTTCCTCTTCCGTTCTATCTCTCTATGACCGTTATAAAGGTTATAAGCCCGGAAAAGCAAAGGAATTTCTAGATTCCCTCCTTCTTCTACCCTTAAGGTCCCTTTAAGGCAATCTCTACCCTAAAATCCACCTCTAAAGCCTTCTTCAGGCCGCCTTTAAATAAATGCACCTCCAAAGCCCTCTTCAGGCCGCCTCCAACCAAGTCCACTTCCAAAGCCCCCTTTAGGCCGCCTCCAGCTAAGGCCACCCCTTTTCCCCTTTTCCCTTTTTTCCGAACAAACGGAAAAATATTATAACAGGACCCCGTTCCGAATAGTCAAGTCTTAGTATCTATACCCCCTGCACACCAGCTATACCGCCCCACCACACCCCTATAAAGGCTATAATATTATATAGCTTATAAACCCTAGTCTCTAGAAAAGGCTACTCTCTCCTTCGTGATATATAAGAAACGGCTCCGCTTTTTTAATATCCATGAACTATACTACTATATAGCCCCATCTTTCCCCGCTTCAGACCCACTTTTCACCCCTATATCCAACCCCTCGGGTAATAAGAACCAGAAATCGGGTAATTCTACTTCCCCCTTCTAATACTAGCAAAAAGACCACCGTTTTAAAGCTAGGAAGATAACTAGTAAGGATATTATCCCCACAGTTAAGAAACTATAAAGCAGTGCCGAATTTCCTTTCTAGAGGATATCTATACACGCCTTTTTTGCCTATAAAGGGAAATTCCCAAACGATATAACTAAACCTCTATAGAATCCCTCTTAGAAGCAGAAGCAAGACTCTCTAAAGGCTACTAGTAAAACACTCTCTACCCTTTCTAAAAGACCCCTCGCTTAGGTCTAAGGGCTAGATATAGCCTATAGAGTCTAGAGAAGCTAAACAGCCTATATAAAAGGAAAGGCTTCTAAGCTAATTTTAATACCCTAGGAACCTTTTTTAATAATTCCCCCTTAAACTATAAAACCCTCGAATACTTCCTATATAAGGTTTAAGAAAATCTAATAGCTCTAGAAGGAAAGGAGCTTTCCTTTCCTAATAAGGTGATTAATATATAGATTCTTAACGCCCTCGATAAGAGATATAACTCTATTACTAACCAGATCACCCAGTCCCTCCGTTATAATATCTAGAGTTATACACTAAATAAAATCGTTACTAAATTAATAGACGCCTCCCGGAAAATAGAGTGTTCCTTAATAAATAACACTCTCCTTATTAAAGGGTCTAAAAAACCCTAGAAAAAGACTAAGGGACTATTCTATAAGAACTATAAGTAACCCGGCCATATCTCCTCTAACTACTATTTCCTCTACCCAGATAAGGCTCCTAAGGGCTAGGTCATAAAGGAAAATACCGGAAAAAAGCAGTAGGATCGGGTCTCTAAGAGCACTAAGTCCTTCTCTTCCTCCTCTAGGGGCAGATCCAGGTCCCTAAATCCATAGTATAAGAAAAGGGAGGACGCTATTATGGCTCTCTTAAAGAACTAACTGCTTTAGACGCTCGTAAAAAATAAGGATTGTATAAATATAATCCTTGAAAAGTAACCTAAAGAACCCGAAGAAGAAGAAGATAAATCGATTATGTTCGAAGACATCCTCCCAAACCCGGAAGCTAAGGATATAATAAAGGTTAAAGACGTAAATATAATAACCTAAAATTCCTAGAATACTTTAAATACTAACCTGAATATAGGTGGGATAGTTAAAAGGATGTTCAGGATTCAGATAGAGAATAGGTTTAGTTTGGACTTAAATTGTTGTATAGATCGCGGAGGTACCTCCTATATAATAACAAATAAATCTCTCCTCTCTATATATAAAACCACTACCAGGCTCGCTAGTTAGGGAAAAGCAAATATAATAAAGATAATAGGCGTAGGAAACTATATTATAAAGTTTAAATATACTAGAAAAACAGTATTTCTAAAAGAATGCCTCTATATTCCTGAACTAGGAACTAATATAATAAGTCCCCTAAACCTTAATAGCAAAGTCAGAGGTTTATCTAGTAATAAACAGCTTATTCTTTTGAAAAACAAAATAATAAAAGAGTCCCTCTATATATATATAAGAGCTAGACTCTTTAGAGGACTCTACTAGGCTGCAGCTAGGCCAGTTATCTTCAAAAGTGGGAATAAAGAAACCTATAAAGAAATTATAACCTCTAGAAACAAAGAGACAGGAATAATAAGAAAAGAGCTATAAAAATAAAAGAGACTATATAGCTATGGCATAACAGAATAGGTTATATAAACCCTATAGCCCTAAAAAGCCTATATAATAATACCGCTCTCTTTAAAGACTTTAAGGTATCAGAATAAGAAATCATAGATATAAACAGCTATAATACCTGCCGCCGTGGTAAGGCTATTATACTAGCTAATAAAGATTTAGTGAATAAATATAAAGACTTCTCCTACCTTAAAAAGGTATATATAGACCTCTACGGCCTAATAGAACTAATAACTTATAATAAGAAGCGCTGGATCCTACTAATTATATACTATTTATAAACGGCTGGTTATAGGTTAATCGCACTAAGTAAGGCCGAATAATTATATTAGCTAGAATTAAGGAAGGGAAAGGAAAAGCTCTATAGAGAAGTATAGGATTTACTAGGTTTATACGAATCCGCGGTAAGGGCAGCGCGAGGTCTAAGCGTCGGATCTACGTACTAATTAGCGGTTCCGGCCTTATACCGGAACTATACTTTTAAGGGGTTAACCCGTGATATTACCCCCCTCCCCCCCCCTCCAGGGCCGTAATAACTAGGCGCTAAACCTATTCTATCTAGACGCGTCGCGAGGGAGGCGAGTATCCTCCTTTATATTAGGTATATTCGAGTCGCGCGGCGTTTATAGCGACTTCGCTCTTAGGTTATTAGCGTTTCGCGCCACGCTAAGCGCTTACCCTTTATATTAAAAATACCCGGTTACTCCTTCCTTTTTATTTATAAACTATTATAATAAATAGCTTTATAGGCTTTTATTATATTCCGTAGTTCGATATTATAGTATAAGCGTAGCTTTGCCCGGTTTTTTATTTATAGTTAATTCTTCCTTTATAAGCCTATAACGTCGTTTTAGTAATAAGCTTTATCGCTTATTCCATGCTTAGGGCTATATTATTCTCTGCTAACTCATAGTATAATCGTCTTATATTCGCCGTTATCTTATTAATTTAATAAAACATCCTTCTAACTATTTAATCTATTATTATAAGTCTCCTAATAAGTCCTCTCGCTAATCCGGTTAGGTTATAGCTAATAGAGTATATCTAGATATCCGTACCCCGCTATAACGCCCGCTATACCCGTAAAGGTATTACCGAAGAACCTCCTGCCGCTAGCGATATCACCGCCTCCCCCTTTATCCCTCCTTCTCCCTCCGTTAAGGAGGTTATCGATAAGGCCTTCGCTAAGATAACGAACCCCGGTAAACGCCTAGGTAAAAAAAAGGTATACGACTATAATCTATACTTCGCTATAAGGGCCCTATTAACGCTCCGGTAGCCTACCACGCCTAATAAGCGGTAGCGCGGACTAAGCCACCCCCCTAGTCGTTACTATAACGACTTTTACCGCCTATACGCCGATTATATCACGGGTAATAAAATAAAATTTAACTTAATATATTATAACTAGTCCGGGCCCGGCGCCGCCTATAAAAAGCCTAAGTATTACGAGTACGTTATCGGATCCTACGCCTACCGCCCTATAAGTTCCTTATAATCTATAAGCTAAGTAGTCGTAACTAACTTCCTTAGCTCCTTCCCGGTACCGCCTAGTTTATCCGTCTTATAGCGGCTACGGGTCGCGCTATACGCGATAATCCGGATAACGATAATATAAATATTCCCGAACCTTCCTTAGAATCGCCGCTAACTCCGGTTTAGCTCCGCGAGGCCTTTAAATTAGCTTATAGCGATTATTATACTTTATTATCCAAGGAACCCCCCGCCACCACCGTTACTATTACCGCTAACGCCGCTATTACTATTATTAACGCCGCCTCCGCCCCTATTAATAATAGTAAGGGTCTCCGTTATAAGGTAAAGGCCCTCCGCTAAGAGGTTTAAGGCTAGGGCGCCGCGATAACGCGCCTCCTAAAGGGTATTCTCGCCGCCCTTTAGGGAGGTAGTAATCCGGCTATTAGCGGTAGTAATAATAGCAGTAAGGGCGGTTCGGGTAATAATACCGCTAACTAAAGTCCTTTATAGAGGCACTATTTATCTCCTTAGAAACCGGTAAAAGGGCTAGTAAATTCCCCCCCTTTAATTAACTTACGACTATAGGTTATACTCCCCTTATACTAGGGTCTCCTTATCTTCGCGTATTCCTTATAACGTAGTCTTATAGAGGCCCGTTATTTATATCGGCTAGGCTATATTTTACTTTAAAAACGTCTAACGCTATAGTGTCTTTTATAGCGTCTAACGGTTCCTAAGTGGGTTCTACGTATCCTACCTAGCGCACTAATACTTTACGGTATACGCCGCGACCTCGCCGCTTATTCTATACGTATAAGATACTTTCTACCTCTTACTTTTCGTCGCCGTAAAGGGCGTCCCGGATTAGTTCGGGCTATAAGTCGGTTATAACTTATCTAGGAAGGGGGTCGCGGTTAGCTTATTTTAGGATATCGATATAGAAGCGGGGATATATCCCCGAAGGTATATCTAATTCGATAATATATAAGTTAATTACTTTTATTACTCTATACTTTTAATATAGCTAGCTTAGCTTCTTCGAAGGTCTAGGCGTGGAGTAGTTAGCTATAAAGAGCTAGGCGAGGTCTCTTACCTTATAGCGTTTAGCTAGGAGTCGCTATTTATTCGCGGACTCCTTATCTTATAGTTACTTCGAGGCTATAGCTATTTATACGAACTCTATAGCTCCCTATAAACGATTTAGTAGGTTATAAGCGGCGGCTTCCTTTAAGTATACGGGTATCGGGTCGTGGATTTAGATAGGGTTAATATAGAACCCGTATTCTAAGAAGAAGGGGCTTAGCTAAGTCGTGGAGCTCTTCCTGCTATTAAGCGATAACTGCGCGGCGGGTAGTAAGCGACCCTAGTCGTCCTAGGAGTAGTATATAAAGGTATAAAGGTAAGCCTAGATATCTTAATTTAGCCTCTTAGGCCCTTTATCGGTTTAGGGGTAATAGGCTATACTAAGTCGCTACTTAATCTTTATAAGCTTATAGAAGTATCGCTAGAACCTCCCGGTCTAGTTTAAGCCCCGGTTACTAATAATTAAGAGGGGTATACCGTAAAACCTAAAATAATAGGTTAGGAAGCGTTCCGCGTAGGCTTTTACTTTTATTATTTCTATAGCTTTTAATGTTACTAACTTTATTAACTGGTCCGTGATTACTTATAGGTAGCGCGCTCCGCTCTCGCTAATAGGTAGTAGGTCCGTTATAAAGTCTTTGGCGAGGTAGCTACGGATTCGCTCCGGTATAGGTAGTGGTTTTAATAGTCCGCGCTTTATATTCCGCTACTAGTTACCTCTGTTATAAGGGTTATAATTATAAACAAACTTCCGTATATCCTTATTTATACTAGGCTAAAAGAATTATTAGGCTATTATAGCGATTATATTCTCCTTACCCGGGTAACCGCTAATAGCGGAGTCGTGGATCGCCTATACTAAGCGTCCTCTTAGCGGCGAGTCTTCTCCTAAGCTCGGGACCTAAAGGCGATACTAGAAGGTTATATATCCTACGGGGTTAAAAGAGTATTCCGCTATTTATAGTTATAGTCCGAGGGATAAGTTAAAGCTATAAGCTCTTATAGTAATCGCGGCGAGGATACCTTAGTACTACGGGTTAGTCGCTATAGTTTTATCTTAAAGTCGTTAAAGGTCTTTATTTATTATAAATACACGCTTAACGGATATCGTCCTTTATATAATCGGCTTAGGGGTCGTTTTTAGGATCGCGGAGTCGGGTATTAGTTAAATTACCCGTCCCTATTCCTAGTCGTTTAAGCTATCCTTCGGGGCGTCCTGTTCGCGACGGGAGAGCGTATCCGCTACGAAGTTCTTAATACCTTACCGGTACTCTAATATAAAGTTAAACTAGGCTAATTCGCTAGCCTAGCGACTTTATCTTTTAGTAAGGGACCGTTTAGTTATAAAGTACTTAAGGGCCTTATAGTCCGATAATATCGTGAATTACTTATAGCTAGTTAGTTCTACCTTTTAGGCGAGTATATAGCTTATAATTACTAATATCTCCTTATCGTGAATAGGATAATTATACTCCGCTAGGGTAAGCTTACGCGAGTAATACGCGACGACGTAGTAATATCCTAGTTTATTTACCTAGGATAGGATACCACCTAGCGTATAGCCCGAATAGTTAGTCTCTAATATAGTCTTATAGTCTAGGTTCTATAACTATAAAACGGGTTCTATCTAGAAAAGTCGTTTAAGCTCCTTAAAGGCGGCGTCTTCCTCGGCCCCCTACTTAAAGAGCCGATCCTTTTTTATTAATACTAAGAGGGGGGCTATAATACCCGCGAAGTCGTAAATAAATATCCGGTAGTAGTTCGCGAATCCTAAGAAACTTTATACTCCTTTTACCGAGGTAGGGGCCTCCTAGTCGCGGATAGCCTTTAACTTTTCGGGATCGTAAAACACTCCCTTATCTATTATAATAATAAAGCCTAGATATTTTACTATTATTACGCTAAACTCGTACTTAGCTAGGTCTAGGTTTAGGCTAGTATCTATAAGCCTATATAATACTAGCCTAACCTTCGCTTCGTGGTCCTTATAAGATCTACTAGAGTAGATTAGGATATCGTCGATATATATAATAATAAAGTCGTTAAGGAACTCCTATAGCGTTTAGTTAATATAGCGTTAAAAGGTAGCGGGTTCGCCGCTTAGTCTAAAGGGGTATACTAGCTACTTAAAGAGACCGAAGCGCGTCCTAAAAGCAGTCTTACTCTTATGTCCGGGACCTATACGGATCTTATAGAAGGCGGCGACTATATTAAGCTTCGTAAACCACTTAGCACTAGCTAGGTTACGTAGGGTCTTAGTGATTAGTGGGAGGGGGTAGCGATCTTACTAGGTAATCGCGTTTAAGGCTTTATAGTCGTAATAAAAGCGTAACCCGCCCCCTAGTCTTTTTACGAATAGGACCGGCGTAGCTATAGCCGAGCTACTAGCTCGTATAAAGCCCTTATCTATTAGGTTATTAAGCGTCTTCCGGAGCACTAGCAGCTCTTCCCTTAATATACTATAAAGGGGCCCCTATAGCAGGGTCGGCTCGAATCTATCGGGACCTCGCTTTAAGGTGATTTCGTGGTCGACGCCTAGCTAGTAAGGGGGTAAGTCGTTAGCCTTATTAGGCGTAAAGAGGTCGCCGAACTCTTATAGTATATTCGTAGGGATATAGTCCCGAGGGTCCACTAATTCCTTTTTATAAAGGGCCTTATCGATATCCCGTATACTAATAGCACGGATTAAGGCATTAAACTTATCCCTTACTTTTCCCTTTAACCCCCTTCTTATCCGTTATATTATAGCTATAAATACTAAACCCGAGACTAGCCTTACTTCGCGGATAGCTCGTATATTAATAGGTTCTTCCTTGCCTACTAGTCGTAGGTTAATATCGGCGACTCTATAGTATAGCCTATAATTCTTCGCGTAATACGTGATATTATTATATTCTAGCCACGGTTTTCCTAGGAATATATCCTAGTCTAGTCCTTCCACTATATAAGCGAAGACTTATTATATATAGCCGCTAATCTTAAGCTCGAACACGGCGATCCTAGCGCTAGTAGTCGGCTTAGACGTATCCGAGAATCCTTTTAGTAGTCGTTTCCTCTTATCGACTAATAGTAACTAAAGTCTTTAAGTAAAGCGTTTATTTATAGTATTATAGTAGTTATAACCCGTATCTATAAGAGTATATATATATCTTTTATTTACTCGCGTTAATATTAAGGCTAAGTCGCCGCTAGCTAGGTATTTAAACGCCTTCTACTCCTGCTATAGGGCGGCTATCGGCTTTAACGCCTATTTTTATATTAGAGCTATTCTTTTCCCGACTCTTCGTTATCCGAACTATCCGAGCTCGTAATAATATCGCTATCTTCGGCCTAGACCTTCGCTACGCGGGCGCCCTTAGCCTTTAAGCCCTTATCCCGGGACTTATAGTTTATACGGATATATCCCTTCTTCCTATAACCCTAGCACTCCCGGTTATCGCGAGGTTAGTCTATAATCGTATCGGGCCGGACCTAATTAATCCCGCCTATTATAACGTCTTTATCGGTATCGGTCTTTTAGTTCCGGGTTTAGTTCGGGATATAAGTATTCCGGCTAGTTAGGCGTAAACCTTCTAGCTTCTAGGTAATACTCTAGACCTCGATAACCTAGCTTATATAGTCGTGGGGTAACTTTATAGTAACTAGGGCGCTACGTAACTTCTGGCTTAGGGCTCCCTCTAGGAAAGTGATCTTCGCTAAGTCTACCTACTCGCTACCACCTACTTAGGCGATCTATTTTTCGAATTTTAGTAGGAACTATAAAAAGGTTTGCTTTTCGCGTTATTTAAGGGAACGTAGCGCGAGGGCCGCGCGGGGCTATTCGTTCTGGTCCTTATATATACGGTCTAGGTAGGTAAGGAATAACTCTAGGTCACGGGTACCTCTTAGGCCCCTAGCGGCGTAAAAGGCGGACACCACTTACTAGGCACTCCTTTCTAAGTATAAGTTAATATAATACTATATTTCGGCTTAGTTATTAAATAAGTGCTTATCTAGCAGGAGCTTATCGCGTATCTGCTACGACTAGGTAGCGTACTCTATTTATCTTTTACTAAACTTCGCGGGGTATAGCAGGGGCTTAGTGTATAGCGGGCATAGTTTACTTAGTTCCTATAGGATTATAATCTAAGGGGGAGTAGAGGTCGCCGGGGTTAAAGGACCTACTACTAACTCGGTAAGCGTGTTTATAGGGGCTCCCTCTAAGGGGGGCGCGAGGTTAGGGGTAGGTTATTACGGGGCCTGGATATTCGCGAGGCTATTCGTAAGTTATTAGAGTAGCTCTTATTATTAAGCTATCTATTCTTATAAGGGACTAAGCGTTATATTAATAGCTTCGGTGATCCTTCTATCTATCCACTTAGCTAGCTTAGCGGGGTTTATAGGACCACCGCCGCCTAACGGCGCGTTCGTATCTGGCTTTATACTAATATAGTATATAGGGTTCGCTGAATTCTAGCTATATAAGCGGCTAGTTATAGGTTAATCGTACTAAGTAAGGCCGAATAATTATATTAGCTAGAATTAAGGAAGGGAAAGGAAAAGGTCTATAAAGAAGTGCAGGATTTACTAGGTTTATACGAATCCGCGGTAAGGGCAGCGCGAGGTCCGAGTATCGGATCTACGTGCTGATTAGCGGTTCCGGCCTTATGCCGGAACTACACTTTTAAGAGGTTAACCCGTGACACCGTTCCACCTAGTTCCTCTGGGCTAAAGTACTGCCTAATAAATCAGAAGCAACCGTTGTTCTAGCTATAAAAGAGTGGAAAATACTAGTAGAAAATAATAACTACGATATAAAATAAAAGAAGTATATATAGACGGTGGAAAGGAGTTTATAAACGCCTCCTTTAAGCGTCTCTTCTAAGGCGTAAAACATAATATACAACCACTATATATCTATTAGACTTAAGGCTTAATCGAATAAGCTATTGGAACTATAATAGGAAAGGTTCGTAGCCTGCTTTTCCACTTAGGACTACCTAGACACCCTTAGGGCGATGCTATGTAATTAGTAGTATATATATAACAGGACTCTAAATTTAGCTATAGGTTTTAAGACCCCTCTTAAGATAGTTAAAAAGAAAAAACCGAATATAAACTATATTCGGGCCTAGGGCTCTATAGCCTACTATAAAAATAACGACCCAAATCAGAAGAAATTAGATAGTAGAGCTATTTGTGGCGCCCTTATTGGCTTTAACGATTATAACTATAAGATATATAACCTAGTCTTAGCAAGGATCGGTTGGTTTATAGCCGTATATATACTTAAAAATCAGTTTATACACTCTTATTTAGACCTAAATACTAGTAATATCCCTTTTTAAGAAGAACAGGTTTCTAACCTAGAGCGTTATTAGTTTCTAGACAAAGCTATATAATAATAGGTCTTAAAATGACCTTTTAAGTCTATCCAAACTAAAGAAGAAAATAATAATAGCCCATAAAATAGACTAAGGACTCTACGAGCAGTAATAGGTTATAATAACTTAGATATAAATACTCGTAATAGACCTGAAAACACTAGCCACTCTAGTATATAAGTGAAAATACCCTCGAAACCGAAGTCAGCTTTTAAAGACTATATATTAGTCGATAATAAAAATAATAAGCGCTTATTATATTTAATAGAAGATACTACTCTCGGAAACCTATAGTTTCAAATAAAGCCTTACTACCTCTTAACTACAAACTCTCTATTAGAACCAGCTACCTATAAAAAGGCCATGCAAAGCTTAGATAAATTATAATAGATCAACGCTATAATAGCAGAAATAATAGAACTAGCAAAAAGAAAGACCTGGGATTTAATAACTATAAAGGATACGCCCCTTAATAAGATAAAGGAAAAGTATAACGTCTTAGGTAGATGATAGGCTTATAGAATAAAACTAAATAATAAAGGAGAACTAATAAAATATAAAGCAAGATAGGTTATATAAGGCTTTAACTAAGTACTCGGAATCGATTACTTAGAAACCTTTTCTATAACCTATAGACCCGAAACATATAGACTTGCCTTCCTATTAGGCGTTTCCTTAGGCTGGAAATTCAGATAGTTCGACGTAACGAACGCTTTCGTATATACGGATACAGATACTCTGATATATACCGTTGAACTAAGGGGTTTTAAAAATAAGAAGGCAATAGTATAACTATCTATAAGCTAAATACAGCTTTATACGGCCTAAAATAGAGCCCTAGACTCTGGTATAACTTCCTAGTTAAAAGCTTAACTACACTAGGCTATATAGTCTCCGAGTTTAATAAAGGACTCTTTATATATTATAATAAAGGAGACCGAGCTATATTCCTCTGCCACTTAGATAATATCGTGGTTATAAGTCCTTTCGATACCATAATAGACCACTTCTATAAAGAGATATCCAAAGATATTTTACTAAAAGACTTAGGTAAAGTATATACCTTTCTAGGCAACGAAATAAATATAAATACAACTAAAAAGACACTCTCTATAAGCCAACTACTATATACAAATAAAATACTAGAAAGGCATGATAAACGAGCTCTTGAAAAGATAGATACCCTATATATTTATAAACAGGTCCTAATACTAAACCCTGAACAGGCGTTAAAAGAAGACATAAAGAAATATTAATAAGGAGTCGGAGCTTTACTATATCTAGCTCTTTACTCTAGGCCCGATATAACCTATGCTGTTAATAAGTGTGCCCGATATATAAGTAATCCCTTAGAGGAACACTTTATAGCGTTTAATAGAGTTTGGGCCTATATAAACACATACCCTAATATAGGTCTTCTATATAACTATGAAAGAAATAACCTACATATATACGGTTACTTAGACGCTAGCTTTTTAGATATTCTTAAAGATAGAACGTCTACCTTAGGATATATATACTGCGTAGGAATAAATAATCCTATTACCTGGACCTTATCGAAACAGAAAGTCGTTGCTTTATTAATAATGAAAGTCGAATATATGGCTCTGACCGAGGCTATAAAAGAAGGAATCTATATGCATACTCTGTATACTGAACTCATACATAAGCTTAATATAAAATTCAGTAATAATAAACCGAGGATTCCTACTATTCTTATAAACAGCGAGAGTGCTAAAATAGTCGCTGAAAACCCGGAATTTCATAAAAGAGTAAAGCATATCGATAGACAGTTTCACTTCTGTAGACAACAACTACAGGAAAATAACATAAAGGTAGTGTATATAAACACTAAATATAATATATCCGATATAATGACTGAAGGGTTACTAAAAGAGATATATAATACACTCTGCGGCTATATGAACCTAGGTTATAAAGACGATACACTACCCGAATAAAATCTACCATCTTATAAAGAAATCAAAGAACTCAAATACTAGGTTTTTTACCTATAGACAGGCTTTCTTACAATAAAAAGGGGTTTTAATTTTTCCTTTATACTATAATAAAGATAGAGGTTTTCCTTTTTTTCTCCTCGCTTTAAAAATATAGACTGGAATATAACTAGCTAAGCTGCACCTATTATATAGGAGTCAGCTTACGGGGGGTTATTAATACTATACCCAGAAAATGAATATATCTATATATGGTATAGTACATTATACGAAACTCCCTGTAAGTCAGGGACTTCCTAAGTCCCCCAGGGACCTCCCGAGTCCCCCAGGGACTTCCTGAGTCCTCCGGGACCCCAGGTGGACCCACGGACCTCCAGGTAGGCCCACGGACCTTTGGGGAGACTCATATAACTTTAGGTGGACCTATAGACCTTTAGGTGGACCCACGGACCTTCAGGACCTTCGGGGGAACCCACGAACCTCCCGAGCTCTGCAGGAACCCATGGACCCTCGCCTATACTTCTAGGGTCTTGATAATAAATCAGTAGCTTGAATAAACTGTAGGAAAGGGTTATATATACCAGGCTGCCCGCCTCACTCTTCCTTTCCTTTTTCTCTCTCTGTATCTTACTTCTGCAGTCTTTATAGTCTTCCACAATTCAAACTGTCTCTTTTCCTCTAGATCTTCCTCTTCCGTTCCATCTCTCCGTGACCGTTATAAAGAATCCATAGTAATTTGCCCCTTAAACCACTCTGCCATAGCTATCTTAGTAGCGAAAAGGAAGGCCTATACGCCTTATATTCCTTTTTTAGTACTTAATAACAGTGGTAGAGTCACCGGCAGGCCTGCTAGGGCTTCCTGCAGGGCGCCTCTTTCTGCCCTATAGATAGGGCAGTATAAAATCAGGTGCGCTGTATCCTGGACCGGGGAGCCCTGGCAGGAATAGCGGTCTATAGAGCAGTTTTGGGCCCGTTTTTAGTGGGGTCTTAGGTAGCCGAATCCAGTTTTTAACTAGATATAGGCTGAGTAAAGCCACCGCGGGCCCTGTAAATACAGGGGCTTTCGAGAGAAACGTAGGTTATTCTGGACTAGGCGTCTGTATAGGCGGCCTAGCCAGACTGTTTTACCTCTTTTTTCCGCCTCTTCTTTAGCAGCCTAAACGGATTTCAAGTTAGCTATCGTAGCTGCGTTTGCCCGGCGTTTTAGGTGACTAAGGGTAACTAGCTTTATAGAATTAGTGGCTTTCCCCGGGTCTAGAGCCCGTTTAGCTACCTTATCTGCTAGTTCGTTGCCCTTTATCCCTATATAAGCCGGGACCTACTAGATAAACACTAAGGTCCCTTGTTATTTAAGGCGGGAGATATGGCTTTTAGTAGGTATAGCCTACTACGAGGGGCCCTAAAGCTTCTGAATAGCCGCCTATGAATTAGTGAAAATATAGCACTCTAGGGACCTAGAAGACTATTTTAGGGTAGTATCTAAGGCCTAAACTATAGCGTATAGTTTAGCGTTAGCGACTTCGGTAGAGGGGCCTAGGTTAATTCCTAGGGGTTTATAGGGCCTATTAGCGGGTAACTACTATATAATAGCGGCCGCCGCCTGTTTAGGCGTTATAGGGCCCGGGGGGGCTTATAGAGTGGCCTATAGGCTGGCCTTAGGAGCCGTCGGTGTAGAAAACAGATACCTAGCTGCCGAGGGACTAGATTTCCGTTAGAGCTTTAAGGTGGGCTGATTTAGAGTCGGTGGGGTCTTTTATAGAGGGCTGCAGCGCTATAGGGCCGGGAAAATAGGGGTATAGGTCTGCTTAAGGTGCTAAGGCCCAGGGGGCCTCCTACTTTGTAGACGGGGCCTCTATATTACAGGAGGACCCTACTAAAGCCGGTAGTTCCCCCCTAGCTTATAGAGCTATGTGGAGGGCTATAGGGACTAGAGGAGGGCGAGGTTGTTATCGTCGTTGCTTAATTTATCACGGACGCTATCCAGAAACTCCTTTTTTACCGGGTGGTTCGGTAGGAATTTTAAGACCCTAAAGGCGTAGAGCCTATTAGATCTATTTAACCGGACCCGGGCCCGCGGGACAGCGGCTTCTGGTTTTAAGGGGCGGAGGGGAGAGCCCCTAAAGGCACCTAGGGCCCTAACTAGAGCGCCGTATTATAGGCGTTCTAGTCGGTCTACTAGGTAGGTTTTTTAGGACCCGGGGTCCTACTAGAGCTATAAGCTGAAGTCAGCTATAGTGGATACACAGGCTATATATAGCTGCCGTAGGGCCTTAAAAGACAGGCCCTTCTCGGAGCTAGCAAGCCTTTATAGACGATTTAAGGCGCTAGTGGCTAAGTTTAACCGTTTTTTAACGTGGGGTTTAAAGGATAGCTTAGAGTCGAAGCAGACCCTAAGCCACCTAATAGCCCTTTTAATAGGTCTAATTTTATACCCGGCTATAGTAGCTAAATCGCTGACAATAGAGCGTTTATTATAGAAATAAATAAGCTTTATTTTTTACGCGTCGAAGAGGACCTAGTTACTTTCGGCGGCGCTAAAAAGGGCGTTAGCTGCTAACTCTAGGGCCCTATAGTTCCTACTAGCTGATTTAGAAGCTACGGATAGCTAAATATCATCTATATAGGAGAGCTATAGGCCCGGAACCTCTTATCCACTATACCTCCCCTAATTTATATTAGGAAGAGTATAGGAGATATGGGGGAGCCTTATAGGAGCCCTATATTTAGAGGGGTAGGCTACTAGACCTGCCCCTCGAACGCTAGCTAGATACGCCTATTTTCTATAAAGGAGGCGACCTACCCAACTAAGTTCGGGGGCAGTTAAAGCTGTTATAGGGTGCGGAGGAGCTATGGCCTGGCGACGTGCTCGAAGGCGCCTTTAATATCCAAAAACAGAGTCGAAACAACTAAGTTTTTCTGTTTTTCCGTTATTTTCAGATATAATTTAGTAAAAGAAGGGCTATATCGATAGCTAAGCGTTGTTTTCTACCCCTTATTTGACTAGGGTGTAGAAGGTCGTGACGTGAATTCGTAAGGAAGGCGAGTCTAGCAGCTATAACCCTTTCTAGTACTTTACCTAAGCATTTTAGAAGGGCTATAATCCTATAAGACTTAGGATTTAAATAGTTCTTTTTCCCTGGCTTAGGCAGATTAGCACTAAGGGCCTCTTTTTAGTAGGTAGGGTAATAACCTACTAAAGAAAGAGCTGAATAGGCTTATAGGAAGACCCCCGGTATCGTATTATAGGCTTATTAGATGGGTTTTAAGCCTATACGATCCGGGCCGGGTGCCTTGCCTATAGCGGCTCTAAAGATAGCACGTTATAGTTTCATAGCCTGCAGGCTAGGCCACTCGCAGGGCCTTCTAGAGTCCTTACTACCTAAACTAGTTAGGTTCTGGGGCGCTCTAGAGGGGCGGGAGGGGCCTAGGTCCCCTAAAGGGCCTGTAGGAACAGGGGCTTTAGGGGCGTTAATGGCGGTGGCCTTAGTGGCCTCGGTGGCCTCGGTGGCCACAGGGGTAGGAAACAGGGTCCTTAGGAGTGTATCACACTTATCCTCGAAGGTATAGGCTTTCGGGCCTTCTAGTCCCTGAATAGGGGGTATTTTGGCGTTAAGGCTGCTTTTTATATAGCTATACGCCTTAAAAGTCTCGTTACCTTCGGCCTGGGTTAGGAAGGCCTCCTAGTGGTCGGTCTTTACTGTTTTTAAAGCATAATAGTAGGCGTTCCGGGCTGCTTTCTAGGCGGCTTTAATGGGGGCAAGCCGAGGGGCCTAGGCCCCCTTTTTGCGTCTTGCTTAAAAACCCTAAAGATCCTATTACTCTCTTTTCGTAGGGTCTTAAGCTCTTTAGTCCACCACGGTTTCGAACGCTCTACTATTTTAAGTCTGGGGGTAGAAGACTCCAGGGCTATAGTAATAGAGCTTAAGAGGTGGCGACCTATAGAGTCCTAGTCTATAGCGTCGATCGCCTGCTATAACTAAAGGGTTAGTTAGGGCTCTAGGTCTTTTAGAGACCTAGAGAACAGGTCCCAGTCCGCTAATTGATAGTTATAGACTGGTAGGATAGCCTTGTTTATAGGGCCTTCAGGACCTAAAACAGCTACCGAGATAAGGATAGCGCGGTAGTCGGAGGTGGTGTTATCGATATACCTCTAGCTATTAAAGTGGAGGCGGTAAAAGCCGGGTGTATAGACAGCTAAGTCTATAACTGACTCCCGGCGTAAATTATCACTAATTAGGGTCCCTCTATACAGGTTAACCTCTTTAGGGTCCACTAAACAGGTAGCTCCGAGGCTATCTAACTAGTCTACTAAAGGCTGGGCCTTAATAGTATCCTGATTCGACGCAGCCCTGTTCCACTACTAGTAGTTCCTATTAAAGTCCCCCATAATAAGGGCGGGCCCAGGGATTAAGAGGCTCTATAGAACTCTTTCTTCTATCTAGGGCCGGGCTATAAAGCCTATAAAGGGGGGGGAGGTTAAGGGGGTGCCAGGGGGACCGGAGGCGTTATAAGCGGTCTAGGAGGGCCCGCGGTGCTTAAAACGGGACGGGGGCCCCTAGTACTCTTCGAGGGGTCGAGCTCTTCTTAATTATAGACGTATAGGATATAGAAGGTTTAGGGGAGGTAGACCTTTATAATCTAAGCGTCTAGGTCGTCGAGGAGGTTGTTTTAAAGGGAAAAGTCGATATTACTAGTCTTTCTAATATATGCTAGCACCCTAGGCCTAAGGGGGAAGACCTAGGAGGTGTAGAAGGTAAGGGGGCGGTATAAAAGGCCGAGTGGTTTTTAATCACCTAGCCTTCCGGCTTTGAAAAGCAGTAGGGTTCTTAAATTAGGACTATATTAGTCGAAGCCTCTAAAGCGTATTCTATAATCGATTCGTGGGCCGGTTATTATTTATTAGCATTATATTAGATAAAGAGTAGCCCGTTTTTCGAGCTTTTTTCCGAGCTAGAAAATCCACTATGTATAGGAATAGTTAGGCTTTAATAGCTCGAATAACCTTATAATCCGGGCTATCCGGGGGGTAGTCGCCGTGATAGTTATAGTAGTGGTATTTAGTCTAGACACAGATACCCTATTCTTTATAACGGTTATAGTAGTGTTCGTTATAATGCTTATAGTTACCGGCGCAGATAAAATAAGTCGTTTCGGTCTTATAGGTGCCTTTAGTATAGGCAAATTTCTAGCACTTAGAGCGCTAAGTTTTCGGGGTTATAGGTCTATATTTATAGACCTTAAGGCGTTGGCTAGCAATCTATAGGCTAAATTTTCGGTAATGCTTATACTCTGCTTTAGTAGGTATTACTAGGATAATAGTGCCGCTATTAAAGGGTACGGTTAGTCCGATTAGGGCACTTAGTTATTCCGACTAGGGTCCTATATTAACAGCCGGTGACACCCGCCCGCGCGTTCCGCTGGTACCTAGATACTTTCATATACTATAAGATATCCGCTTAATTAATCGTAACGACGATACACTTAATTAATCGTAGAGGCGATACCGACGATACACTTAATTAATTTAATCGTAACGACGATACGCTTAATCGATCATAGCGACGGTCCCGACGATATACCCAATTAATCGTACCGACGATACGCTTAATCGATTATAGCGACGGTCCCGACGATACGCTTAATTAATCGTAGCGACGGTCCCGACGATACACTCAATTGATCGTAACGACGATACGCTTACTATGTGTCCATAAGTATCTAGGTACAAAAAGAAGTCGTGGCGGCTGGCGTCAGGTGTTGTTAGTACTGCCCTAGTCGGAATAAACAAGTGCCCTAGTCGGACTAACCGTACCCCTATTAAACAGGGGGTCAGGGCGGCCTAGCCACTAAGGCTGGCCTACGACCTTAGTAGGGTTAAAGGTCGTTATTTTAGTGGCTATATTAGCTAGGCCTCGGCCTAGGCCGTAGTGGAGGCCCTGATCCTAGGGGGCGTTAGAAGGGTCTTATTTTTCGAAAGGGTGGACCGGGACCTGTTTAACGACTAGTTTAAACTAGTCGCTAGTAGGTTAGGGTGTATAAAAACCCAGGTCTTCTAGCTTTTTAAACCACTGATTTTATAATTCTAAGAGCTATTCGGCAGAGTCTTTCGGGCCTAGGGTTAGAATAAGGTTTTCCTTAGTCCAAGAGCTGACTACTACGATAGCAGGGGTTTTTAAAACCTTATTAATTCTATTTCGTAGCGTAAGAGGGTCGATTTCCCCGAGGGATTATCCTTTAGTAGGCTAGAGCACTACTCTTCGGATCTTTTTCGGATTTCTTAGAGTAAGGGGGGAGGAGCGGGCCCTATAGAGCCCGTAGGCCCTATAGGGCCTATGGCTCCCGAGGGGGCTTAAGCTCCTTTAGCGGCAGCCTGGCTATAAAGGGGCTACGGCTACTACTACTATTATTCTATAAGTTTTTAAATAGCCTAAGCTACTTCGTTAACCTTCTGTTTAAGTCAAGGGGTAATAGGTGCCACGGGGGGATAGGATCCGTAGGGGTTCCTTCGGTAATAGATTTAAGCCCTATAAGAAGGGCCTTAATCGGGGGGGCTGCGTTAAGGCTATAGGCCTGCTAACCTAGCTAAAGAGCCTGCTAAAGAAGTCCGTTAACCTGGGCCTTACTAGCCGAACTAGTCGACTTTTAGGGTAAAGGGGGGAATTCTTTAGCAGGTCTCTGGGTCTTTTTAGCCTAGGCAGAGCTAATTAGACCCTGCTTTTTAGCAGGTTTAGCAGGGGGGGCCTAGAAGGGGTCCTAAAGGGGGCCCCTAGAGGGGGACCCAGGGAGGCTTTCGACCTCCGAATCGTCGGCTATATACCGGTTTATACGGGTCCTGGAGGGTGCTCTAGGCGTAGGGCTTATAGAGGCACTATAGTCCTGTTTAGAGGCTTATATAGGCGTTTTATAGCAGGCTATTTTATTAGAATCGTTATCGGAATCGGCGTCTTCTATAGTTATATCCCCTTCCCTGTCCCTAGCCGTTTTAGGAAAAGTGGGGCTAGGTAAGGCCGGGTATAAAGGGGTCGGATTCAGGGGTTCGGGGCTACCGCGGCGGCTAGGGCGGCCGGGTTAGTCTTATTATATTAGAATCGGGCGTTATATTAACTTTATCGTTTATATACGCTACTATAACTATACGCGTGGCTTAGTAGGTGGCTTAGTATAAGGCTAGGTGGTCTATACGGCCTGTTTAGAGAGCCCGGGCTCTGATTGGCTAGTGGGCGCACGGGCCACCTTAAAATCTTTAGGCCGCTTTACGTGCATACCACGCTGCGTTTTCGCACCTATTTTACGCTATAATAACGGCGTGCGCGCAGCGGGCTCGAAAAGAGCAATTGAACGATACTAATATCGGGCGTTTTGGGGCGTTTGCGCGGAAAAGGTGGGTCTAGCTGGTAGAGATAGAAGAGTGTGTGCGACTTCTACCCTTGTAACTAGGGGTAGGGCTTATCCGCCCCTAATTAATTAATATAGGCGGTTTTACTATTATCCTAACGTTGATTTAACCCTTATAACCTTCTTTATAACTCTTCTTCTTCTTATAACGTTTATAGGGTCTATTATTAGTCTTAATGGGGCGGTACGTCTCTTCGTAATAATCTAAGGCGCTTAGCTTTTATAGGGACTCCGTTAGCTCCTAGGATATTTAGGCGTATCCTTCGTACTTTATAAACGCCTCTTTTATCACGCCTTTACCTACTTTTCTATTTCTAACATATAGAATCTCCTTTATTATCTATTATTTCCCTTTAGGCCGTCACAGATCGGGCCTAGTTAAGGGTCGTGTAGGACCTAACTAGGTAATAGGTCTTTGCTTATATATCGTAATAGATTTATATAGAACCTTGGGTATACGTTTAAGGGTATATCTAGCCCTACTATATATAGGTTAATAACTCTAGTTACTCTATACTTCCATTATAACTGGCTTAGTTTATATTATAGCCGCGGGGTAGAGTAGTTTACGAGTAAGAGCCATATAAGGTGGCCCTCTTAGAACCGTTCTACGGGAATATAACGTTTATTCGCGGACTCTTTTTCTTATAATTACGTGGCTATTATCGTGGCTTAAGCTAACTCCGTGGCCTCTTAGAGACGGCGGAGTAAGTTATAGGCGGTAAACTCCTAAGCGTCGTTACTTAGTTCTTTATGGATCTAGATCGGGTTAATATAGTATCCGTATTCCGAAAGGAACGGGCTTATCTTTATAGTCAAGCTCTCTCGGTTATTTAATGCTAGTTATACTATGGGCAATAACCTATCCTAATCGTCTCAGGCGCAGTGAAGAAAAGCTCGGAGATACGCTTATACCTTTTAATTAGCCTATTTAGTAGCGCTATTAGTCTAGAGGTAGTAGGCTATACTTAATCGTTATTCGATCCTAGCTAGTTTATTAAACTATCGCTAAAAGCGATATATTTAGGTATAGCCTTTATCGCTTACGATTAAGCGAGATATACTATAGAATCGAAAATAGTAATATAGGAACTATTCAGTAAAGGCTTCTCTTTTTATAGAATCTATCGCTTTAAGGGTAATAGCCTGTATTAGTCGGTCTGTTACAACCTATATATTCCTGTACTGCTTCTCTCCGGCGGATAGGAGATCCGTTATAAAGTCTATTAATACATCGCTTCTTATTCGATTAGGGGCGGGTAATAGCTTTAAGAGTCCTTATCTAGCATTCCTTTATATATAGCTTTAGTTATGGATATCGTAATTCCATATAAATCTACGTATATCTCTACTTATCCCTAGCTAAAAGACGCGTCTCGTTATAAAAGCGATTATATTCTCCTACCCTAGGTGGCCTCTAATCGTGGAGTCGTGTATAGCCTAAATTACTTAAGTTCGTAGTATACTTCTTTTTTAGGCTCGTGGCATCTATAGGCGGTCTCGGAATATTGACAGTCCTTATAAGGGAGTTCTATACTCTACGATCTAGGCTCGCAGACTTAATAAAGAGAGGGAATTATTAATCGCCTCCGGATACGGCTTAGATAGCCAAGCGGTACTAGTCGTCTTCCTTTGTTATAGAGTCCTATAGTCTTTATAGCTTATTATCGGCTTTGAATATATATAGGCTCTCGCGAAGAAGGCGGATCTTTATCGAGATTAAGGTTTCTAGAATTAATTATATATACCGGGCTTACTCTTATTTATCCGAGAAGTCTTTTAGTTTATCTTATTCTCTTCGTAAAAGGATATTACTAGTATAGTTACTGGTACCCTTACGGTATTCTAGTATAAAGTCGTATTAAGCTAGCTTACCGGCCTATTGACTTTATCTTTTATTAAGTATTGTTTTTATTTATTTATTTATTTATTATTCTTACTCCGCTATCCTTTTTCTACCTAGGTAGTCTAGGAGCCAGAGTTCTAACTATACGGTCCTTATCTGATGCCTATAGAGGGGGAAACCGTAGTATAAGACTTAGAGAACTAGTATAAGACGTAGATACAAACCCCTAAGCTCCCCTCTTTTAAGAATTAGTGTCTCTGCGGGACCATAGCGGCCCCGGTACTAACCTATCGATTAGTACGAAACTCCCGGCTTTTATACTAGGAAGCCTATATCGTTGCCCGTAGCGGCTTTAAAGCCGACTAGTGCTCGATTAACGGCGCGCGTATGGTTATCCTCTTTTTGGTTTTTATACGCCCTGTATACTTTAAGGCCAACCCCTGCGGGCTTACTACGGGCGGCTTATATATACGCTTCCTAGGGCTCCAAGCTCCTAAGCTTCCCTGCTTTTATATAGCTAGGAGTAGGACTTATATAGGCTACGTGCCTACGCAGAACGCTTATATAATGGCGTACAAGGCTGCCGCTGTATTATAGAAAAGACTCCGCGTATTTTACTCACGCGCTTAGGGATAGCGCGATACCGTCTTTTTATTTTCTATAGTAGGGCGACTAACTCCCCTATAGCACCTATTATCGACTAACGAAGCCGGGCGGAAGGTGGGTTTAATAGGCCCCCTGTTTAACCCTTATCTACGTGCTAAGGCAGACAAGAGCCCCTAAGAATAGGTTCCGAGTAGGGTAAAAAGGAAAAGAGGTTCCTTTTTACGTGCGCCTCTAGCCGGATTCGAACTAACCCAGTTACCTCGACTATATACCAGGTATACTACCACTATACTATAGAGGCTTCCTTTTTATTATAAAGTATTTTAGTATCTTATAGTTAAATAGAATTATAAAGCGACTATAACTTAGGAGCTTAGCTCTTTAGTACGTTATATAGCCTATAGTCGCTAGTATTCCCTTATTATAAATCGGGTAGTTATACTCGGCTCCTAGAAATCGCCGCGAGTAATAGGCTATTATATAATAGCGTCCTTATTTATTCTCTTAGGTTAAAGTGTCCCCTAATATAAACCCTAAATAATCGGTTTCTATAAAGATTTTATTATTTAAGAGCCTTTATAGTATAGTAGTGGTTTACCTGGTACACGGTTAATAACCAGGTCGGTTCGAATCTGACTGGAGGCGCACGTCAAAAGAGGAACCCCTTTTCCTTTTTTACGCTACTCGGATCCTATTCTAGGGGCCCTTATCTGCCTTAGTATATACGATAAGGGTTTAATAGAGGGCCTGTTAGACCCACCTTCCGCCCGGCTTCGCTAGTCGTTAATAGGTGCTATAGGGGAGTTAGTCGCCCTACTATAGAAAATAAGAAGACGGTATCGCGCTGTCCCTAAGCGCGTGAGTAAAAGACGCGGCGTCTCTTCCACGATACGGAGGCAGCCTCTTACGCTATTATATAAGTGTTCTGCGTAGGCACGTAGCACGTGTTAGCTTTACCTATAGCTATAAAAAGAGTAAGGGAAGCTTAGGAGCTTTAACCCTAGGAAGCGTATATACACTATATAAGTCGCCTATAAGTGGGCCTATAGGGGTTAGCCCTAGGGTACACGGAAGGCGTATAAAATAAATAGAGATAACCGCGCGCGAGCCGTTAAAATCGAGTATATAGTCGGCTTTAAAAGCCGCTACGGGCCACGTTGTAGGTTCTTAGTACCAAAGCCACGAGTTTCGTATTAGTAATTAAGTTACTACCGGGGCCGCTATAGCAACCGTATAAGGCACTAATCCTTAAAAGAGGAGAGTATAGGGGTTTTTATTTAAGTCTTATACTAGTTCCCTAAGTCTTATACTACGGTTTTCGCCCCTATGGGCATCGGAGAAGGATAGTATAGTTAGAATTCTGGCTCCTAGTCTATATAGGATAGCGGAGTACAAAGTAATAAATAAATAAATAAAAGTTATTAACCTCTGCCTTTATATTCTTTTCTTAGCCTAGAGCCAGGTAGGAATACAGGTTAGTAGGCGATAAAAGGCAGGCTAATTAGCGGTAACAGTAGAGTCTATAGGCGTAGTAAAGCTAGTATAGGAGCTTTATAGTAGAATAACAGGAATAGCGGAGTCTATAGGAGGACTCCTTTTAATTATAGGAACGGTAGGCGTCTTCTTATCTATAGAATTAATAGGGGGGCTCTTTGGAGCTAGTGCCACGGAATCAGTAAAGGCAGGGGAGCTAGCATAGGAGCTCTTTACCTTAGCAGAATCCACGGGTATAATAAAGCTAGTATAAAAGCTTTATAGCAGAATAACGCCATTAACGGTAACGTCCAGGGGAGGACTCTTCGGAACCGGTGCCACGGAATCGGTAAAGGTACTGGAGCTAGTATATAAGCTCTTTATTATAAGACTAACGGAACTAATATACTATATTAATATTATATATAATAAGTAATAATTATATATATAATACGTATAATATCTAGATTAAAATAAACGGTATATAGGTATAGCTATATAATTAGACGTCTACTTTATAACCAGCTTAATATATACTATAATACTATACTTATTATACATGTATATATACTTAGCTTATGATGTATATTATATAAATATATTAGGTATCGTAAATACGATATCTTAGCTATTACTTAAGCTAATAACGTGGCGCAATAACCGTCACATAGGCTATTAACGTAATAGTCGCCACCTAATCTTTTAGGGTCTTTTACCAGCCCCGTATTCAGGAAGAAATCCCAGAAGTCGGTTCTTTACACGTTCGTGAAATAAGCAGTGATCCTACGGATCTACGAATTTAATAGTTATTTACTTAATATTCCTCTCTTCCGTGCGTATAGCCTACTACTCGTACCCTAATTTCTTAAAAGGTTATAAGCCCGGGTTAGTAAAGAAGGAAATCTACTCTTTTCTACCCTTGTACTCTACTCGAAATACTAAAAAGACTCCTGCCTTTCTAGGCTATTTTTGCCTAGTCAGGCCGTCCCTTTATCCTCCCCTAGTCGTAGATCCTTATCTCCAACCATACAAAATTCCTTTATATCCCGAAGATAGCTAATCGAATCGAACTGTTTGTATCGATACCGCGGTTTAAAGCTCTTTGTTCTTCCTAATACGATGGCCAAGAGCTATGCCAAGCAAGCTCTTCCTGATCGGGAAGAACTATATAATCGGAATAAGACGCTTTGTTATGATCCGATATACTGTTTCTTTATTTATAAAGAGACTGTATAAAAAAGAAGCAAAACAACGAATATATAGATTAAATATAAGAGCTATTATGTATCCACGAATAACAGCTATAATAATTAAGCCACTTAACCTACTGCGCTGCTTATAATAATAGGATATTATAACGTGGTATATAAGCTTTTAGCAAAAAGTCTGCCCGTGGAAATCCTGTTATTCGCTTAGTACAAGTATCGCTTTTCTTTATGCCGCGAGATCTATAAATAGCTTTACCGTTTAGACCCACTTTTGGACCCACTTTTTAAAGCTAGGCTAATCAGAATCAGACCTTTAGCTTAGTATTCTTTACTTTCATCCTTTACCGATAACGTAATAAAGAAAAAGAAATAAAGGCAAAAGAAATAAAGGAAAACGAATAAAAATAATAAAAACGAATCGTTAAATAACTTAGTTAAGGCTGACTTATATAAATAATAAAGAATATCGTTCTGCTACTTAAAAATAGCTTAATAAAAGACTAGCAAAGAGATTTTAGTCCGGAAGCTTTAGGGCCGTATAGACTATTGAAACTAGATTATAGAAATACACGCTTACTTCGCTCGTGAAGGAAAATATATTAAAGACGTTATAAAGCCCCTTCTAGTAAATCCTTTTATAGAATAGAAGGAAAAGTCGCTGAAGACAGCTAGAGATATACTCTCTGCTTTTTTAGACGGTTCCTTAACCCGGGTTTAAGGAATAAACGAAGCTTCTAAAGTATAGGATAAACTAAAGGATTTATATAAAGCAAAGCGATTCCAGGCTAACTATAGCGTCCTGACTTCTTTTTTTAACCTCTCGGCTTTGATATTCTCTAATCTCGGAGCGTATTTTATAAAATATAAGAGAGACTGCTTACCTTAACTCAACGAGGTATATCCTTTTCTAATAAGGTGGTCTTTGCCTGGATTCTTAATAGTCTCGACGGGAGGTACGATTCTAAAGTAGGGTAAATAACTTAAGCTCCCCGTCACGATATTTCTTATTATATACTGGATAAATTAATAGCGGACTTAATAGACGTTTTAAGAAAGGTTGATTATCTATCGAATACTCTCCTTAAATAAGGTGTAAAGTTATGGAAGAATAAGAAGCCCTGGAAGAAAACGAGGGGTTTATTCTATAAGAACTGTAAAAAGCCTGGCTATACGCCGACTAGCTGTTATTTTCTCTATCCTAAAAACGCACCTAAGAACTAGGTAATAAGGGATTATTCAGGATTAAGGAGAAATACCTAGAATGGAGTAAATAAATCCTAGTCCTCTCGAAAGAATAAGGAAAAGAAAGGAGGAAAGACGAGTCTCTCTCGAAGAGAGAAACGTATAATAAACCTCGTACTAAAGGCTAAGGAATAGCACGCCTTAGATACGTTTTTAGAAGCGGAGAACGACGAGTCTACTACGGTTAATATGATTATAGATTAGCAGAATTAATTACAGGATTAGCCGTAAGAAAAAGAAAAGGAAAACGAATAGAAACACGATAATAAAGACGAAGAGGCCGGCGTTATCTTTAAAGACGTCCTCCCTCCTCCGTTTCCTTTTCTAGACCGTCCGAATCCTTTTATAAAGGATCTAATAGATATAGATTAGGTATTTATTATCTCTTCTAAAGTTAATAATAAAGAGAATAAAAATACTAACCTTAATATAAATTAGTTAGTGCAAAGGCTTTATAAAATATTAGCAGAAAATAGTATTAAATTGGTTCTAAATTTCTATGTAGATAGCGGGGCTACGGGGTATATTATTATAAATAAAAGACTGTTTTCTACTTATAATACTAAAAAGAGAACTATTTGTTAGGGTTAGGTAAAGGAAATAAAGACATAAGCTGAAGGAGACTGCGTAATAAAATCCAGGGATACTAGAAAGCTTCTGCTTTTAAAAGAGTGTCTTTATATACCGGAAATAGGCACGAATATTATCAGTCTCTCTCGTCTTCATAGTAAACCTCGCGGTCTTACTAGAAACCAAAAGCTCTTATTATTTAATAATAAAGAGCCCCTCTTTCTTTATATAATGGCTCTGCTTTATAGCGGGCTATACTGGGCTATAGCACTGGCACTATCGTACGGGGGGGTTAAGTCTCAGAAAATGAATATAATAAATACTAGAGAAAACATAAAGAAACTGTTATAAAGAGGTATTTTACCTAAAGAATAGTGCTAAGACTTAACTAGAATAAAGAGGTTTTAGAGGTTTCAAGACCAGGTTTTAAAGAAACTAAATAAACAAAGAAATATAATAAAGGGGTTAGTTAAACCTCAATAAAGAAATAATATAAATAATATAATACAGAAACCTTAACCTCTTTAACCTTAAGAAGAGCTTTATAAACAAAGAGACTGTAATAATCATCGAAGGACTACTTCAATAACTAAAGACTTACCGCTATAGCATAACAGGATAGGTTATATTAACCCTGTTACTTTAAAAAGTCTTTATACTAATACTCTTTAAAAAGATTATCATATAACCAATAAAGAGCTAACTAAAATACAGAGCTATAATACCTGTCAGAGAAGTAAGTCTATTACACTTATAAATAAAGATTCAGTTAATAAATATAAAGACTTTTGCTATTTAGAAAAGGTTTATATAGATCTTTACAGACCGATCGAATCTCTTTCTTATAATAAAAAGCGTTAGATTTTATTTATACTAAACCGTTCCACCCGGTTCCTATAGGCATAACTACTCTTAGATAAGTCTGAAACGACGGTAATTACAGCTATAAAAGAGTGGAAAGCTTAGGTACAAAATAACAATAATAATAATAATAATAAATATCACTTCTTTATTAAAGAAGTAGATATAGACGGTGGAAAAGAATTCAATAACGCCTCTTTTCAACGCCTCTTTGCAGGTGTAAAGCATAATATAAAGCCACCGTACACTCATAAAGCTTAAGGCTCTGTTAAACGAGTTATAAGAACTATACTAGAAAAGGTTCGAGCTCTTCTTTTCCACTTAGGGCTGCCTCGATACCTTGAGGGTAAAACTGTTCTCTTAGCTATTTATATATACAACAGATCACCCAACTTAGCTCTTAAATATAAGAGTCCCTATAAGCTTTTATAAGGTCAGAAACCTAATATTAATAATATACGAGTTTAGGGTTCTATTATTTATTATAAAAGCAACGACCCGAATATAAAGAAACTAGATACAAGGCCACTTCGAGGTGCTTTAATAGGTTTCAATGACTATAACTATAAGGTTTGTAACCCAGTAACTACAAAGACTAGTTGGTTTCGAGACGTTTATGTCTTAGAAAATTAGTTTCTTTACTCTTCTTTAGATAACTATAATAATAACTATACGCCTAAAAATAATAATAATAACCTCCCTCCTTATATAAATGCTCGGGCATATAATCAGGTCTCTAGCCACGGGCCTTATCAACCCGTTAAGTATAATAAAGGAATCACTTTTAGTAAAAATACCCGTTAATTTTCATAAAGTATTCCTTCGCGCGTTTCGAAACGTTTTGTTAAGTCTATTTAACCTAAAGAAGAGAATGATACTAACTATGACGTGAAGCTGTGATTAACCGAACCGAGCTATAGAGATATAATAGATTGCCTTGGTTCCACACCTCAGGCTCGTAGGAGGCTAAGCTATATATAGGCTATGCCTCGGCTATATACAACTAATAGGAATACCCTTCTAGTAGCCTGTTTTATCTACAAGCCACACCTACTCTAGTAACTAATAGCTCAGGAGCTCAGAGTCCCAAGTCCGCGCTGTGTAGCCGTATCGGTATAACTATATTTATATAACCCATTTAGTCATATAACACACCCCCTATTTCGAGCTGTTTATTAAAAAACACTCGGAATACGCCTAGGCTGGAATCAAACTATAGTCAAAATAGCTTTAAAGAGCCGTTTAATAGAAAACCATAAAGGAAAACAGGTTTACAAGAGATATAAAAATAATATAAAACAAATAGAAAGGGATAGTTAGAATAAAGCAAACAGGCAGCCTAGAATAATAACCTAAGAGCAATACAAGGTAGAGGTTAGCAGGCAGCTCGCTATATATAATTTTCGTAGCCCGGCGGCCAAAATCGAGTTCTTTTAGTTAAACAACTTTCTTATTAACGATTTTTAACGATTTTAACGATTTTAACGATTTTAACGATTTTAACGATTTTTTTATCCTTTCAGCTTTTATTTTTTCCTTCTATTCCCTTACTACAGTAAGCCGAGCTCGAAAACGGTTAGAAGAGCTATATAAGTGCTAATAGGAATAGGCTCCTAAGAAGAATAATATTCTGGCTAAGAAGGCCGCCACTCAGAAAACTGCCGTTAAGGCAGGTCGGGTTACTAAACCCGTTAAAGTGAATTAATCGTTAATAGGAGAGACGAGTATTCTTTACTAAACAAGCTATAGAAGAATACACGTAAGGCCGCTAAAGATACCGCTAATACCGCCGCCGCCGCCGATACCGCTACCACCACCGCCACCCCTAACGTTACCGCCGAGGGCTCGGGCAGCTCGGCAGCCGCTCCTAAGGAGCGTTTTTCTGCTAAAAACCCGCCTCCCGACTTTATAGGAGAAAAATTTAATACCCTCTACGAAGGCTGCGTTAAGGCCTGGATTGCCGGGCGTAATAATTTCGTCCGGTGTGTCTCGGTTTATAGCATCACTAAGCGCTATAAGAAGTGCTTCTTAGGCGGGCATAAGTACTACTCATAGTAAGCGTTATTTTATTAAGTTAAGCTACGCAGAAGCTAACAAGTATAGCCCCTCGGTTATAGTCCTTATCGCCCGCCGCGCCGCTATCGCCGAAAAGGAGGTAGCTAAAGAAGTTAACGTCGGCGTTAATAATAGTATAACTTCGTTCCTAGACTATAGTTAAGTAGCTTATCTTCTAACTTTCATAGCTTCTTAACCGTCTACGCCCTATCCTACGCCTTTTTTAGGATCTACCTAAATACCCCGAGCACCCCGAGATTTTTAAGCCGGCCTACCGGGCTCCCGTCGCTCTAGGAGCTAGTATGGCTACGGCCTCTAGCGCGGATTCGAAAGAACGGATTAAGTACTATCTAATAACCGCTATTAAGGATATTTTCGGTATAGTAGATAAGGCTCGAGAGGGCCAAGAAAAGCGCGAGGCGTCGCCTCGTAATATCACCCTCTTCTCTTAGAATAAGCAGAACTAAGCTAGAGGACAGGAGGTGCAGGCTAAAAAGGCCGTTAGTGTTAGTGCTGCCCCTAAGGGCATTAAGGTTGCTATTAAAGGAGGTAGTGATAGTATTATTTAAGTATTATTAGAGTAGTTTAGCTATCGTTTTTTCTAGCTTCGGCCGATAAATTCCTATTCATTACTATACTACTCTGAATTTTTAATTATCGCCCGCTAACTAGGTTAAGATATGCTTTAAATTACTCGAACTTTTAACGACTTAGTGCCTTTATAAACCCGTCTACCGGTATCTCGGCGGTTAGTAAATAGACCATTTAAAAAGCTCCCTTTTTATACTCTTAACCCATCTATAAGCTCTGAATATTAACGTAGTAAAGCCTGGTCTTAATTCCGGCGCGCTCTTCTACTATTAGTCGAATCGTCTAGTAGTTATCGCAGGCTATCTCCTAGGGGGTCCCGGGGTTAAACTGTATTTCCGTAAACAGCCGTTGTAAGCTTATAATCTTTTTTATAGTTTCCTATAAAGCAAGCAGCTTAGCTTCCGTTAAAGATATCGGGATAGTCGATTATCTTAAGGCTTTCTAAACCACTAAACCGCTAAATAGGCTAATAAGATAGCCTTATAAGGAACACCGGGTTTCGAGGTTATTAGTAAAGGATACGTCGCTTATAATCACTATAGCCTACGTTACGTAGCTCGAATCCGTACCGTACTAAATTATTAAGTCCCGTGTTATATATAAATGACGGATCGCTTATTCTATAGCGTCTTAATACTCTTTTAAAGGGTTAGTTAGGAACCTAGAGAGCGAGGAAGCAATAAACGCAATATCTAGCTATAATATCACTGCTATATAAAGCGGAGAGCCGACCTTTTCCTAAAATACCTTAATCTCCTAAAGTATCGCCTTATCCTCGCGCTTTATAAGCTTAGTAGCAGGGATTAGTATACTAGGATATATATTCTGATCTACCTAGTTATAGCGAGCTACGATCTTTTTAATATAGGATTCGTGGGATAGGATAATCTTTTAGTTAGGTTAGTCTCGGATAAGACGTATACTCAGAAACCACTCTACGTCCCCCTTCTTAAAGAGCTTGTATTTATTTTTTAATCCCTTAATAGCTTTAAGAGCTACGTGTAGGCAGTCCTAATAGTAAAGGAATAGAATATCGTCTATAAAGAACACTATAAAGGCATCGCGAGCTTCTAAAAAGAATAGGCACGGTTCCTCCTTATTATAAACTAAACTAATAGATTTAAGCGTAGCAATAAGGTCGTTATACTATCGAAGAGGGGAATCGTATAGGCCGTATAAGTCTTTATCGAGCTTTAAGCTAGTCTTAGGCTTCTTAAAGCTATCCGGCAGCTAATAAATAATAGGCTCGCCGTCTTTACTTCTTTCGGCGTTAATAAAAGCGTTAATAATATCGAACTACTTAATTTCTAGATTAAACTATACTATAAGGGCTAGTACTACGCGGAAAGAATAGGACGCGACTATAGTAGTATAGGTACTCTTAATCGTAGAGCTTACCTATAGGTCTCCTTAAATAATAAGGCGCGATTTATATAGCTCTAAAATACCCTCCTTATCGAAAACGTATATAAACACCTATATTAGGGGAATCGGCCTTATATTAGCATTATTCCATGGGATCTCGCGCCATATCTTCTTTTTAAGTAGCTTATTCACCTCCCGATAAGCTGCTTCCTTAAATTATAAGCCTATAAGATATAAGTAAAGGTCTTTTTAGTGCCTTAGCCGAGGCTTAAGGTTATCACGATATATAGGGTTATCGCTCTTAGGCTTTAGTAAAGATAAAAAAGCCTCTGCCTATTTACCCTTAGTAGCCGCTAAAAATACTAAATAAAGCGTTAGAACGCTAGCGGGATTAGCTATAATTTCCTCTCTAAGCTAATTAGGTATAGGAAAAGTAAAAAAGTGCTATTATCCGCGAGGACTAGATCCTCGTTTAGTTCTATTATATAAGTCTATAGATCTATCCTTTTAGCTTTACCCTTAGCCCTTAGCTACGCGATTCTAGAACTTTTACGCGGGGGAGCGCTAAGCCGCGGCTAAGGTGCCGCCCGCCGTTTCGCGGTGGATAAGGACGTCGGAGCTATAAAGGTAATTAACTTACTTAAAGGGGTCGGGCGCTCCTCCTATTTAAAACTCGGCTTAGATACTACCTTATTAGGAAAATAAGGCCTATGAACTTATAAGTCTAGCTTTAAAATCGGTTTAGGAGCTAGTTCTGGCTTATAATAGTCTGGATAGGGTTTAGGAGAAAGGCCTGTGTCTAATATATACGGCGTCGGGACTATAGGAGCCTATAGGATCGGGACCTTAGGGAGTTAGAACCGCTCGCCGTAGCTATAGATAAGCTACTTCCGACTTCCTAGAATCACGCTGGTTTCGGGGAAGGTCTAGGGGTCTAAAAGCTAAACTAGGTTAGTATATACTAGGTAATAGATAAACTACTCTTAATAATAGCTAAGTCGCTTTATTTTCCGGATAGAGCTACCTATACGTGTATATCTAGTACCCCTAAGCTCGTAGAATAGGACTCGGAAATACTAGAAGGGTCCACCTATACGATCTAATAATTATCTAACGAGTCTTCCTCCTTAATTTACACGATCCACTTAGAAATCTCCTTTACGGGCAGCGCCTCTAAGCGTTTTATAGCTTACTTATAGAAGATCTGCTTATTAAAACTCACGTTACGTATAGAAATCACCTTATCTAATAGCGGGACCTAAATCCGGTAAATATTATAAGCTATATAGCCTATAAGATACCCGATATAAGCCCTAGGGCTAACCTTAAATCTTCTTTTATCTCTTCCTGCCTCCTTATCGCGGATTAGAGGATATACGCGGCACCTATAAGCGTGGACGCCGCTCTAATCCGGTTATAGGTCGGTAGTATACTCTCTACTCGGAATCGGAGCCTTATACCCAAACTAGTTATAAAGGAATTTGACTAGGGAATTCTACTTAAGCCGCTATAACGGGCTTATATTATATAGGTATACTACTACTTTTAACGCTTCCGGCTATACCTTTGCTAGGCGCCTAGCGCCGTTAAGTATAGCGTTTATCTTATCCGTAATCTCCTTAATAAGGTATTTAATACCGCTATTCGGTTTGTTAGTATAAGGGGGCGTCGTGTCTAGGTCTATACCCTCTACTCCGCTCTAATACCTTTAACGCGACTTTTTTACTTAAAGATAGCAGGCTAGGTTCGTTATTAAAGCGTAGTTTATAAATCGTTACCTAGAACTATCTCTTAACCCACCTCTTAAAGCTAAAAAGAACGCGGAACACCTTATCTGCTATCTTACACGGTAACGTTATAACGAAGGTCTACCCGCTATATTTATCCCTAAGGAAGACGGCCTACCTATCGCCGTTATAGCCGCTTAGAAAGTCTTTAATATCCTATAAGACACGCTAAAAGGGGCGTGGTAAGCGATTCTCTAACTTCCGGCGTAAGATAACCCGAGTTTAGTAGGTTATCTAGTAAGTCTTATAGTTACGCCGCTCGGTTTTAGAAATCTATACGTTTCGGGTATTCCCAACTAGCGCACGGAGCGCCTCCAGGCTAAGATAACCTGCCCTAAGATACTATAGATTCTCGATATTAATATAAGGATATAAAGGGTCGTAAAAAGGATAAAAGCGTGGCCTTAATCGGTAAGCTATTACTATAAGTAGCTAGATAAGGTCTATATGGATCGGAATTACCCCCTAGCTTTTAGGGCCTAAATAGGAAGAAAAGAAGTACGAAGAAAGGGGCTTATATTTAAGGAAGGTAAGGTTATGTCGATAGCTTATCTTTAATAAAATCTCGCTCTTTTTAGGAGTCCCGTAGTATAAAGAGTAATCGTAGCCTTAGACCTAAATCCTAACCTTTTATAGTAGAGCCTCTGAAACTATATTCGTATAAAACCCCTTAATAACAGCCACCTTCTTTAGCGTTAAATCCACCTTTAAAGCTCCTTTAACGCCGTTAAAAATCCCTTAAAGTACTCGGGTACTATAGCCTAAGATCGGAAAGAAAGTCGTGCCGGCTTTAATATATTCGCTATTAAACGGGACGAACACACCGGGTTTAAGGAGGTTAAGCGAGTTTACTAAATAGGTAGCTCCGTAGTTATTAAGTAAGGTACTCTTTAAGAGCGGATATAAGCTAGGCATTATAGTAGTAAAAATCTATATAGCTTAATACTCTTTATAGATTATATCGGGATCTAGAGTGACCGCGATAATATAACCTAGATAGGCGGGAGAGCTACTGCTTTTTAACGAATCAGCTCTAATAGTCTAACCTAACTTTACTAGGTTTTCACGGAGCGGCTTCTAATATAACTTTTAGTATTCTGCTCGGATCTTATCGTACCGGGCCTTATCCAGCTTAAGCTTTAAATCCGGGCTACTACTAATAAGCGCGTATTTTAAATAATTATAAAACACGGGCTTTTAGTAATAAGAGCGCTAATAGGGGTATTTATAGTATGGCCGATCCCCTTAACTACTATCCTTTAGTTAATCGGAACGGCCGCTAAGCATAGTATATATAGCTAAGCCGCTATAGGCGTTTATCTTTAAGTCTTGGATAAAATCGATAAAGGACTAGCTATAATTAAGGATCTCGGGCTAGATATTCTTCCTATAATAATCGCCTAATTTAAGTAACTTAGTAGAGGACTACTAGGAGTATAAAGCGATATATAGCTAGTATAAACTCGTAGATTACTAAAATCTCGTCCACCTCCTTCTATCTCTGGTTTTTAGCGCGCGATAATTAACGGATCTAAGCTTCGTACTAAACCTCCGGCTTAGTATTTCGGTATTAGGCGTCGCGTAGAATGGATCGATAATCGTTCTGGATAGTCGAAAGGATAGCGAGCTTACTAGGAGCGTAGGCGTCCTTAAGAGCTTTAAGTAGCTAGGGAATAGAGTAGCGACCTTTACGGACCGTGGATATAGGCGGCTCTGCCCGTGTTACCGAGATAGCTTTAGAGAAAGCTATCTTAAAGCCGGCTACGTTAATAGTCTTCCGGATCAGAGATAGGATCGTTTCGAGCTTCCTAATAAGGGGTTAGTATTCCTTTCTCTTTAAATCTAAGGAGTATAGCGCCTTAAGCAGAGCTGCTTTTAATATTATTATCGGATAGTAGCGTGACGGTCTCGCCGCTACAGACTATAAGGCGCTCGCCGATCTAGTGCTTAGAAATAGGTTTAAGCTCTAGTAGGATATCGGTAAACTAATTAGGCGTATCCGGATCGATTATATACTATATTTCTAGTATATAAGCCGCGCCTCTAACTATAAAGTACCCGTCGATCTTATAATTCTAATATATAAGCTTAGGTATATCCGAAGCGTTAACCGCGTAGTCGATCTGTAGGGTATAGGCTATAATACTCGAAAACGGAAAAGTAAGCGAGGTGCAGGTATAGGGGAATAGGTGATATATGATAGAAGTGGATAGGGGATAAAATGACTATAGAAAAGAGACTAAGAAATTATAACTCGGAACGGTCTTTACGAGTAGTAGCAGCTACTAGTATACTACTACTACCCGGGCTTATAACTATAATATAAAGCTATAATTAACTAAACCGAGCTATAAAGATATAATAGATTACTTTAATTCTATACCTTAGGCTCGTAGGAGGCTAAGCTATATATAGGCTATGCCTCGGCTATATACAACTAATAGGAATCTCCTTCCAGTAGCCTGTTTCATCTATAAGCCACACCTGCTCTAGTGACTAATAGCCTAGGAGCTCGGAGTGCTAAGTCCGCGCTGTGTAGCTATATCTGTATAACTGTATTTATATAACCCATTTAGTTATATAATAATAATAATAGACGTAAGAGTCTTCGTCCACGGGCAACGGGCTATAAAGTTCTAGCTATTAATAATAATAATAATCATAATAATAATAATAATAATAATAATAATAATAATAATAATAATAATAACTATAGCCCGGCTAATAATAGTAACAGTAGCTAAAGTACCAGGCTAGAAGTCCAAATACCTTTAGAACCTTTAAAACCGGACTATAAGGATTTAATATCCTATAATAATAGTGCGCACTTACTATATTATATAAAAGATACTATACTTAGAAACCTATTGTTTTAAGAAAATTCACTATTTCTTTTAACTATAAGTTCGATTAACGAACCAGATACCTATAAACAGGCTATAAAATATCTAGATAAAGATAAATAGATAGACGCGATAGTAGCAGAAATATCAGAACTCGAAAAGAGAAAGACCTAGGACTTAATAAGTATAAAGAATACGCCTAATAATCATAATAAAATAAAAGCAGACTACCACGTACTGGGAGATCGTTAGGTCTTCAAAATCAAATATAATAGCTCTGGCGAAGCTATTCAATATAAGGCTTGGTGGGTCATTCAGGGGTTTAATCAGGTTCTAGGTCTTAATTATCTAGAAACCTTTTTGACTACTTGCCGGCCAGAAAGCTATAGACTAGCTTTAATACTAGGTGTATCACATAGCTAGAAGCTCAGGCAGTTCGACGTCAAAAACGCGTTCGTTCATGCCGATATAGGTACCCTGATATACGCCATATAACCTATAGGCTTCGAGAAAGAAGACAGCTTAGAAAATAATAATAATAAAAGTAATATAATACTCTATAAGCTTAATAAAGCTTTGTACGGGTTAAAACAAAGTCCTAGACTCTGGTATAACTACCTGGTTAAGATATTATCTAAACTAAGTTGCCGTGTCTCCGAATACGATAAGGGACTTTTTACTTTTTATAAATATAAATATAATACTAATAATAATACTAGAATAGAAGAACGAGCTATTCTTCCATGCCACGTTAACAATATAGTGGCTCTAAGCCCTTCTAAGAATACTTTAGACTATTTCTTTAAGGAGATATCTAAATATATTATACTTAAAGACTTAGGTGAAATAAATACCTTTCTAGACTATATAATAAATATAAATAAAGAAAATAAGACTCTTTCTATATGTCAGTTACCTTATACTAATAAGATACTTAAAAGGTATAATAAACTAAGTCTAAAAAGGGTTAACACCCCTTATATACACAAGAAGGGCCTAGTACCAAATCCTGAATAAGCAACAATTAATAATTTAAATACATCCTAATAGGAAATCAGGGCTTTGTTATATCTAGCCTTATATTCAAAACCAGATATAACGTACGCAGTTAACTAGTATTATCGCTATATAAGTGTTGATATTATACTTATAATAAGTAATAATTATAATAATAATAAGTATAATATCTAAGTCAAAATAAACAGTATATAGTTATAGCTATATAACTAGACGTCTACCTATACGTCTACTTTATAACCAGCTTAACCTATACTAGAAGACTATACGTATTATACGTGTATATATACTTGGCTTATAATATATGGTATATAAATATACTAGGTATCGTAAATACGATATCTTGGTTATTACTTAAGCTAATAACGTGGTCTGATAACCGTCGCGTAGGCTATTGACGTAACAGTCGCCACCCAATCTTTCAGGGTCTTTTGCCAGCCCCGCATCCAGGAAGAAATCCCAGAAGTCAGTTCTTTACACATAAGTGAAACAAGCAGTAATCCTATGATTCTACGAATTCAACAGCTTTTGCTTGATTTTCCTCTCTTCCGCGCATACAGCCTACTACTCGTAGCCTAATCTATTAAAAATAAGTATTTTATTTATTGATTCATTATTACTCTGTTATCGCTTAGCTAATACTAGGCTAGCCTTCTGGGTAATAGTCCCTCTTAGATTTAGAAGGGGGGAAAACCTCTTCGGATAAAAACCCCTTCCCCCTTATAATAATAAAATTCGTTCCATATACGCGGCCGCTATATTAGACACTGTTCGTATTACGAAGCTACTAATATAGGCTCCACACTCCTTCGTCCTAGTCCCTGTTATCCTTTTATTTATTAATTACTAAGATAGACCCTTAGTAATTAATTCTATCCTAAGCCAGTAACCCTATCTTTGGGATTTAACGTATCCTGGATCCACGTTTAAGCTTTTTAAGTTATCTATAGATAGCCTTATACGTAGTATAACGTACAGTTCGTAGCTCCCACGTTTTATATGGGTCCCGCCGGGATATTTTTGCGTGCTCCGGAGCGCGGTATCGTCTCTGTGTACGTAACGGGTAACTAATCCGCTACGGCCCTGTTTACAGTAGGGCCTACCTGCCCTAGTTAACGATACGGGCGTGTCGGCCTTAGCGGCAGAGTTACCGGCGCCTATTATCGACTAGCTATAAGCTGGGTAGTAGGGCTATCGGGCCCCCCCTATTTAACCCTTATCGTGCTTACTAAGATAGATAAGGGCTACCCGCGAATAGGGCCGGGTAATATAAAAAATTTTACGCGTGCCCCTAGCCGGATTTAAACCGACCTAACCGCCTCGTGGTTATATACCAGGGCACTACTAATACGCTATAGCGGCGCTATATAAGTAATCCCTCGTAAGACTACTTTACTGCGTTAAATTAAATCTGGGTTTATATAAATATATATCCTAATATCGGTTATAACTATAATAAATAAGACCTTAGTATTTATAGTTATTCTGATACCAGCGTTTTAGATATAATCGAAGATAGAACCATAACTTTAGGATATATTTACTATATAGGAAATAACTCCGTTAGTTAGACCTTAACTAAATAAAAAGTCCTTGCTTTATTAATAATAGAGGCCGAATATATAGCTCTTATAGAAGCTTTTAAAGAAGGAATCTATCTTTATAATCTACATAAAGATATACTATAGAGTCTAGGTCTACATTCTAATATAAGAGGCAATAATAGTAATAATAATAATAATAATAATAATAATAATAATAATAATAATAATAATAATAATAATAATAATAATAATAATAATAATAATAATAATAATAATAATAATAATAATAATAATAATAATAATAATAATAATAATAATAATAATAATAATAATAATAATAATAATAATAATAATAATAATAATAATAATAATAATAATAATAATAATAATAATAATAGTAATAATAATAATAGTAATAATAATAATAATAGTAATAATTAAGAATATTGATTTATATCTTTATATAATCTGTAATAAATATAAGTTATATATTATATCTTTCTTATACTGGAATAAGTATAATCAAAGCTAATAGTAATAGTAATAGTAATAGTAATAGTAATAGTAATAGTAATAGTAATAGTAATAGTAATAGTAATAGTAATAGTAATAGTAATAGTAATAGTAATAGTAATAGTAATAGTAATAGTAATAGTAATAGTAATAGTAATAGTAATAGTAATAGTAATAGTAATAGTAATAGTAATAGTAATAGTAATAGTAATAGTAATAGTAATAGTAATAGTAATAGTAATAGTAATAGTAATAGTAATAGTAATAGTAATAGTAATAGTAATAGTAATAGTAATAGTAGTAGTAAATTTCTTCTTTACCTCTACTGTACCTACTATACCTATATGTATACAACTACGGCTAGCTTATTCTTACTTCGTATAATAAGGTTAGGGAAAGCTATACTGATATTATTATACATTTATACTATAAACTGATAATAGAAATTAATAATAGTAAGTATTTATATAAATAATGTCTTAATAGTATAGTAGTGGTATACCTAGTATGTAATTAAGATAAGTGCTATACGGAAATCCCGCGTTTGTGGTATCATAGATATATGCGAACAGATTTATAAGAAGTAAAGATATATTAGTAAAAGTGTGAGCTCGTAGAGCTGTATAGGACCGCCGACTAATATCTATAATAGTCCTAGTAACTAAAAAGAGTGTGTATGACTAAGGTAAGGATTATTACGTATTAAGTACCCTCCTCCGTAAAGGAATTATCCCGATTACCACTATACTCTTTCGTATTCCGCGCTTATTTTTTCTCCGCGCTAGTAATAAAAGTCGAATAGATGTTTGTTATTAAAGCAAAATCGTTATGTTTTTTTTTCTATTTTTTTCTTTTCTTCGATACCTCGGGGACATATAATTAATCTACGCTCCTCGTATTCGCGGCATTCGTCGCGATGTGTTATTGGAATTATTCAGAATCCTCTAGCTAGTCTATGGATTAGGAGTTTTATCGCGATATAGAGGGGGCTTATATTTACGAAGATAACGGCTACTATTACGCCGATTATAGCTTCGCTAACTTCGGCCATAGTGCCTATAGTTATAGTTACGTCGAGGTTAGCTAAGTCGATTTCGGGTACACCGATTTCTTATGCTTTAGCGCCGTAGTATTCTTCTTTAGTTAGGCGATCTCCTTTTATAGGGTTCTGATTTACGTCTCTAGCGCGTTAATACTAGAATTCATTGTCGCTTAACTATCGTCGACTTTCTTATCGATTTATTATATTTCCGTTTACTACTTCCTATTATTATACTCTAGCTTATTAATCCTCGTGTAATTTCTCTCCTACCGTTTTAGTATTATATTAGCCCTATAATTAAGTTATTTCTAAAAGTCGTCCGTCTATTACGTGAGCCTATTATCGAAGTCTTTAGCTCTATCGTCTATTATCCTCTTAAGGCGCTTAATATAGTTATTTAATCTTACGTCTATAGCTTTTATCTCATCCGTTATTACGAGATTTGCCGCTAGCTAAGTTATCGTACTAGTCTAAGCAGTAGTAACGCTTAGCAGTTATGCCGCGGGGGCGATAATAGTGTTAGGATTAGCGGCCGTTTTCTTTTTCTTTCTAGGGTTCGAATCCATAAATTCTTATAGATCGCTAGGGGATACTAGTCGCTTCCGTTATTTATCGTGCTCGCCCTTCTATTGCTATTCTATAATATACTTAATGATAATATCTTAATTTATTATACTTAGCTAATCCGGCCCGATAGTCCCTTTATCTCTAAGTGCTAGTACGAGAATATAGTGCTTAACGGATAATCTTCCGGCTACTAATTTATTCTTAAGCCTAACTATAAGATCTATATAGTTAAAGAATATCGATCCTAATAATTAATTGACTTTTACCGCTATATATTAATCGATTACTCCCCCCGCCTATATAATAGTAAACCACTAATTAGCGAATATCTGCTTTACTCGGTTATCGCTATTTATCTATTATGTCTAACCTAAGTCGGCTATCTGCTATATAGCGGCTATACCGGCGGATAGTTATATAACCACGCTTAATTAAGGTTTAGGGGTTTATTACTATTAAGGGTCCGGTTATAGGCTAATCGTTAAATCGGGCGTTATTATCTATAATTATTCGGCCTCAGTAATCGTGTTTATATTATTAGGGCCGTTATCGCTATTACCGTTACACGGGCTAAAGTTATTATCTCCGTATAAATAGACGCTGCTATCTGATATTATAAAGTTTAAGTGGTCTATAGTCTGGAATCTATTATGCTTTACCGAGCTACCGTCCTAGGAATCCATTATAGACTCGGGGTCCTCCTAATATCCAAAAGTCTTAGTGTTAGCCAGCGCTCTTTCGAAAAGCTATAGGGTGTTTTTATGCTCCGGAAGATAGTTATCGTCTCGTATACGTTTCTTCACGGCGTTCTACTCGTTCTATTAGTTCTTTATTTAGCGCTTTGCCCCGTTAATCCAAATATAATATACGGCCTGCTAGGCCTTGAATAGGTAAGGGCTTATATTATATTTACCGATAAATTTATTAAAGTTATCTATCTTCTTATTAGTGCTACCCACTATAATTATTTAACTCGTATAGAATATTATAGTTACCTTCCTTTCCTAATTATTTCGTCTCTATTCTGCGGATAAAAATAGCAGGACGTTATAAAACTACTCGTATAAGCGGTAGTCTTTATAAAGATATTTCGAGACGTTATGGAATAGCTTAATATTTTCCTTAGTCTTATTAAAAATAAACCACCGTTTACTAAGGTTCGCTAAGATATCCCTCTTCGCTATCTTAGATTATAGGGTTAGCCGTGTTCGGGACGCTATAGTTAGTATATTCGTTTATAGAAGGCTGGAATATCGCTTATTATCGATATAAAGGCAATTAAAGTGTGTCTGGTACTATAGAATCCCGAGAACTTGGGTAAGAGGTATAAGCTATCGTTAAAGCTTTAGGTTAGGGGAAGTTATACTCTTATACTCTATTCTAAGTATAGCTGGGTTAAGCGAGAATAGAAATTAATATAAGAGATATTTAATTACGCCTTCTTTACGGAAACGGTAAGTTATTTCGCGTGCTTTCTTCCGTTTATATAGTCTTTCTTATAGGGGATATAATTACGTTTATCTTCGTGTAAGTCGTTCTTTTGGCTTTTTATATAAGGGAGTGGGTCTAACTATAAAGGGATATATATAAGGTAAAAAGGGGGTAAGTAAGGGGTAAGGGAAAGGAGAGAAAGGGGGAAAAGGAGTTTTTTTTATCGTTAAGAGTGCTTAGCCTCCTTATATTAGATTTCGTTTTCTTTTAGTTAATTCCTTCGGAGCTTATCTTATAATATTCTTTGTTATCCCTATATTGGCCGTGTAGTAGTAATAATTCGATATACCTTTAATATCCTTATCTACTAGCTTCGACTATCCTCTTTTCTATCTTATCGTTACTTATCGTCTAGCCTGCTAGTTCTGCTATTATAATCGGATTCTGCCTTTTAAAGTCGTAAACTATATCGCTCGCGTTCTTTATAAGTAGCTATTATAGGTATCACTTATCGTATTATACCGGCTAACCTTTCTATTTAACTAGATACTCCGTTTATAGACGCCCTCTAGATCTTATTACTTATCCCCTTTATAGTCTTTTAATCTTATAGGACCTTTACTTATTATTATCTCCGTTAACCACTATAGACCCTGGCTTTATCCGCTCCCTGCTTAAAGGGTCTTCTATTAGCGCCGGTATTAGCTGTATAATCGATACCACTCTATAAATTCTTTATAACCGGGGAAAGTCTAGTTTATATACTAATAGATTAATTACCCTAATAATAAAAAACGGTCTAACTCTCTACTATAACTATTTTCTTAAATCCTTTATATATCCGGGCAGCTTATATCCTTTATATAATCGTAGGTAAACCGAGTCTTCTACATTAAAGCTATACGGCTATCGCGTTATATTATATCGTTATTTTATATCGGCTATCGTAATTACTACTAGGTGCTCTGCCTTTTATTAGTATACTTATCTAATACACTTAGTCTATTCCCTGTTATACGTTTATAGAACGCCCGTGCCGACTATTAGGTCTACTACCGTCTAAGGACGGAATCTAAGCAGGAATTCGTTTAGTAAGGTATTAAACGTTTCGGTATACGCTTAATTTAGGGCGTATTATACTACTAGAATGATATTTAGCTATAGAATATCGCTTATAGAAGTATAATACCGTAAAGTAATTTCTATTAACTAGTTCTTTTACTTAGATAATCCGTTAGTTTATATATACTATGCTATCGAGATTACTAGTAGCACTCCTAGTGCCTTAAATAACTCGCGCCAGAATTCGGATATAAATTTATGATCTTTATTAGATATAATCCTTATTAGTAAGCCCTAATCTATTAGCTAGAGTATTCGAAGTAATAGTTCCGCCAAATCCTTAACCGTGTATATCGAATATCCGGGAATAAGAATCGTTTTTTACTAGTCTTATAGGTGACTATAAGTCAGGTATCGAGTCTATTTACTAGTTTATCTTTAATTCTCTAGAAAGGTTATTAGTATACGGTAAAAGGCAAACCGACTATAAAGTCGATCGTGATTATAAAGAAAGGTGTTATCGGCGGCGGGATCGGTTATAGCTTTTTAAGCGGCTTGTATCGATCTATAATATTCTTTAGGTATACTAGGTAGTGTTTTATCTAGTCTACCACGGCGCGTACTTTACTTTTAAAGCTAAAGTTGTTTTTGGCGTGTATTATTTATTTTTTACCGAAGTAGTAATTACTATTATATACTATTTATAGAACCTTTTAAAAAGTTTACGGGGCACCACTAACCTTAGTTAATTTGCTTCTCCGAGTATATATAATAGTCTGTTTTTAAGCCGGGTTAGCAGGGGTCTTATTAGTCTGCTACTAGAAGTTCGTCTATTAGTCTGTCTCGTGTTAACTTTATCGATTATAGCTTTATATTTCGGATCCTCCTGATATACCTATTAAAACTCCCTCTTTAAATTATCTAGTATCGCGTAATCCACTACTATATATATCAAAGAGTATTCGTCTATGTCTATTAGCAGCCTTAGGTCCGAAATAGCTATATATACTACTAATACTTCGTTATATTCGGCTTATATATTGTCTAATTCCCTATTATAAGCTTATTTCTTCTTATCCGTTCTCTTCGCTTTTTTAGTTCCTATTAGTGCTTTAGAGTCCTTATCGTTTACTATTAGTAGTCGGGATAATACGTTTAATACTATGTTTTACTATCCCAGGATATAATAGATATCTAGGCGAAATTAACTAAGAGCAATAGACGCCGTTATTAGGCGCGGGTTTAGTTTATTAACGTTTATCGTTTTTAAAGATATTTATCTAACTATTCCCTTAGTTACTTAATAATTAGTAAGAACCACTATAGGCTTATAGCAGGATTATAAACGTGTTCGGAGTATTTAAAAAGCCTAGACCAGGGCGTAGATCTCTAGCTCTGTTGCTTTATATCGCGATTCCGCTATTATTAGCTTCCTTAAGACGAAAAGTATCGGATAAATAGTATTAACTAGGATTTTACTATTATCCTACGGCTTTACTGGATAAAAGAGGAATACTCTTAGACCGTTTATACTAGCGTCTAGGTTTAGGAAAATAGTTTTATCGGGGATATAGTGATATAACCTTATTTCCTTTATAACTTACTTTTATATAATTTTAAAAACCTGTCGTTTATTATCTATAGGTTTATAAGTTAACTTACCTATCTATTTCTGCCTTAAATGCTTAGGTGCGTATACAGTAGTCTATTTAGTCTCTTTTACGTTATTAAGTATAGTCGTTTTCCGTCGCTATAAAGGCTCAACCTTAGCCCGGAACCACTAGATAAATCGCCGTAAAAATCCCACTTTGCGAACGTATATCTTTAAATCGCTAAGCTTTTCGGGTATTTTAATTTACCATAGAGCTTTAATGTAATCGGATATAGTATATAAACCTAAGCCGTCCACCTTAAGACTGAGTAATCGCACCGAAATATACGTATAAAACGATTTTACCGGGGATAGTGATAGCTGAATATCTTCGAATAGTTTTAGTATAGTCCTAAGATATTCTATATACTCCTCGAAAGTGTCTAAGAAAATAATAATATCGTTAATATACGCCTTATAAAAGTGACGATACTTAAATAGTCTCTGGTTTATAAACTGTTATATAAACGGTAGTGAGTTACGAAAGCCTATTAGTATTATTTTCGGGCGCTCTAAGCCTTTAGGGGACACGATTATTATCCTCTTTTTATACTCTGCCTTTACTAGCAGCTAATAGAAAAATAAGCTAGCGTTAAAAACGCTAAACCACTTCTTTCCCTATAGATACTAAATAACTTTATCCTATAATAGGATCGGATATATATCCGGCAGAACAGCGGCGTTAAGCTTCCGCAGGCCTATAACTAGTCTGCCCTTTTTAGCTTTTATGCTATACACTATACTATAGATACTAGGAAAGCGAAAGGAGTCGGTAGCTTCTGCTATACTATATATCAGACTTTATATATCCCGTCGAACTTATCGTCGAGTAGGCTATAATCTTCTCCGCTAAGTTAACAAGGCCTCGAGTATAAGTTTATCTTTTACTAACCGTCGACTAAAGCGACCCGTATCCGTTTATTAGGAGGTAAAGGTATAATTACTTTATCGCGCTATATATTAAAGGATTCTAATAACTTAACGATTTCCCGAGCCTTTAGTAAGTTTATAGTATATATATACACGCCGTCCTTTATTATAATCTTAGGTACGTCTTCCGGCCATTCGGTCTTTATATCGCTATGCTTTTCTCTATCTACTCTTAGTTTATCGTATTTACCGTTCTTTATTATATCGTCTACTATAATCTGCACGAGTTCCTCGGGGGTGGCTCTTAGTAATTAGCGTACTAACTTAGAGTCCTTAAACTCTCCGTAATTGTCCACTGCTATTAACGTATAAGCGTTTATCTAGTTAACTTCTTTAACTTCCTTATCGTTCTATAAGTCTATTAGTTGGCCTATTCCTTTATTTCTACATAGGACTTTTAGTTGATCCGAATTATTTATATAATACACTACCTTAGGGGTATTTATATCGTAGATATATCGTAGATATATGGTATCGTATCGTATCGTGTTTCGGATCTAGATTAAGGTCAAATTCATAGTCCTTAGGTAAGTTTATATACTATATAGGCATAAATATAGCTATATATAGCGGCACTATAATAGTCTGCGCTATTATAACTCGGCGTTAGTATCTGCCTATAGGCTTTGTACGATACCCGATAATTAGGATTCGTATACTATAATATCCTGCTATCCTTAGGGTGCCGCAGATATATAGGATATTAACGCTAAACGTCTTTAAAAAGGTTCCTCTAAGCAGTATATTTAGCTTTAGTTCGTTAATCACCTAGGCTATAATTATAAAGTGACTTATAACTAGGGTGTCTCGGATATAGCCGCTTATATAAAAGTCGAAAGTGGCTACCTCCTATACTTAGATTATTCCCGTAAATCCCTTTCTTAGCTTTGGCTTTACGGCTTTCCTGTATTAGATATTCTTTCTGTGTTCCGCTAGCTAGTTTCTAATAACTAGGATTAAGGTATATCCGGAGTCTATATAGACTTCTATAGTTTTATTATCCAGTATAAACTTAACCGCTATCCTCTAGTGTGTGTGTCGCTTAAATCCAGGTTTAGCTAACGCCTATACGTTAATAATCTTATATATCTTTAATATAAAGTGATAGCTAAGCTTATCGGGCTTAGGTAGTCTTAGTGGCTCTATATCAGCTAGTATCGACTTAGCCTCCTTATTAGTTAACTATATATATATAGCTTCGGATCCGTGCTATATATCGGTGGATTATAGTGGGTCCTCTATATAGATCTGGGTTTATCTAGTGGTTCTAGTATTAGGTCGTCTATATAGATCCCTGACTCGGATAGTGTCTCCGGTCCCTTTAGTATTATTAGCCTAGTCGTTACTAGAAGAATAAGGGCTTTATAAAGTCCCTATCCTTTAGGCTTTGCCTCTGTATAGCTGTTCAAGAACACGTATTGGAATAGCTATATATTACTAATGAAGTAGGTATCGTATTTTCTATATTAGTGTATCGGTGGCTTAGGCGACTAAGGTATAGCGGGAGTTTATAGGGTCTATTATTAGCGTGTAATAGTTCCCTTCTAACTTACGTTTATACGTTTATTAGCTATTTACGCGAGGTTAGCCGATCTGGCCTATAAAATAAGAATAATAAACGTTAATTTTATTATCGGCTAAGTCCTCTTTATTAATCTTATAAATATATATCTCCTCGCCTTCGCTAAGTACTTTATTAATAAGAACGTAACCCTTTTTATATAAGTCCTTTTTATCGGTATCTTTACCGGGATCGTCCTCCGCTATATACACTACTTAGTGGTTATAATTACTATTACTTCTTACCTATTATCGTATACGTTATTAATACGGGTAACGTTCTTCGCGGAACCAGTATCCGCCTTTACGGAATTAATAGCCCCCGCGACCACGATTGCCGCGGTTATTACTGCCTTAACGATTCTAGAAAACTCTATTATAATTACTAAAATTATTTACCTATAGTCGGCCTTTTCCGAAGCCGCTATAGTTACTAAATCGGTTTCCGCTATTATTAAATCGACTTTTTTTAAGCCCTCCGCCCTAGCATCCCTAGTTTATATACTCGTTAGCTTTATTTATATTATCTATAGGGGTTACCTTTACCGTATATATAATTAAGCGGTTCTCGGGGACCGTCTATATAGGGACGTTATTACCGGTTACGGTCCACTAAGTCGATAAGGGTCCTAGCTAGTCTACTCGGAATATACCGTGCTATAGTTAGTATCTAAGTAAAGGCTATCGATTAGTAATCTAGTCTTCGATCTATCTAATAAATTCGTCTAGATATCTGTTTATATCGGGCTATATATAGATTTCTTATAGCGATAGATCGATCCGGTTCTAGATCTCTTATTATATATCTAGGTTAGTTTAGGAGTTAACTCTAGAAGCTCTGTATAGTTAAGTAAGGTGGTTCGCCTATTCGGCGAAGGCTTTCCCGTTAACGATATCTCTAGCTATAAACCGTAGGTTTATTATCTTTACCGCTACTATCTCTAGATTACTTTACTAGTATCTACGAAGTGCCGTATACTATCCGTTTAAAGAACGACGTACCTTACTGCGTTGCGTGGTTATAAAGCTAGTTAGCTACTAGGAGGCGGCTTCGTCTACGAATAGCGTATATAGGTTAATACGGGCTTCCTTTGCTATGTCGGGAGTGGGTACCTATTCCTTAATATTCTTAATAAAAAGTTCGACGTTATACCAGAGTAATTTATTACCGGAAATAGACTAGGGAGTAGAGCTTAGCTATATATATTTAGGAGGGCTAAAAAGTCCGATTATTATTAGTTTATAGCGGAATCCCTGCTAGCTATTATTACTCTAGGCGGTATTATTATTATTATTTCTATTTCTATGTCCGCTTACTGCCTTGGTAATAGTTACCGCTCTTATAGCGAAAAGACTTATTATTTATTAGAATTAATCCTATATAAGTATAACTGTTACGGGATTTATAGGTAGCTACGGAGAGGTTTATAGGGTTATCTATTATCGTTAATCCTATTATTGCTACCAATTTCCCTGGCTTTATATGCCAGAGCTAGAGGCGCGTGCCTGTCTATTAGTGTCTATTCTGGCTAGCTCGCGTAATAGCGGTTCCTAGGCTACTAAGGGTTCCTAAGAAGTGTAGGGTGGTGAGTAACTATCCTCTAGGGTCCATAAAGTTAGTGCCGTAGAGTCTTAGCTAGCCGGTTACTATATATATAACTCCTCGAATAGGGGTCTACGGGGAGGGTTAATATTTAGAGATATTAATTAACTATTAACGGTGTGTAGCCTGTTCTTAACCGAAGACTGCTATTTAAAACGATCGACTATTTACCTGCCTTACATGCTATATAGGGGGTTCTGGCTATTCTAATAGGAGTGAGTTCTGCTATAGCTTTGGCTTTTACTGATATTTAAGTCTCTGAGTATGGCTATGAGAGTTGCCTTTACCGCCTAGTTATCTATCTCCTACTATAGTGGGAAGGTTGGTCTGTTATCTATGGGTGAACTTCTATTATTATATCTGGCTATCTGATGTGTATCGCGATGTTCTCTTATAGCCTTATTATATAGAGTTAATCCTTCCTGTCTACGGATTATGATAGCTCCGTCGGGTATATTGTATTAGGCTACCCACTCTGGGTACGCTTAGATAAACTTATGGATAGAGAATAATTCTTTCTCGGTAGTTATTAGTGGTTCTATTTATAATAAAGATGCTGGCGTTATAAAGTCTTAATAGAGTAGGAGATAAGTGGCGGATATATAGAGTTCGTATTTTATAAGAGGGGTAAGGTTTATGGCTATATAGATAATGTAGAAGGTGGCTATAGTAAGATTATATAAAAGGTGTACCTATATATAGATAACGTAATCGATCATAAAATAAGGTTATCGAGAGGGAGGGAATAAAAATAAAGGAAAAGTGGTAGAAATATAAGTCTATTACGGCGTGATAATATTAGATATTAGTAAGGTGTTACTGTATAAGGATATAAATAAAACGGTGGAGACGTTCTGTTATTTTATAAGGTTAATCTACTACTTACCGGCGTTTCGGTAAGTGACTGCAGATTTTATAGAGTGTTTATACGGTTCTTCTATTAGGGTCCGAGAGGAATCCGGGGTGTATGCGAGCAGGATACTCGTCGACGGCGGCGGGGTCGAAAGAAAAGTAAGGGGTTAGAGTATAGTATATAGCGAACGATAGCATAATTCAGTTACTCCTATTTACTATACGGAAATCCCGTGTTTATAGTATTATAGACGTGTACGAACAGATTTATAAGAAGTAAAGATATATTAGCAAAAGTGTAAGCTCGCAGAGCTTTATAGAACCGTAGACTAATATCTATAACGGTCTTACTTACTAATAAGAGTATGTGTAACTAAGCTAAGGATTGTTAGGTATTAGTAACTACCTTACCAGGAAGATATAGGGGGAAGATACAGTTCTTCATAGTTATACAGGCTGGCAAGTATTGCTAAAAGATTTATCGCAACTATTAAAATAATAGTTGCTGGATAGGTTAATCGTTGTGGAGTTTTCTGCCGTTGTAACTAGAAAAGAAAATAGAAAACAAAATCAAGCTTCCTATTCCGGAGGCTTGATCGATCTACAATATACTTAGTACAATCTACAATCTACAATCTACAGTTATAATATATAATCTACAATCTAGAGAATTCGCTTAAAAATATAATAGTTATAAGAATTATAATAGTTATAAAGATCGAATAGATAACTTTAAGGATACAAGCTACGGGTAGATAATGCTATACTACTATAAATCTAATAATTATTAAGCAGTCGTCTAATTCCCATACTTAAGGCCTAAGCCATATCACCCACTATAGAGTAACATCTAAAAAGGTATTTTTTACTATACCGCTATACAACGGCAGATAATTATACTAGTGGTTGCCAAGTTACATAATAACGCAATCGTCCACCAGTGGCTAGCAGCTATTAACAGCTGTTCTATAACTGTACCTTTACACCCTATTCTCCCGGTAAGGTAGGTTAGTTCGAACCAGCCTAGAGGCGTATATAAAAAGGAACACCTTTTCTTTTTTACGCTACTCGGAACCTATTCTTAGGGGCCCTTATCTGCCTTAGCACGTAGATAAGGGTTAAATAGGGGGCCGCTTACATCCACCTTCCGCCCGGCTTCGCTAGTCGATAATAGGTGCTACGGGGGAGTTAGTCGCCTTACTATAGAAAAACAAGAAAACGGTACCGCGCTATCCCTAAGGGTATAAATAAAATACGCCACGTTACTTCCACGATATAGAGGCAACCTCTTACGCTATTATATAAGCGTTTACGAAGGTATATAACCTACGGTAGCCCTACCTATAGCTATATATAGAGAGTAGGAGAAGCTTAGAAGCTTTTACACCCTAGGAAGCGCATATACTAGCCCGTAGTAGGCCCGTAGGGGCTCGCTAGCCCTAGGGCACACGGGGCGTATAAAAATAAAAAGAGAATAATCAGGCATGCGCTGTTAATCGAAGTATAGTGGGTAAGCAAAAGTGGCAATTATAAATACCCTACTACCGCGTTACAGCGCGTTTTCCTCCTTTAACACCATTAACCCTTTAACTTTAAAAATTCGTTAAAAATCAGAAAATACCCCTAATTACGCCGCGCGTCGAGTCTTCGCCTTATAAACGGACCCCTATTACGCACGCCTATTTTAGTGGGCTTAGTCAAAGGGAGTTAGGGATCAAATTCAATATATGTCTAGGGTTAGTATCTAGCATCGCGCGCCGCTACGAATTATAAATATCAGCTCGATTAAAACCATGGTCTGGCCGCCCCTAGGCCCTTAATACGTATAAAAAAAGACGTATCCTATATACTATCGGTATTAACCCTTTTATATCACCTACTAAATTAAAGCTTAAGCTAGGCCTTCCTTGCCTGCTTAAAACACCCTATTATACGATACCTTTGTTTATAGGGCTTCCAGCACTCCCGCGCGCTACGCCGGCCGACCCTGACCCTAAGGCACGCGCAAATACGTTTAGAGTGGTGCCTACGCCAGCCCCTAAACCCCTGGACTAGTAGAAACGGGTTATCTTTTCGGATAAAACCATAGTCGCGCGTGGAGAAGGGCAGAGGCAGAAATGGGTTTTCTGCCATGCTATAAATTAACTTTATCGATACGTTATACCTTTACTAATAAATTTATAGGGAAAGCGACTTTAATATAATATTATCTAGCCTCGTAATAAAGCCTACGCGCTATTTATAGATATTCTAGGCCGGCTTTTCGTATAATAAACGCACCGAATTAATCGCCCTTTACGGGGACCCTGATACGCCGCGTAGAGGCGTTACGGCAGCCGTTATTAAGCGCACGCTTAAAGAAGCGCTTCCTACGATATACGAACCAGGCAGTATATTCGTTTAAGATAACGCTGCTATATATAAGGCGCGCCTCGTTTAAAATTAGTTACTGCTATAGGGTCTAGAGAATAAGGTTACTATTCTGGATTAGCCGCCGTATTTACCTGATCTTAATCCTATTAAAAACCTATAGAAAATACTAAAAGAGAGGATCGTTTTACGGAATCCTACTCTAGTAAAGATAGGCTTTACGATAACCTTATACGAATTACTCTGCCGGGCCGCGGAGGAGGTATGGAACGATTTTAAAGAGGAGCTTTTATAGGCTCTAATTGAATCGATGCCGCGAAGGGTTAAGGCTTATATCGCGGCTGGGGCGTGGTACACAAAGTATTGAAAAGATATAACTAGATATTCCTTTTGTACGGTTATTCCCCTCTATAAATCTGATTTTTCCGAAATTTTATAAGTAGTATTCGTAAAGTTATTTATATTCGTATTTAAAGAGTTAAAATAAGGTTCTCGTGATAACATTTAGATATAGGTCGCCTAATCGCCACTTTTGCTTACTCACTATACGAAGTCGGCTTTAAAGCCGCTACGGGCAACGTTATAGGCTTTCTAGTATAGAAGCCGCGCAGTTCGTACTAGTAGATAAGTTAGTACCGGGGCCGCCACAGCCCCGTATAAGGCACTAATTCTTAAAAGAGGAGAGTATAGAGGTTTTTATCTAAGTCTTATACCAGTTCCCTAAGTCTTATACGATGGTTTTCCCCTATATAGGTATTAAAAAAGGGCCGTATAGTTAGAATTTCTGGCTCCTAGACTACCTAGGTAGTAGAAGGATAGCGGAGTAAGATAATAAATAAATAAATAATTATAGATAGTATTTATAATATAGATTAGTAATAAAGATTAACGATATAGATAGATAATAATATTAATTATTATATAGATTTATAGGAAGATTAGGGTCTAATAGGAACTATAGTCGGAATAACTAAATAATAGTCGGAATAATTCGAACCTTATTATATACCCGTACTGTACCACCTCAGGGAAGCCCAAGCTCACTGAGATAATATATGGGCGCCATTATTGACTAGGTAGTCCTGCTACGGCTGCCCCAGCAGAAGCAGCACCGCCCAAGCTAGTGATATGATGCGCAATGTCGATGGTAGCAAGCCAGTACATCGATATAAAAACCAACACATGCAAGGCTAAACAATAGGTTGCGAACAAGTTCCGACTGGTGCGGGACGCGAGCACCATTCGCGTCATCGTATACACGATTCGTTCAGGTAAGCTCATCCGCTTATACGCCCTTGCCGATTCGCGACCGCGGAACTGCGCGAATGGGGAAATGTTGGCCTCGTATGCCTGTTGGTACCTCTCCATCCCCACGCCTGCGTCAGTTGAGGGCCCCATGGCCACGGTCGAGGGGTTTTGATTCGATCTAAATGCAGTCGATGATGATGATGATGACGGCCCGGTCCTGTTGTACGTCGACACGTACCTCGCCCTCTCGTATAAATTTAGGTTGTCTTTTTGAAGTGCAACAATTTGCTGCCTCAGTTGGGACACCGTGCGATGGCACTCGGACAAGTCCCCTTCCAATTGTGCATTCTTCTTCCTAAAACGGTCGCGCTGAGCAGTGACCATAGGAAGTATTCCCGCACCGTTACCTACAGGCTCTCCACCTGAGAACCGGGTATCAATGCCACTAATTATGGAAGACGTGGGTGATGTCCTGGCCCCTTTCTTGCCAGATGGCGGGGAAGGGGCGTAACGGCTCATCGCCATTGACGCACCAGACGGGAATCCATTGGATAACTCAGCTTGAAGGTTCTCCAAATCGCTCTCCAACTTCTCATTGAGGAGTCGCGTTCGTTCCAAGTCAGCATTCGTCTGAGACAAATCCTCCTGGAGCTCTTCAAGCTTCACCTGGAGATCTTGGTGAGAGACACGAAGAATGGTCAGTTCATCACCTAGCTTTTTGTTGCGGGCGAGAAGCAGATTTTCCAAACTGTCCTCTTCAGTCTTGGTAACCTTTCCGACGTCATCCTTTCCAATAAGGACGTGATCATCTTCGCCTGTAGCGAACTCGATACTCTTAAGAACATCTAGTTCCTGCTTAATCTCGTCGTAGTCGCTCCACTTCCGCAGCTTCGCCTTGAGCCCATCCTTTTCTTCCTTGAGTAGCACAGCGTCTCTCGCCAACAATCCCAGGCGCATATCAAGATCGCGTTTCAGTCCCTCCTTTTCCTTCCTGGAGGCATCAAGTTTTCGGATCAGCGATGAGTTCTCTGATCGCATGCGTACGTAAGTTGGATCATCGCCTAAGGCGGTGGTCCGCGCGGAGACACGGGTCTTGGTCCTCGCAAGGTCAAGACGTAAGTTCTCGTTCCGTGCTTCTAGCTCGGCTACCCTGGCGCTCGTGCGCTCCAGATGAGCGTGAAGCATCTCAGTCTCGGCATTTACAACGTAGCCCCTCGGACTGGGTTGATCCTCATCAATGGACTGACCAAGCCTCTGGTTCACCTCATAGCTAGCCTTGACTCCTTTAAGAAGTCGCTCTTGATTGTCTACTTTCTCTTCAAGGGCCTTTTCTTTTGCTGTCCAGTTATCCTGTTTTTCATTCAGGACGGCCATCCAGGATGACTCGACATCCGTCACTCGCTTCGCGAAGGCGTCTTCTAACTCATTTCGGGCGGTAACTTCCGCTTGCAGTCCCATCTCGGTAATTTCGAGCTGGGTGCTTAGTTTGTTGATGGACTGTTGCAGTCTCTCATTTTCCTTGGCCATCTTGGGCAACGTATCCTCCGAGGCTATCATGGAGTCCAGCGAAGCCTCTAAGAGTGGGTACGGGTCTGGCGCTTCTGACAAGCATGCATAGGCCTTAAGGAACATAGAGTTGACGGATTTGGCGTGGTTCGTCAGGAGATCGATGAACGACTGGTAGGCTACGTAAATCCCGTCAGCCGTGGTAAGCCATGGGTTTTTGATATTCCGGAAAGTGGTATATACCTTTGAGAAGGCCCTTAATTTCAGCCAATTTGGAGGCATCATCAAGCTTGCGAAATTGCTTGGTTTTTTGCGCCAGGTCCCTCCGTTGAACAATAGAGTTTCGCTGACACGAGACGACCTCGGTGGCTGTGTTATCCAATTCTGACATGAGGGTAGTGTAATCGATGCCTAAGTTAAGTCAGTGGAAGAAGCATAGAGTGTGGCAACCAACCGATAACACATACTTCTCCAAGCAGATATCGCATGTTGAATTTTGTTCCTGCCTTCGGAAGCTTGTTCAAGGATTTGAATACGAGCATTGGGGATGGCCGGAGCGGATGAGACTCCCTCAAGTTCGGACATGATTGCTTTTCCGTGGTAGGATCAGTGAGCCGGAAAGTTAGAACGTCGCCGCATGGTTGGTAATTAATATTGCCTCGAGGATAAACGCGATGCCTAGTCCACGGTTGTGTTGTGGCCGGAATAGCTGTGGGCGACTTCTGAGCTTTCCAGATTAGGTGTGCAGAAATGTATTCCGTGAAATTCGACACCTATGCCCACAATTACAGAACATTACGGCTGAGTGTATACGAATATATTGCATGGGCCTTGTTAGGCGGGTCACGTGACCCGCCCAAGGCAGGCCACTAGATAGGCGTTTACCTTCTACAGTTTTAGGGGGGGATTTTCCCTTTTATAATAATAATATTATCACGGCCACGATTAGCATAGCTTTTCTTAATAGTGACTCGGGGGAGGCTATAGCTATTCTATTCTAGCTAATCCCGATATTTCTATCCTTTATTTTTATTATTAGAAGCTTTACGAATATACGGCCTATTAAGGGTAATCCGACACCGAGAAAAGAGCCCGTAGATATCTGCAAGAGAAAGGAAATACACTAAGGTTTATTATCGATATATATAAGATAACGCGCCTATAAGGAGGAAAGACCTTAGGACGAAGTACCTAGTAGAAGAATACGCGTCCTGCTGGAAGGGGTTTGCCTAATAGGAGGTGGCAATTAGATACCTAAGATTCCACCGACTAAGAATAATATCACGATAACGTCCTAGGGAGACCTGGAGGAATCTTATAAGAGACTAAGAGGCGGCGATATCATTACTAACACCTAACTAACACCTAATATAATACCCGAAACGATTTAAACCTAATATATATACACGGAAGGCGTAATACACGCCCAGGGCTTTCGTCCTTACTATATCCCTATCCTATAGTAATATATCCCCGACCACGTATTAGCTAGACGACCGAACTATAAAGGGGGGGGGAGGCAGGCAGAGATATACGGATACTAATCCGCCAAGAGATAATAATATAGGTGGGAATAGGAGATACTAGAAGATATATAAGCGTGTCCGAGGAAAGAGGAGGTATACTCGTTAAGGATCCCCGACTAGATATAACGGAGTTCGTGGGTCGATATCGATCCGGTATTACGGAAAGCCTAAAAAGGAAATAATTAATAGGATCGAAAAGGGCTAAAGTAATTAAAAACCAAAAACCGGAAGTTCTATTCTAGGATATAGGCACGTCCTAGGAGGGTGCGACGCGTAAGCTACGCTAACTTAGAGTCGGTACAAGGTAAGATTAGATACTCCTACTATAGGTAAAGGTATATAGGAACCTTATTTTTATAGTATTAAGGGAGGTACTAGTGATATCGCCGGTACCCCCGAAAAAAGGTTTAATTATAACGCGGCGAGGAAGTAGTAAGAATTATAAGCAGACTCAAGGAGATCGGAGAAGGAGATATTTACGATAGGTTTACCCCGCTAGGAGGAGAAGAAAACTTTTAAGGATAAGACCCCCGGAATTACGAGTTATCTTCCTTTATCCCTATTATAATATAGCAGATAACTAGCCTTAAATAACACGGAAAATATCATAAAAAACCACTTAAGAACGTAATATTATCCTGAATATTTCTCTTTACTTATATATCCTAGCTTAATATCAGGTTAGAAGTTATCCTCTTACCGTAAGTAATTATTATTTTCCTACTCTATACTAGGGAACCGGTTTTCGTTATTAAAGATCCTGTTACTATAAAAGCTAACCCGTAAACTACTATCTTTTATCGTATCTAGTATACTAGCTTTTATAAGGCTAGTTATATCTATTCCGTAACCTTTACTAGACTTATTTATACTTTGATAACCTTCTCCTACTTAGTCTACCTCTATAGAATATTCAGAATCCCTATCCTCTGTTTACTCTAAGATAAACGCCTAGGAACTAAGCACCTAAACCACTAGTATACCCGTTATTATCCCGCCTACTATAACGATACAGGCTATATCGGGGGTAAATGCTATAGGTAAGTTTCTATTAGTGGACGGAGAATACTTAGTATCGGAGTTTATTAACGATATTAAGGACGCTATGGTCCTTATAAGGACGGGTATCCCGGAGGATACTAAGGAACGGATAAGGGTAAGGTTAATACGCACGAATCTGGTTAGGCGCGCACTATCTTAGTGGAAACGCCTAGGAAAGGAGGATCGGTCTTCTTAGGATAAAGTTAAGACAAAGTTCCTTAAAGAATTCGAGGATAATAACGACCAGGAAAAGGGGGATATTATCCTAGAAGTATCCTTATTTTAGCGAAAGAATAAGGAGTAGTTAGTGGAATATATTAAGCGGGCTATACGTTTAAACGAGTAATATATATTAGAGGATATCCGCTAACTACTTATACGAAGATTCTTTAAATATATAATGGATAGCGAGGTGGATTAGGCCGTTCGTATACGTGTTAAGGATTTACTAACTGCCACGGGTCTAATAAAGAATAGCGTCTTTAAGAAAACGGTCACTTTTAAGGATATTAAAAACCTAATTATCGGAACGGTATAAGATTACCACGATATATCTAAACTAATAATAAGACGCGGGGCCTTAGGCGTTATCGATATCGGTATACTAAGTGCCTAAGCCTTAAAGAGCCTAAGTAACATAAGGGAAACTTAGGAATATTAGATAGAGTATATCGTGAGTCGTTTAGCGGAGCATAGTTTATAACTAGCTAACGGTAGGTTATTCGACCTATATAAGTTATCGTCGTCTTTATCTAATTAGTATCGACCCTTACCACTATACACGCCTAATATAAAGCGAGTATTCTGTTTTAGGTACGGTAATTAGGGTTATCTTATTAAGGATTGCCTAGCCCGGGGTTTACACGAGTAATAAAGATAAAGACGCGAGACCTAGGAAGCATGTAAGGATAAGATACTGGCTGCCCGGGATAAGGAGTTACGAGAATAAAAATAAGGTGAAAAGAATCCTACTAATACTAAACCTATATAGTCGGATACGTAGGCGCCTATACCTATATATACTATCCTTTATAATATTAATCGGATACACGAGGAGTTATTAAGGGCTATGCCCGAGGAAGTAGGGAGTAGTAACGCCGGTAATAGCATTAGTATATATATCTACTAGGCGGTGACTTCGGAAAGGGTTAGAGATATTCCACCGCCGTAGTATATCGCTAAGTTAACTTTTAAAGATAGATAGACAGAAAAGAAGGGGATACTATTAGTATTATAGCAGGAGTAAGAATTACGCGAACTCTTAGGTTGATTCCCGAATCTCCGGGAGGGAAGTATCTTAGAAGCCGTTATAGTAGCTAAGAGATAACGTAAACTAGAGTCGATAACCCCCGATATCCACTAGGACCCGCGGGCAGAACCTATTAGAGCTTACCCTCCTAAACCTAAGGTAAACACAGATATCCTACCTTTAAGCCGGCTATAAGCCTAACTAAGATCACGTAAATATCCTATATTATCCGTGGTTAAAGTGGAGGATTAATATAACGTGAACGAGGATAAATATAAGGATATTAAGAAGTTTAGAGGCCTTAAGCTAATTCGTGGTATAAAAATAACGGGGACGACTCCGTTTTTTATAACTAATTTTCTTATAACCTAAACCGTTTCTATGAATTTAATATAGCTATTCCAGGCTTCGTTATTAATACGAGCCGAACTTTATTATATTATCTAGGCAGAACTTTCTAAGACCGACGGTAGAGGGGAGGCGAATAGGGTATAAGCCGCTAAGAAGAAACGCGCCACCTATATGTTATCGGCGATCGAAGCGGTGTATAATCTAAATATATAACTAGTCGGACGCGTTATATATATAACCCTTAAGAAAGAGGACGGCGATATCCCCTATCCTTATAAGGATATAGCCTTTAGGTTAGATATATATATACCGAATATATTATCTTATATTTTCGCCCGGGTAAAAGATATCTATTCGGATATAGTACTTCTGGATTCTGGGTCTACTATAAAGGTAGCGAGCCGGCGTTTTATTCGATATTATTTATTCCCTGTCTATAAGTTAGAAACCCTATGCATTATACGCTTAGCTGATAACGAAATTCTACCTGTTTCTGACTACTACCTCCTTAAGCTAGTGGTTAGAGGGGTGCTTTTTATAATCTAGACGTTTATCCTAGGGGATTCTAAGGAATAGTATAACCTCTTAGGTAAATAATAGTATAGGCGGGTATAGGCGGTGGTGGATTATCAGGAAGAGAGTCTTATAGTAACGGGACTTAATGGATACTCCGAAAAGGTGCCTTTTTACCCTAGCCCCCGGTACTATACGGTCCGCTCTAATAAAAAGAACGCCTTAATCTTACCACCGTATCTAAACGATATCGAGGAACTTATCGATAATAACACGGATAATTCTAGAGACGAATAGGATAACGAGATCCTACGCCGACTAGAGGATATATTAGTGGTAGGCAGGGAGAAGATAGCGGCGAGACTATCGGATAAGTATTAAAGTTAGGCAGGAAATGCCTGATATAGGGAAGTGAAGAGAAGATAGATATAGGTAAGGAAAAATGGATATGGATATAGGTAAACGAGTTAGGATGAGGTATATCGGAGTTTTACTACTAGGGAATATTTTAGACGTGGAAAGAAGTATCTGTTTATAAAACGGAAGGAAGGAAGGAAGGTCACGGGTCACCTGCCTAGGAGATATCTTTTAGGTAGGGTAGGAGATATCTTCTATTTACCAAAGCCTTTAGAGGGAGTTTTCCGGTCTTTTGTTTTTCTCTTCTTTATAACACATAACCTTTTTCTATTCTTAATTATTATTATTAACTATTATTATAGTAACCAGTTTTTATTAAGAAAAAGATTATTATCACCTTCCTTTACGAGAGACACTATTAATAGTAAATTAATAATATCGTTATTTATATTTCGATATTCTTTTCTTATTATTCACGTTTATTTCGGAAGATTATAAACGCGTTATATTAGACGGGGGCGTGTACTCGCCTAATAGCGAATAGGAAGTCACTCTACCACGGAGAACCCGTTTAGAGGAACGGTTACCCTTATCGGAAACCGTTAGCGATAAGAGAATTATTCTAGGCGAACCCTAGGGAACCACTCCTTATCCCTAAGATATCCCTAGTATTACCCGTTAGTTAAACCACTAGATTAATAGTATACGCGTTTCCTAGACTATCCCGTAAGTTTATAGTATTAGCAGAATAGCAGGAGAGGAGGAGATATCTTTTCCACGCCCTTTTACCTTGGCCTAGGACTAGGGAACTCGTAGGAGTAAAATCGCCTAAGATAATAGTTCTAGTACACCTTAGAACGATAAATATATCGAAGAATACCTACCCGACCTTATACCGTCTTAACTAAGAGAGAAAGTTATATTAGGGTCCCTATCTATATATAATACCGCGGTATACGCTACTTAGGTGCGGGAATTAGTAAGAGATAACCCGGGTATAGATAATATATAGGAGGGCGAGTTAGATAACGACCCCGAGGAACTAAGCGAATAGTAGGATAATCTTTTATCGGAGTAGTGGAGAGAAGTCCTCCTGCCTATAGCCTTATCGAGTATTCCGGCGTTATCGCTAGAGTATTCGTGCTAGAATCCTATACCCTAACCGGAAAAGCCGATTTCTAGCGTTTTTAAGTAAATTAAGGGGTACCCTTTATGGTTTAATTTCCTTTATATATTCCGTAATCTATCCGATACATTACTATCCGAGGTGTATGCCTGGTTTAACTCGACTAATATCACGATTAGGAATATAGCGAATATACCTAAGAAGAGGGACCTGGTAAAGGTCCTCCTATACACGTACCGGGATATATTTACTACGATAATAGAAGATATTAAAGTCACTTAACGAATCGCGTATTAAGTTAAGATTAAGGACGGTAAGACGCCCCTAGCTCGATGGCGGTAATAGAGGTACGGTAGACGATAGAGGGACTTTGCTAAGGTTGCTATGCCCGAAATAGAGCGGGCGGGTATCCTTATTAAGGCGTTTCGGGCGCCCTAGGTGGCCCTAACCCTATACCCGCTAAAACCTAGAAATAAACCTAAACCCGGGGAAAAGGAAGTTCTTCGAGTCGTCTATGATTTTCGGATTATTAACCAGGCTTTAGAGAGACCAGCTTACCCTTATTATAATTTAGAAACCGATATGGATTTAGTTTACTAGGGAAGACTAACTGTGTATTCGAGTTACGATACGTTAAACGGCTTTTAGGGAATCTAGCTTAAGGAAATATCCTAGAAGCTCTTTATAGTGATAGGTCCGAATAGGGCTTAGTATTATACACGTATACTATAAGGTTTGTCCGGTTTACCTAGCACCTATACCAGATTCGGAGACCTTATCTTTAGCGACTTCCTTAATAACGGGGAGGGAACCTTTATCCTAGGGACCTATTATCTATCTATCCTGGGTTATATACGCGAACTAGATATAAACCTCTTTTTATATATCGACGACTATAATATAAGCAGCGTAGACTTTTCTATATACTTTCTGTACCTCTGGGTATATTATTTTCCGCGCGTCGTGTAGTGACCGATCGGGTTATTAACGAAGAAGTATCACTTCTTTATAGACCACCTAGACCTAGTAGGAACTTATATTTATAACGGACGTATACGGCCTGGATATAAATACCGCGATAAATTTATAGATTTTATATAACGTTTTCGTAATAACCCTCCCCGCTTATAGGAGGAGATCTAACCTCTATTATAGTGTTCCCCTCCGTTCCGTAAGTATATTCCCGGGAGAGTAAGCCTTAAAGATATTATTAAGGCAGCGTTTTAGGAGTTCCGGCCTATACTTATACCTTTAGGAAAACCGAGCGTGAAAAAGGAATATATCCGTAAGCCTAAAGCGATATAGGGATAGGAATAGGCGGAAGCCTTAGATAAACTTTATAAAGCTATTTAGACTAATACCGTTTTTAGTGTAGCAGACGGTATACAGTTTTATATATCCGCCGATATATCCGATCACGGATTAGGTGCGGTTCTTATATAACTGGAGGGAGACGAATATCCTGCTAGAACCTAAATTATTGATAAAAACTAGGCGGCTATAAGAACCGTTTAGTTTATGTCCTTTAGACTTAATAAGGCCGAGCGAAGATATTCGGTCCTAGAAAAGGAAACCCTGGCTATGTTAAGAGCGCTATAAGAGATATAATAGCTAACTATCTTAAGCCTATATCCTATTATGGTTTACACGGACTATCTTAGCCTAGCATAGTCGATAAATAAGCTAATAGAAGTTTATAGAAAGCTATAGAAGTGGATTAAGAAACTAACGGAATTCGACTACGTATACGTTTATAGACTAAACACTTAGAAGGTTATTAAGATTATAGACGGGCTAAGCCGTATACCCTTACGGGTCCAGGATAATCCTAGGCCGCTATAAAGACGATAGGCACCCGAGTTCTTAATAAAAGATAGATGGCTTAATATAATCATGCTAGCCAGACTCGAGTTAATATCGACTCGGGTCGAGTCTAGTATAAAGTTAGGCAGGAAATAGGGAGGTCGGGGTCAGGTCGATATCGACCTAATACCGGCGCTATGCTATAACACGATACCCGCTATATTAAGTGGTTTATAGAAGAGATCGGTGCTATTAATGCTAATAGATTCGTGTATAGATATGCCCCCGGAAATAAGGAACGAACTACTAAGATACTTATTAAGAGACTTAGACTTAGATAAATAGTACGGGCAGGTGATTCGAAGGATTATTATCGGTCCAGAAATGCTTTTAACCCTAATATACCGTTAGAAGAAGATATTCCGTGTCCTTATATATATTAGCAGTAAGTACCGTATCTACGGCATTCTACTATATAAAATTAAAATAGATAAATCCCTGGCTAGATGTACAGCCTCTAGGGAGGTGGTGCCGATTCTGTAAAGGTTTCACGATAATAGCGGATATTACGGTATTAAGATTATATTAGTAAACTTAAAGGGCAGATATTTCTGGCCCGACCGGGTAAAAGATTTAACGGACTATATTCGTTTATGCGTAGTATACTAATAAACTATACCCAGAGTTCCTAAGCTGCCGCCAGGAAAGATCACGGTCGCTTATCCTTTCGAACTAGTGGGAATGGATTTTATAGGGCCGATAACGCCACCTTTAGCTAAAGGATATCGATACGTCTTAGTGTTAATTAATTACCTGACCCGTTTTATAATTCTTATCCTAACCCAGGTCGCGGATACGTTTTTAGTATACTAAGCTTTACAGACCTATATAGCACTAATTTTTAGCTGGCTAAGATTCTTTTATTACGATAACGGTTCCTACTTTAAAAATATCATTATCGACGCAGTTTCTAAATATCATAGGTCCTATATTATTTTCGGGCCTATATCGCACCTAAATTCCACCGGTTTGCCTAAGAGTGTAGTGAAGCTAGTAAAGATATAACTTTATAAGTATATAGTAGCGAAATCACTAGATAGACGTTCGCGTAGAGATATCTCTAGGTGGTATCTTAAGATCCCGAATATCGCGTAGAAGCTTAATTCCCGATTCCTGTCTACGATTAGGATAACGCTAGTATAGGCGATACTGGGTTTCTCGCTATTATTAGGCGATAACGCGGTGGGCGAGGAAGATAATATAGAACAGGCTTAGGAAATAAGGGATAACGGGTTGCCTACGTTAATAACTATATTATATAACATCTACGTACACGAAAAACCCCTACTAACTATTATTAAGATCGACGACCCTATTAAGACCGCCTTAGACCTGGACGGGTTTTATTATCACGCGGCTTTGGATATAGTTATTAAGAATCGAGAGGAAAGACAAAGCCGGGTGCACCGATTCGAGACTCGTATATCGGAAAGTGATAAGGTCCTCCATACTATAAAGATACGCCGGATATACAAGGGAATATATATATAGGAGTTTACGGATAAGCAGGGTAAATCTATATCGAAGTTCGAGCTAATATAGAGAGGCCCGTATAGGTTACGATATCAGGTATCGGATATCTCCTGGATAGTGACGAATCGACTAGACGGGCCCGTGGGTGATATCCCTATAAACCGTTATAGGAAAATACATATCGACTACTTAAAGCCGGTTATTCTAAGACCACTATACCTGATCGACCACGATAACGATGTTATAGCGGATAGGGTTAACTTAAAGACCGTGAAACCGTATTTGCGGGAGGAACTAAGAATAATGGATTTAAGGGCGTCCCTAGCGTATTATTTAAGATACCTGGAAGAGGAAGAAGAAGGATAATCGGGAAGGGGAAGCCTAAACGAGTTAATATTGGTATAAAGGAGGATACAGAAAAGCCATAGGTGTTAGATATGGTTGTCTATAAGCCGCGATACCTGGATTTAGTGGTTCGGGTCGAACCAGCAGGAAGTCAGGCAGGTTATTAGGCGGGTCACGTGACCCGCCTAAGGCAGGCCACTAGATAGGCGTTTACCTTCTATAGTTTTAGGGGGGGATTTTCCCTTCTATAATAACAATATTATCACGGCCACGATTAGCATAGCTTTTCTCAGCCTCGAACAGAAAATGGCAAGGAAAAGTGGACTTAGGCCACGTTCGACCATTATAACTAGGTACCTACCCGGGAGGGGGGCTCCTGGACAGTGTATTCTTATACTGACGATCATGGATATAAGGGGGTAGCTGGTTATTATATAGCTAGAAAGTCGATATCATAAGCAGCGCGCTTACTATTATAGGTTAGTATTATATTAAAATCGTCAGTTATATTAACATAGTGATTCTAAGCAGTAAAGTCTATAGTAACTAGTATAAAACAGTATCTATTAAAGGTACCCTGTTATACACTATAGTATATAGTATTAGTTATTTAAGGCCTATAAAAGAACTAACTAGTATATAATATACTAACTATTTCTATTAGAATAGTAAAGCTAGTAGGATAGTAGTACTAATAGTAAGTAAGTATCTTATATACGCTAAGTCTAACCTATCTTAAAGGTAGTTATTTATTAGGTAAGGATATTCCGACAAAGGTAATCGGATATTCCGACTAGGGTCCTATATTAATAGCCGGTAATACCCGCTAGCTTATTCCGATTATACCCAGACACTTGTATATAAAAATAACCGTAGCGACGATACCGATAATACACTTAATCGATTATAGCGACGATAGACGATACACTTAATTAATTATAATAACGATACACTTAATTAATCGTAGTAACGATATACTTAATTAATCGTAGTGACGATATGCTTAATCGCTTATAGCGACGATATACTTAATTAATTATAGCGATAATACACTGAATCGATTATAGCAACGATATACTTAATTAATTATAGCGACGATATACTTAATTAATCGTTACGACGATACGTTTAATTAATCGTTACGATAATACACTTAATTAATTATAGCGAGGATACACTTAATTAATCGTTACGACAAGACGCTTAATTAATCGTTGCCACGATACCCTTAATTAACTATATACGTGTCCGGAAGTATCTAGGCATAAGGGGAAGGAGTTAGTACTACTATTTACAGCCGCTCTGTCTGGTATTTACAGCCCTCTCTATCCTATTTCGAAAGGTTACGCGAGCCCGCGTAGTGAGTACCGGTATTTATACGCCCCCTGTTCGGTATTTGCTGTCCACTTAACCCTAAATAAGAAGGTAACGCGAGCGCGTGTATAAGTAAGATCTTGGCTCTAAATGTTACGTACCTGTACACGTTAAAGTAGGTAATCAGGATTACATGGTGTGTGTAATAAGGTCACGTGACCAGGGTATTAGGATTATATAATATATATAATAAGGTTATATAACTAGGGTATTAGGATTAGGTGGTGTGTGATAAGGTTACCTGACTAGGGTATTAGGATTATATAGTATATAATAAGGTTATATAACTAGGGTATTAGGATTAGGTAGTGTATAATAAGATTACGTAACTAGGGTATTAGGATTATATAGTATATAATAAGGTTACTTAACTAGGGTATTAGGATTACGTGATATATAATAAGGTACTTAGCGTAAGGATATTATATATTCTTAATACCTTAGGGTTAATAAATACAGAGGCAGAAACAGTATTAATTTAGTGGCTTAAGATATCTGGTTTTGATTGCAGAGATTAAGGCTTGTCGTGAGGTACAGGTACGCAGCATATACGGCCAAGATCTTACTTATGCACGCGGTCGCGTAACCTTCTAAAAATGGATTAAGTGGACAATAAATAGTGAACCGGGGGCGTATAAATACCGGTACTCCCGCGTAGTAGTCTGTATACGCTACTAAGCTGCAGATATCGCGTACTGGTACGTATATATTAGGATAGGACTTTCTTACCTAATCTTATATCTAATATTTATAACTATAAATTAAGTACTTATAATAACCTTTTATATATAAACCTATAGACGATACGAATATATTATATTTACCTAGAGGTAGAAGAGAGTAGTAGAAAAGGGTAGTGGAAAAGGGTAGTGGAAAAGGGTGGAAAAGGATAGTGGAAAAGGGTAGAAAAGAGTAGTGGAAAAGAGGGCGGAAAGCTTTTTCTTATAAAGCCACGTAATCAGTTATATAATCAGTCACGTAATTAGTCACGCAATTAGTTACGTAATTAGTTACGTAATCAGTTATATAACTAGTTATATAACTAAGAGCTAATAATATATATATCTTAATATAATATAATACGGTATATAAGGAGTTACATGACTAATTACGTGACTAATTACGTGACTAATTACGTGGCCTTATAAGAAAACCTTTTCCGCCCTCTTTTCCACCACCCTTTTCCACCACCCTTTTCCACCACCCTTTTCCACCACCCTTTTCCACCACCCTTTTCTACTACTCTTCTACCCTCTTTTTAGCCCTCGGATAGGTAAAGAATATCGGGTATTCTAAGATACTTAAAGATAATAAAAATAATCGAATAATAGCAGTGATTTTATAGTATAGAGCATTCGAGATAAGTCATAGTAAATAGCGGCAGTCTTAACACTATGAAGATTTTATCGTGATCTGGGGTACGTACCCGGTACGCGATATCTATAGCCAAGATAGTGGCGTATACAGACTACTACGCGGGCTCGCGTAACCTTCCGAAATAGGATAAAGAGGGCTGTAAATACTAGACAGGGCGGCTGTAAATACTGGTACTTAAGAGGAAGTTATTATACCTGGCGTTAGGCGTTATTAGTAGGGCCCTAGTCGGAATATCTAGAGACCCGTTATTCTGACTATACTACTTGGTTATTCCGACTATAGTTTATATATGTAATATAGACAGACCCTTCGGAATACTAATACAGTACTTCGTAGTTACGGTCTCTAACGTCCTTGAATATTAAAGTTAATCAATTTGATCGCTCGGATCAATTGCGTTGTATTAATGGACAAGCTCATCAGTTCGATCGAAGCTAATAGCAGCAGTAATAGTAACGCCTCGTCCTCTTCCACGTCCATGTATATCCACGTCCACGCCGCCCACGCCCACGCTCACGGCTATCTTATTCCTATAATAAGATAACGAACGCGCCGCCTCCTATTCCGTAGATTAACGACGTAGATTAACGACGTAGATTAACGACGTAGATTAACGACGTAGATTAACGACGTAGATTGACGACGTAGATTAACGACATAGATTGACGACGTAGATTAACGACGTAGATTGACGACGTAGATTGACGACGTAGATTAGAGATATAGATTGATAAGGTAGTAGGAAGATTGGGTCTGATTGGAACTACAGTCGGAATAACCAAGTGCTATAGTCGGAATAACGGGCCTTAATATCTCATTGTCCTAGTCGGAATATCTTTACCCTATTTATTTAGTATAGGTACCTACGGTCGGCCGTTTTCTACTAATTTCACCGCTAAGTTCTGTGACTTATGTCTATAGTGCCGTACTAGGTACTATAAACTTAATAATTATTATAGGCTTAACTAGAACGACTATAAGCTCTACTACTATAACCGTAATTAGTAGGCTAATAACGTGACGCCCGACCTCCCTAGGTATTATACCTAATTTATATATAGAAGTCGAGTAGGTATATACAATCACTATAGGTATATAGGTACCGCCTATTGTGTTGCTTCCCTTATCTTATTAACCATTATAACTTTCCTAAGTATATAGGTATAATATGCTAGGTAGGGGAACCAGGCGCACGGTCTAACGAATTTCTTATAAGTAATATCAGGATTTAGGGCGGTGAAATGAATATATTGATGGGGGGATGGAAGACGTGAACTAAATACCTTACCTACTAGGTACGTTATACGACGAAATAGAGATAGTTGTATAAAGCAGTAAGTAGCCACCTGGCTTAGTATGTCCAGTACTTTGCGTTATCGCGCGGATCCACTAAGACCCACTAATTACGGTCGGAATAGTAGGACTTACGGTCGTTCTAGTTAAGCCTATAATTATTATAGATACTTCGTTATATATAGAATATATAGAATATAAGCTAAAAGAAAGGTTATAGTCGAAAATTAAGATACAGATATAGATATTGTACTATATCAGTATATACTCTATTATATAGTTTTACCGGTCGTTATCTATACCGGTATTTGTGTTTCACGGTTCGACCGTTACGTTAATTCCCTATAAATAGTCACCTAATCCTCTCGTCTCTTAGTCACTTCTATAGCGTGTATAGACTATACCGCCTAACCGCTAATTTCCCGACCCGCTATAACGGTACCCTTTATAATAGGGGCTATACATACCGTAATAATAGGGTTAGTGCTATGCCTAGCGGTAATAAGCGGGGCTTACCTAGCTATAATAGGCCGGCGTTACCCGGTGTGTGTGTATATGTGTGTGTTTCTATTTAACGCCTTGGCGGCGGCCAGCGAAAGCTGGCGCCGCGTCCCGCTATCAGGATATTAGGCGGTAAGATATCTATATATCTATACCCAGGCCGTATAGTGCTAATTGCTTAACTCTATGCCCCCTAAAATATAATAACCGATACTATCTATACTATATTATTAAAGAGAGTATATAAGATAAAAGAAAGTACCTATATCTCGCCGTGCACCCTCGGGGGTCTGCGCGCCTATGGTTATGCCACCGTCCACTACTCACCGTCCACCTTCTAGCTAGTGCTCCTTCTGCTTAAAGGAATCAGGTAGATCCTATTAAGGAAGCCTATTATATCCGTTAGTATAGCGAAGGCTATGCTATTTATTAGGATCTTTATAAGGTTCTCCTAGGGGTTAAAGCGGCGAGTTTGCCTCTTATTATTATAGTGCTAGAGTTTATCTGGCTATCTACGGGAGTTTCTAACCTTATAGTAGTAGGCGAAGTGTTCCTGGGTCTTTATATAGTCATAGCCGTAATAGACTATATAGCTATTATAATAAAACCTTTAATAGTATTCTTTAAAGTCCCCGTGTTCTATCCTTGCTTAGATAAGGCATATTAGGGTCTTTTAGGGGAGGGTTAGTTCTTTCGGTTCTCTCTAACTAAATCCGAGCTTCTTTTATATAGCCGCTTTATACCAGTATAGCCGGGACTTAGCGTGCTATTTCTAAAGCCTAGTCTTATAGTAAGCTATTATAATAGCTTTTACTATATACTCTTCCACCTCCACGAGCTAGACCCACCTTTTCTGCGTAAACGCCCCAAAACGCCCGATATTAGTATCGTTTAAGTGCTCTTTTCGAGCCCGTTACGCGCACGCACCGCTTCGCCGTACGCAAGCAGTTGTTATGCCGCAAAATAGATGCGAAAACGCAGCGTGGTGCGCACCCAAAGCCGCCCCAAAATTCTAAGGTGGCCCGTGTACCCGCCGCCCAATCAGAGCGCGGGCCTTCTAAATAGCCCGTATAGACAGACCACCCAGCCTTACACCGAGGCACCTACTAAGCCACGCGTATAGCCGTAGTAGCGTATATAAATAACTAAGTTAACATAACGCTCGATTCTAATATAATAAGACCGACCCGGCCGCCCTAGCCGCCGCGGCGGCCCCGAACCCACGAATTCGACCCCCGCGGACCCGGCCCTATATAACCTCACTTTTCCTAAAACCGCTAAGGACGGGGAAGGCGATATAACTATAGAAGATACCGATTCCGATAACGATTTTAATAAAATAGCCCGCTATAAAACACCTATATAAGCCTCTAAACGGGACTATAGTGCCTCTATAAGCCCTACGCCTAGAGCCTCCTCTAGGACCTGTATAAACCGGTATATAGCCGACGATTCGCAGGTTAAAAGCCTGCCTAGGTCCCCCTCTAGGGGCCCCTTTTAAGACCCCTTCCAGGGCCCCCCCTACTAAACCTACTAAAAAACAGGGTCTAATTAGCTCTGCCTAAGCTAAAAAGACGTAAAGACCTGCTAAAGAATTCCCCCCTCTGCCCTAGAAGTCGACTAGTTTGGCTAGTAAGGCCTAGGTTAAAGGACTTCTCTAGCAGGCTCTTTAGCTGGTTTAGCAGGCCTATAGCCTCGACGCCGTCCCCCCGATTAAGGCCCTTTTTATGGAGCTTAAAGCCACTATTGAAGGAACCCCTACTGGTCCCGTACCCCCCGTGGCCCCTATTACCTCCGCATTTAAATAGAAGGTTAACGAACTAGCTTAGGCTATTCGTAAACTTATAGAATAACAGTACTAGTAGTAGTAGCAGCAGCCCCTTTATAGTCAGGCTGCCGCTAAAGGAGCTTAAGTCCCCTCGGGAGCCACAGGCCCTATAGGGCCTACGGGCTCTACAGGGCCTGCCCCTCCCCCCCCTACTACTCTAAAAGACCCGAAAAAGATGCGAAGAGTAGTGCTCTAGCCTACAAAAGGATAATCCCTCGGGGAAATCGACCCTCTTAAGCTACGAAATAGGATTAATAAGGTCTTAAAAACCCCTATAGTCGTAGTAGTTAGTTCTTCGACTAAGGGGAATCTTATCCTAACTCCAGGCCCGAAATATACTGCCAAATAGCTCCTAGAATCATAAAATCAGTGGTTTAAAGAGCTAAAGGACCTGCCTTTTTAGGCCCCTTAACCCACTAACGCTAGTTTAAACTAGTTATTAAACACGTCCCGGTCTACCCTTTCAAAGAATAGGACCCTTCTAACGCCCCCTAGAATTAGGGCCTCCGTTCCGGCCTAGGCCGAGGCCTAGCTTATATAGCCACCGAAATTACGACCTTTAACCCTATTAAGGTCGTAGGCTAGCCTCGGTGGCTAGGCCGCCTAAGCCCTTTATTTAATAGCAGTACTATTATCCTAGTAGTGCCTACCGAAGCAGAATGGAAACACTATCTAAAATTTAGCTTATAGATCGCTGGCTAACGCCTTAAGGTCTATAAATATAGGCCTATAACCTCGAAACCTTAGTGCTATAAGTGCTAGAAATTCGGCTATACTAGGGGCACCTATAAGGCCGAAACCACTTCTTTTATTTATGCCGGTAACTATAAGTATTATACCGAATACTATTATAACCGCCATAAAGAATACGGTATCTGCGTTTATACTAAATACTACTACTATAACTATAACGGCGACCACCCCCCGGCTCGCCCGAATTACGAGGTAATTCGAGCTATTAAAGCGTAACTATTCCTATAAATAGTGGGGTTTCTAGCTCGAAAAGCCCGAAGAACGGGTTGCTATTTATTTAATATAACGCTAATAAATAATAACCGGCCCACGAATCGATCCTAGAACAGGCTTTAGAGGCTTTAGCTGATATAGTCCTAATTCAGGAACCCTACTGCTTTTAGAAACCGGAAGGCTAGGTAGTTAAAAACTACTCGGCCTTCTATACCGCCCCCCTACCTCCTATACCTCCTAGGTCTTCCCCCTTAGGCCTAGGGTGCTAGCCTACGTTAAAAAGGCTAGTAATATCGACTTTTCCCTATAAAACGACCTCCTCGATAACCTAGACGCTTAGATTATAGAGGTCTACTTTCCATAGACCTTCTATATTCTACACGTCTAAAATTAAGAACAGCTTAACCCCTCGAAGAATACTAGAGGCCCCCGCCCCTTTTTCGGCACCGCGGGCCCCCCTAGACTGTTAACGACCACCCCGGGGCCCCCTAGCCTCCTCTTAACCTCCCCCCTTTTTTGGGCTTTATAGCCCGCCACTAAACGGAAGAAAGGGTCCTATAGCGTCTCTCGATCCCTAGGCCCGCCCTTATTATAGGCTACTTTAATAGGAACCACTAATAGTAGAATAGGGCTATATTAAATCAGGATACCATTAAGGCCTAGCCTTTAATAGACTAATTAGATAGCCTTGGAGCTACCTGTTTAGTAGACCCTAAAAAGGTTAGCCTATATAGAGGGACCCTAATTAGGGATAATCTACGCCGGGAGTTAGTTATAGACCTACCTTTCTATACGCCCGGGCTTCCACCGCCTTTACTTTAATAGCTAGAGGTATATCGATAACACTACTTTTAACCACCGCGCTATTCTTATCTTAGTAGCTGTTTTAGGTCCTGGAGGCCCTATAAATAAGGCTATCCTACCCGCGTCTAACTATATATTGGCGGACTAGGACCTGTTCTCTAGGTCCCTAAAGGATCTAGAACCCTAAGTAACCCTTTAGCTATAGTAGGCGATCGACGCTATAGATTAGGACTCTATAGGTCGCCACCTCTTAAGCTCTATTACTATAGCCCTAGAGTCTTCCACGCCTTGAGTTAGAATAGTAGAGCGTTCGAAACCGTGGTAGACTAAAGAGCTAAAGACCCCACGAAAAGAGAGTGGTAGGGCCTTTAGGGTCTTTAAAAAAGAGGCAAAAAGGGGGCCCCGACCCCCCGGCTTGCCCCCCTTAAAGCCGCCTAGAAAGCAGCCCGAAATACCTACTATCCCGCTATAAAAACAGTAAAAACCGACTACTAGGAGGCCTTCCTAGCCTAGGCCGAAGGTAATAAGATATTTAAGGCGTATAGCTATATAAAAGCCAGCCTTAACGCTAAGATACCCCCTATTCAGGGACCAGAAGGCCTGAAGACCTATACCTTCGAGGATAAGTGTAATATACTCCTAAGGACCCTGTTTCCTACCCCCGAGGCCACTAAGGCCACCCCTACCGCCACCGACGCCCCTAAAGCCCCTATTCGTATAGGCCCTTAAGGGGACCTAGGCTCCTCTAGCCCCTCTAAAGTGCCTTAGAACCTAACTAGTTTAGGTAGTAAGGACTCTAGTAGGCCCTACGAGTAGTCTAGCCTGCAGGCTATTAAGCTATAGCGTGCTATCCTTAGAGCCGCTATAGGTAAGGCACCCGGCCCGGATCATATAGGCTTAAAACCTATCTAATAAGCCTATAATACGATACCGGGGGTCTTCCTATAGGCCTATTCAGCTCTTTTTTTAGTGGCTTATTACTCTATCTACTAAAAGGAGGCCCTTAGTGTTATTCTGCCTAAGCCAGGGAAAAAGGACTATTTAGACCCTAAGTCTTATAGGATTATAGCCCTTCTAAACTACCTAGGTAAAGTACTAGAAAGGGTTATAGCCGCTAGACTCGCCTTCCTTATAAATTCACGTAACGACCTTTTATACCCTAGGTAAATAGGTGGTAGAATATAACGCTTAGCTATCGATATAGCCCTTCTTTTACTAAATTATATCTAAAAATAACGGAAAAATCAGAAAACCTTAGTTATTTCTACCCTGTTTTCAGATATTAAAGGCGCCTTTGATTATATCGCCAGGCCATAGCTCCTTCGTACCCTATAATAACTTTAACTACTCCTAAACCTAGTTAGCTAAGTTACCTCCTTTATAGAAAATAGGCGTATCTAGCTAGCGTTCAAGCGGCAGGTCTAATAGCCTACCCCCTAAATATAGCAGTCCTATAGGGTTCCCCTATATCCCCTATACTCTTCCTAATATATATTTAGGGGTTATAGTGGATAAAGGGTTCTAGGGCCTATAGCTCTCCTATATAGATAATCTTTAGCTATTAGTAGCTTTTAAATCAGCTAGTAGGAACTATAGGGCCCTAGAGTTAGCAGCCAACGCCCTTTTTAGCGCCGCTAAAAATAACTAGGTCCTCTTTGACCCGTAAAAAACAGAGCTTATTTACTTTTATAATAAACGCTTTATAGTTAACGACTTAGTTATTATAGCAGGGCATAAACTTACGCCTACTAAAGGGGCTATTAGGTGGCTTAGGGTTAGGTTCGACCCTAAGGTATCCTTTAAACTCTAAGTCGAAAAACGGTTAAACTTAGCCACCAGCGCCTTAAATCGACTATAAAGGCTTACTAGCTCCTAAAAGAGCCTATCTTTTAAGGCCCTATAGCAGCTATATATAGCCTGTGTATCCACTATAGCTAACTTCGGCTTATAACTCTAGTAGGACCCCGGGTCCTAAAGAACCCACCTAGTAGACCGACTAGAACGCCTATAATATAGCGCTCTAGTTAGGGCCCTAGGTGCCTTTAGGGGCTCCCCCCTCCGCCTCTTAGAACTAGAAGCCGCTATCCCGCCGGCCCGGGTTCGGTTAAATAGATCTAATAGGCTCTACGCCTTTAGGATCTTAAAGTTCCTACCGAACCACCCGGTAAAAAAGGAGCTTCTAGATAGCGTCCGCGATAAATTAAGTAACGATGATAATAACCTCGCCCTCCTTTAGACCTTATAGCCCTCTATACAGCTTTCTAAGCTAGCGGGGGAGCTACCGGCTTTAGTATATAGTCCTCCTAGGATATAAAGGCCCCGACTACTAAGTAGGAGGCTCCTTAGGCCATAGCGCCTTTAATAGACCTATGCCCTTATTTTCCCGGTCCTATAGCGCCGTAGCCCTTTATAAAAGATCCCACCGACCCTAAAATAGCCCACCTTAAAGCCCTAACGGAAATCTAGTCCCTCGGCAGCTAGGTATCTATTTTCTATACCGACGGCTCCTAAGGCCACCCTATAGGCCACCCTATAGGCCCCCCGGGCCCTATAACGCCTAAATAGGCGGCGGCCGTTATTATAAACTGGTTACCCGGCAATAGGCCCTGTAAAGCCCTAGGAATTAACCGGGGCCCCTTTGCCGAAGTCGCTCACGCTAAACTATACGCTATAGTTCAGGCCTTAGAGACTGCTTTGTAATAGTCTTCTACGCCCCTAGAGTGTTATATTTTTAGCAATTTATAGGCGGCTATTTAGAAGCTTTAGGGCCCCTTATAGTGGGCTATAACTGCTAAGAATTATATCTCCTGTCTTAAATAATAAGGCACCTCCGTCTTTATCTAGTAGGCCCCGGCTTATATAGGGATAGAGGGTAACGAACTAGTACATAAGGTGGCTAAGCGGGCCGTAGACCCGGAGAAAGCCACTAAATCTATTAAGCTAGTTACCCTTAGTCACTTAAAATGACGGGTAAACGTAGCTACGATAGCTAACTGGAAATCCCTTTAGGCTGCTAAAGAAGAGGCCGAAAAAAGAGGTAAAACAGTCCGGCTAGGCCGCCTATATAGGCGCCTAGTCCAGGATAACCTACGCTTCTCTCGAAAGCCCCTGTATTCATAAGGCCTGCGGTGGCTTTAATTAGCCTATACCCAGTTAAAAACTGGATTCGGCTACCTAAGACTCTACTAAAAACGGGTCTAAAACTGCTTTTTAGAGCGCTATTCCTGCCCGGGCTCCCCGGTCTAGGATATAGCATACCTGATTTTGTAGTGCCCTATCTATAGGACAGAAAGAGACGCCCTGCGGGAAGCCCTAGCAGACCTACCGCTAACTCTACCGCTGTTATTTAGTACTAAAAAGGATTACAGGGCTTATAGGCCTTCCTCTTAGCTACTAAGATAGCTACGGCAGAGTATTTTAAGGGGCAAATTACTACGGATTCTACGGTCTGATTTGTCCTGGTTTGGTCTTCCTGACTTTAGTATAGAAAACAGGGTATTAGGCATATTCATATAGAGGATTTCCTTTGTTATTTACTGATTTTACTGCTATATAGTACTATACTTAGCTGTCTTTTAGGACTATAGCGCCTAGCTATATAGCCCGCCGCGCTATAGCTCTAGGGCTATATGCGCGTAATGAATAAAAAAAATACCTAGGGCTTTATAGGGCCTATTAGCGGGTAATCACTATATAATAGCGGCCGTAGCTTATTAAGACGTTATAGGGCCCGAGTAGCCGATAGGGTGGCCTTGGGAGCCGTCGGTATAGAAAACAGATACCTAGCTGCCGAGGGACTGGATTTCTATTAGGGCTTTAAGGTAGGCTATTTTAGGGTTAGTAGGATCTTTTATAAAGGGCTACGGCGCTATAGGACCGGGAAAATAAGGGCATAAGTCTACTAAAGGCGCTATGGCCTAAGGAGCCTCCTACTTAGTAATCGGGGCCTTTATATTCTAGGAGGACTATATACTAAAGCCGGTAGCTCCCCCGCTAGCTTATAAACCTGTATAGAGGGCTATAGGCTCTAAAGGATAGGCGAGGTTATTATCGTCGTTACTTAATCTATTGCGGACGCTATCTAGAAGCTCCTTTTTTACCGGGTGGTTCGGTAGGAACTTTAAGATCCTAAAGGCGTAGAGCCTATTAGATCTATTTAACCGAACCCGGGCCGGCGGGATAGCGGCTTCTAGTTCTAAGAGGCGGAGGGGGGAGCCCCTAAAGGCACCTAGGGCCCTAACTAGAGCACTATATTATAGGCCTTCTAGTCGTTCCACTAGGTGGGTTCTTTAGGACCCGGGGTCCTACTAGAGCTATAAGCCGAAGTTAGCTATAGTGGATACACAGGCTATATATAGCTGCTATAGGGCCTTAAAAGATAGGCTCTTTTAGGAGCTAGTAAGCCTTTATAGTCGATTTAAGGCGCTGGTGGCTAAGTTTAACCGTTTTTCGACTTAGAGTTTAAAGGATAGCTTAGGGTCGAACCTAACCCTAAGCCACCTAATAGCCCCTTTAGTAGGCGTAAGTTTATGCCCTGCTATAATAACTAAGTCGTTAACTATAAAGCGTTTATTATAAAAGTGAATAAGCTCTGTTTTTTACGGGTCGAAGAGGACCTAGTTATTTTTAGCGGCGCTAAAAAGGGCGTTGGCTGCTAACTCTAGGGCCCTATAGTTCCTACTAGCTGATTTAAAAGCTACTAATAGCTAAAGATTATCTATATAGGAGAGCTATAGGCCCTAGAACCCTTTATCCACTATAACCCCTAAATATATATTAGGAAGAGTATAGGGGATATAGGGGAACCCTATAGGACTCCTATATTTAGGGGGTAGGCTATTAGACCTACCGCTAGAACGCTAGCTAGATACGCCTATTTTCTATAAAGGAGGTAACTTAGCTAACTAGGTTTAGGAGTAGTTAAAGTTATTATAGGGTACGAAGGAGCTATGGCCTGGCGATATAATCAAAGGCGCCTTTAATATCTAAAAACAGGGTAGAAATAACTAAGGTTTTCTGATTTTTCCGTTATTTTTAGATATAATTTAGTAAAAGAAGGGCTATATCGATAGCTAAGCGTTATATTCTACCACCTATTTACCTAGGGTATAGAAGGTTATTACGTGAATTTATAAGGAAGGCGAGTCTAGCGGCTATAACCCTTTCTAGTACTTTACCTAGGTAGTTTAGAAGGGCTATAATCCTATAAGACTTAGTGTCTAAATAGTCCTTTTTCCCTGGCTTAGGCAGAATAACACTAAGGGCCTCCTTTTAGTAGGTAGAGTAATAAGCCACTAAAAAAAGAGCTAAATAAGACTATAGGAAGACCCCCGGTATTGTATTATAGGCTTATTAGATAGGTTTTAAGCCTATACGATCTAGGCCGGGTGCCTTACCTATAGCGGCTCTAAAGATAGCAAGCTATAGCTTAAGAGCCTATAGGCTAGACTACTCGTAGGGCCTTCTAGAGTCCTTACTACCTAAACTAGTTAGGTTCTAAGGCACTCTAGAGGGGCTAGAGGGGCTAAGGTCCCCTTAAGGGCCTATACGAATAGGGGCTTTAGGGGCGTTAGTGGCGGTAGGGGTGGCCTTAGTGGCCTCGGGGGTAGGAAACAGGGTCCTTAGGAGTATATTACACTTATCCTCGAAGGTATAGGTCTTTAGGCCTTCTGGTCCCTGAATAGAGGGTATTTTAGCGTTAAGGCTGCTTTTTATATAGCTATACGCGTTAAAAATCTTATTCGCTTCGGCCTAGGCTAGGAAGGCCTCCTAGTGGTCGGTTTTTATTGTTTTTATAGCGCGATAGTAGGCGTTTCGGGCTGCTTTCTAGGCGGCTTTAAGAGGGGTAAGGCGGGGGGGCGGGGCCCTATTCTTTGCTTGTTTCTTAAAGACCCTAAAGGCCCCACTACTTTCCTTTTATACGGTCTTTAGCTCTTTAGTCCACTATGGTTTCGAACGCTCTACTATTTTAAGCCTAGGCGTAGAAGACTCTAGGGCTGTATTAATAGAGCTTAAGAGGTGGCGACCTATAGAGTTCTAATCTATAGCGCCGATCGCGTGCTATAGCTAAAGGGTTAGTTAGGGTTCTAGGTCCTTTAGAGACCTAGAGAATAGGTCCTAGTCCGCTAATATATAGTTAGAGGCGGGTAGGATAGCCTTATTTATAGGGCCTTTAGGAACTAAAACAGCTACTAAGATAAGAATAGCGCGGTGGTTAAAAGTAGTGTTATCGATATACCTCTAGCTATTAAAGTAAAGGCGGTAGAAGCCGGGCGTATAGAAAGGTAGGTCTATAACTAACTCCTAGCGTAAATTATCCCTAATTAGGGTCCCTCTATACAGGTTAACCTTTTTAGGGTCCACTAAATAGGTAGCTCCGAGGCTATCTAACTAGTCTACTAAAGGCTAGGCCTTAATAGTATCCTGATTCGACGTAGCCCCGTTCCACTGCTAGTGGTTCCTATTAAAGTCCCCTATAATAAGGGCGGGCCTAGGGATTAAGAGACCCTATAGGACCCTTTCTTCTGTCTAGGGGCGGGCTATAGAGCCTAAAAAAGGGGGGGAGGTCAGAGGAGGCTAGGGGGCCCCGGGGTGGTCGTTAACAGTCTAGGGGGGCCCGCGGTGCCGAAAAAGGGGCGGGGGCCTCTAGTATTCTTCGAGGGGTTAAGCTGTTCTTAATTTTAGACGTGTAGAATATAGAAGGTCTATGGAAAGTAGACCTCTATAATCTAAGCGTCTAGGTTATCGAGGAGGTCGTTTTATAGGGAAAAGTCGATATTACTAGCCTTTTTAACGTAGGCTAGCACCCTAGGCCTAAGGGGGAAGACCTAGGAGGTATAGGAGGTAGGGGGGCGGTATAGAAGGCCGAGTAGTTTTTAACTACCTAGCCTTCCGGTTTCTAAAAGCAGTAGGGTTCCTGAATTATGACTATATCAGCTAAAGCCTCTAAAGCCTGTTCTAGGATCGATTCGTGGG